>NC_082645.1:35393436-35706436 GCF_028023285.1 Balaenoptera ricei | reverse complement strand
AGATATGATTCAATAAATTTAAAAAGAATAGATTTGTTAACTGTTTACCTTGTGCCAATCATTACGTAATATGCTCTTGAGTATTTTTCAAAATTTGACATGGTTTTTATGAAGAATACATCAACAAATAGAAAGTACCCCTCAAATCCTAGGAAATAGTAGCTCTATAAATATAACTAACATTTGGTTGGTGTTTATTATTTTAAAATCCATCCATCTTTTCTACATTATCCCATTTGATCCTGATACAGAGCCTGTGAGGCCAGCTGAGCAGTCATCTCTATCACTCACTTAAAGATGAGGAAACCTGAGTTCAGAGAGGTGTGCTGGTTTTCCCATGGCTCCCCAAGAATCTAAAATCTACTTCAACCAATTTTGAAATTAAACTCTGGTTTTTTAAAAGGGCATTATTTATATTTGTACCATCAAAAAGAGAATACGAATGAATGTGAAGACTAAAGCAACAATAGCTCTTCATTCTCTGGAACAGATTGTTGATATACTTGTTGGCTGATGTTCAGAAATATCATTTGTGTTGTACATAGGCTCCATTTTCATGAGTCAATGTTCCCAAAGTTGTCCGTAAAATATGAACTGAAGTTACCCATGTGACTGTTAATTATCTTCCTTTTTAGATCACACCTTGGATTCCTATCATCTGCATATTGGGCACTAAAAATTTCCTACATGTTTCCCACATGGCTTTTGCTAAAATTTTCCTAGTCACAGCCACAGTTGAAAATCCTTGCCAGTAAGGTAGGGATTCTGAGAAGCAGCTGAATCATTCTTTTTATCCCATCTGTGAATATGCTTGATCTGAAGGGAATAAAATCCCAATGTTTGGCTAATTTCAATAGATGGAAGTAATACATCTGTCTGGTTGTACCACATCAGAGTAGGACAAAAGCACACATAAAAATGGTAACTAGATAAGATGTAGGATAGTAAGGTCATTAGAAGGATACTTTGAGCCCATATATAGGTATTCAGATGGTGAAAGGAAAATTCTTGAATGTCAGAATAATTGCCTCTAGACAATTAGAGCCAACTGATTACATAAAAATATTATAAAATGAAATATTTACCAGGACAAGGTACAAAGATGTATGCAGGACCATAGATTCCACAAATATGCAACGTGGGATGATAGCTGAGTTTTATGTTTTTAGCAATGTTGTCAACTGGGTTTCAAGTCTAAAAGAAAATAATTTTTCAAAAGATTACTTTTCCCAGCAAAATACAACTAATACGAATACAAAAACAATTATGCAGAAATCTTTATTCCCAGCCCTCGTTTTCAGATTAACTTGAAACAGGTGTTAGTGATGCTAACAGCAATGTTTTGATCCCCATGTGGCCTGGTGACCTCACTTTCTCTGTTCCTCGAATAGAGAACATAGCCTTTCCTTCTTAGTCCCTTATAAACATGTGCTGGTGGTCACAAAGGAGAATTTCTGACAGGGAAAAATAATAGGATGGGCCAGCAAACTAAGGAAATCTCATACATGCTCCTCAAAACTGATCAGAGGTTATAAACATCTTTTCAGTAAAAAGATCCCTTTTCGATGGAGTGACCAGTAATTCAGGTTTGCCGAGGACTTGAGGGGGTTTCTGGGATGAACTTTCCTGTGCTGAAACTGGGAAAATCCCAGGCAAATTTGAGGGAGTTGGTGACCCCACTTAGCTGTGAGATCAACTGACTTGCAGTTTAATTTGGCAGCACTGTTCATAGTCTTTAACATTCCTTTATAAAACATTTTAAGAAAACGGGACTGAAAAAATCCAGGCTTCTATTTTGAGAATCAAGCGCTCCAAAATGCACCTCAGTAGCAGAAATCTGGGGTTTCATACTTCATAATTTATGCAAGCAAATCTTTGTGAGCTTTGCAAACACCAAGACCATTGCTTGCCTTATCTCATTGACTTATCTTGTGCTACGATCAGGAGTGATTTTGCCTTCCTTGTCTCCTGTCTACTGCTGAGTTATCCATTCACCCTATTACGCCTCTATTCCCTTTACTAAGCATGAGAGCCTAATAATTTGTTAATCATGTGAAACAACCAAAAACCTATCCTCATCCCACCATTTTTTAAATAGCATGGCAATGCTTCCCTACTGTTCAGGGGAAGAAAAAAGATTCAATGGATTGCATTGGAGGTTGTCAGGGCACAAACTCATTACTCTGTAAATTGATTTGTAAAAGGAGTGGGGAAGAAAAGTATCAAGAATTTATCTGTCTTTAGTTACTTTGAGGTAACTAAATGGTTAATAAAAGAAAGTTTTTCTTTTAGAAAAATCCCAACAATACAGAAAGAATGATGAAATTAGAAAAATCAGCAGCTCGCAACTCTGAAAGAAATGATGGATACAGGCAATGATCAACAATGAACATAAAATCACTATTGAAAATCTGTTGAGGAACTTTAAAAGGCTGACATGACTTTTCAAGTTTAGAATCATTTAAAATGGGACACCTGATCATCACATGCCTCACACAAAAGGCATACACAGAACCACATATGAAATATTCTAGACTGAGTAGCAAAAGCCGCTGGTGCCCATCTCATCCCTCTGCCCACCTCTGACCTCAGCTGCAGCTCTGGGGAATAGTTCCGACTCACTGTGTGCAAGGACCAGCTTCCAGGAAAACCTTCAACCAAGGGGAAAGGGAAGCCAGTGGCAAGTCTGGGAGGTGCTGTCTAAGCTTCCCAGAAGTCCCCACTGAATAGAGCCCTGCTGTCTACAGTAGGCACCTTGATAACACAACCTTAAATGGTCTTGCCCTGCCTGGCCCACCCTCCCTACTCCCTCTCTCCTGTCTTGTGGAGTCACTTCCCAAATAAACTACTTGCACTGGCACTGGGGTCCTTCTTGCAAGCCATGCTTTCAGAAAAGCTTTAGCTAAGTTGTTCATGAAACCTGTATCTAATTACCTATTTACAGGAAATACAGGAGACAGAGGAACAAGCTCACTGTTGGCTCAAGGGATGTCCAATTTTCCCAGGACAGATGACTGGTATTTCCAACAAATGGACTGCATGAAAATAAAGGAAGAAGGGGAGGGAGGAAAAAAGGGAGGAAGAGAGGAAGGAAGACGCCTTTTGCAGAATAAGAAAGACCTACATGACAACCAAGTATAGTATTTATGTGAACCTTGTTGAATCCTGATTTGAGTAAACCAACAATAAAAAATGTATCTTGAAAATAAATGGGGGAATTTGAATACAGTATTAAGTGATATTAAGAAATATTTGTTCATTTTGTTAGGTTGATTAGCAAAGTAGAGGTGGTTATGTTAAAAAAAAAAAAACCTTATCAGATGTAATAACATACTAAAGTATTCATGGGTGAAATCATATTTTGTCTAGAATTGTTTAAAAATACTCCAGAAAAAACAAAAAATAAAGTGAAGAATAGATGGAATCAGATTGATAAAATGTTGATACTTGTTGAAGGTAGTAGTGGAAATAAGGGAATCATTATCATTACTATTCTCTCTACTTTTGTTTTTGTTTAAAATTGTATACAATGAAACATTAGGAAAGAAAATGTTAATGGCCTGAAAAACCCTGAATTCAAATGAATAAAATAACATAAACTCTAATTTACTTCTAATTTAATTGACTGAAAGCAGTGCAGGCACCACAGTGGTACTACCACTAGCAGAAATTCAGTAATCCAAACATTTGTCTGTCACCTTCTTTGTTACCAGGAGCAAATTCCAGGGTAAATTATTTTGTTACTGGTTGGCATGCTCTGGTTAGCAAACATAGACCAAATGTTTGTGTTTCCCCAAAATTCATATGTTAAAATCCTAACCCCCAAAAAACGATGATAGAGAATTAGGTTTAGATGAAGTATGAGGGTGGAGCCCCCATGACGGGATTAAGGAAGACCAGAACTCTCTCCCTGCCATGTGACACATAGCAAGAAAGTGGCATTCTGCAAACCAGGAAGAGCCTCCTTCCTCATCCCATTAGGAACAGCATCTGCTATTATCTTGATCTTGGACCTCCCAGCCTCCAGAACTGTGAGAAGCAAATGTCCGTTGTTTAAGCCATCCAGCCACCTGTCTATGGTATTTTGTTAGATAAGGCCCAATTTCTGTATTCTCAGGAAACAAAAATTTATTTAAATATTAGCCTAAGCTAGATATTATTAGGAAGCTATAAAGAGGAAATTAACAACACCTTATATTCATGCTTTGTTTTCAAATGCATTATTTCTGTTGATTCTTGAAGAATCCCCAAGAGTGAAAGTTATATAATATACAGCAAAGTTAAATGATGGTTAATATGAATTATCTGACATTAGCTACTTTATTTTTTTTCTATGATATGAATGCATAGTTCATCATACTTGGAAATGTCACAGCAAACAGGGAGCTTCTTGAGGGAAGAGATTTTTTTTTAACATGTTCATGTTTGTATCCCTAGCACCTAAAAGGGCATTTGACACATTATAGGCACTTGATAAATAGTAATGCTTAAATTCCTTTAAATCCTTTACTGAAGTAGTAATTGGGTCAACTGTCTACTTCTCTCATCATCACTGGCATTACATTAATTTAAACTAGCACTGCTGTTTTTTCTGGACTTTCTAACTGGTCTCCTTACATCCACTGTTGGCAATACCAATCACATTGCAGACAGAGTACTTAAAAATGCAAATATGATCACATGACAACACTTACCTACATACACACCCACCCACCCTTAAAACCATTCAATTGTATTTCATGACTCTAGTACTTTTATTATTTTCCACATTTACTGTGTGATTATTTAATTAATCTATGTCTTTCCTAACAGGCTTTATTTATTTTTTATTTTTGGCTGTGTTGGGTCTTCATTTCCGTGCGAGGGCCTTCTCTAGTTGCGGCGAGCGGGGGCCACTCTTCATCGCGGTGCGCGGGCCTCTCACTCGCGGCCTCTCTTGTTGCGGAGCACAGGCTCCAGACGCGCAGGCTCAGTAATTGTGGCTCACGGGCCCAGCCGCTCCACGGCACGTGGGATCCTCCCAGACCAGGGCTCGAACCCGTGTCCCCTGCACCAGCAGGCAGACTCTCAACCACTGCGCCACCAGGGAAGCCCTTAAAACTGACTTATTTATTTATTTTTTATTTTTGGCCTAACAGGCTTTAAACCCCATTCTTAGAGCACGGACTGAATTTGTTTTTGTCTTATCTCTATCTCCAGGGCTCTACATTCTATATGCTTAGAATGTAGTATGTGGTCAAAAATATTCATCAAAAGAATTCATCCAGTAGTCAAATCTAAACTTGCTTTGAGTTATTTTAACATGCTACTTTCATTACCTGAACTGAACAGGTAAAATAAAATTGTGGAGGAACATTATTGTCAAATTCATATAATTGTTTCTGTTTGCTTAACCAATTGCTACAACACCTATTATATTGTAACTTACTATTAATAGAAAAGCAGCAACTACATCTCCTTGACACAGAGTGATCCTGCTTGTCAATTCAAAGGAGACACTGAAAGAAATCCATTATTCTGTCTTTACCTATAATGGTTATGTAAAAAATGGAAGTATATTTGGCAGCTTTCAGGAGCACAGACAATTCTATATGGACAACAGACAGTAAGTAGAAGCAGTAAAAGTTCCCGCTCTGTTAAAAATTTAAGTCACTTGATTTTTAGCTCTTTGGCAAAACCCATTACACAGAAAAAAAGTATACATATAGAAAACTCAAACTTACTATAGGTAAATTTCAGAGTCTGTTATTTGAAAACAAAAGAACCTTGAAGAGTATTCGTAACCTACTTCTTTTTATTGTTGGGTCCCAAGGCATTTCAAAAGGCACGGTTTCCCAGATCATTCCATGCTAGTCCTGGGAGGCATGCGTCTTTTGCTCCTTTCAGTAGTACCACGTCTCATGTTATCATCATCCGCACGCTTGTGTGTTTCTCTCACTGGTTTATAAATGTGTGAGGTCAAGGTCTGGTTCTACCCACATACCCTGAAACACAGGATGTGCTGTAGTTCAATAACCCTTTATTGAATGCTGTGATCTAATTTACAAAAATTCAATTTATACTCGTGTCTTCTGGGACAATATTTATTGTGTTAAGTAGAAGATGGCACCAATGTACATGGGCCAAAGGTAGAAGGAAATAGTCATACAAGGACTGGCCCAAGTAAGCTAAATGGTGATTGGGGCTGAGTTTGTCTTTGGAGTTCCATTCCCATGTTATCAGATTTGAACTCCATGTTGGTACCCTTTCAGATCATCACCCCATCTTTTGTTCCATGGGATTAAGATTTGATGAGCTTCCAAGTAAACAATCTAACCTTACACCTAAAGAAACTAGAGAAAGAAGAACAAACAAAACCCAAAGTTAGCAGAAGGAAAGAAATCATAAAGATCAGAGCAGAAATAAATGAAATAGAAACAAAGAAAACAATAGCAAAGATCAATAAAACTAAAAGTTGGTTCTTTGAGAAGATAAACAAAATTGATAAGCCATTAGCCAGACTCCTCAAGAAAAAGAGGGAGAGGACTCAAATCAATAAAATCAGAAATGAAAAAGGAGAAGTTACAACAGACACTGCAGAAATACAAAGCATCCTAAGAGACTACTACAAGCAACTTTATGCCAATAAAATGGACAACCTGGAAGAAATGGACAAATTCTCAGAAAGGTATAACCTTCCAAGACTGAACCAAGAAGAAATAGAAAATATGAACAGACCGATCACAAGTAATGAAATTGAAACTGTGATTAAAAATCTTCCAACAAACAAAAGTCCAGGACCAGATGGCTTCACAGGTGAATTCTATCAAACATTTAGAGAAGAGCTAACACCCATCCTTCTCAAACTCTTCCAAAAAATTGCAGAGGAAGGAACACTCCCAAACTCATTCTATGAGGCCACCATCACCCTGATACCAAAACCAGACAAAGACACTACAAAAAAAGAAAATTACAGACCAATATCACTGATGAATATAGATGCAAAAATCCTCAACAAAATACTAGCAAACAGAATCCAACAACACATTAAAAGGATCATACACCATGATCAAGTGGGATTTATCCCAGGGATGCAAGGATTCTTCAATATACGCAAATCAATCAATGTGATACATCATATTAACAAATTGAAGAATAAAAACCATATGATCATCTCAATAGATGCAGAAAAAGCTTTTGACAAAATTCAACACCCATTTCTGATAAAAACTCTCCAGAAAGTGGGCATAGAGGGAACCTACCTCAACATAATAAAGGCCATATATGACAAACCCACAGCAAACATCATTCTCAATGGTGAAAAACTGAAAGCATTTCCTCTAAGATCAGGAACGAGACAAGGATGTCCACTCTCACCACTATTATTCAACATAGTTTTGGAAGTCCTAGCCACGGCAATCAGAGAAGAAAAAGAAATAAAAGGAATACAAATTGGAAAAGAAGAAGTAAAACTGTCACTGTTTGCGGATGACATGATACTATACATAGAGAATCCTAAAACTGCCACCAGAAAACTGCTAGAGCTAATTAATGAATATGGTAAAGTTGCAGGATACAAAATTAATGCACAGAAATCTCTTGCATTCCTATACACTAATGATGAAAAATCTGAAAGAGAAATTATGGAAACACTCCCATTTACCATTGCAACAAAAAGAATAAAATACCTAGGAATAAACCTACCTAGGGAGACAAAAGACCTGTATGCAGAAAACTATAAGACACTGATGAAAGAAATTAAAGATGATACCAACAGATGGAGAGATATACCATGTTCTTGGATTGGAAGAATCAACATTGTGAAAATGACTATACTACCCAAAGCAATCTACAGATTCAATGCAATCCCTATCAAATTACCAATGGCATTTTTTACGGAGCTAGAACAAATCATCTTAAAATTTGTATGGAGACACAAAAGACCCCGAATAGCCAAAGCAGTCTTGAGGCAAAAAAATGGAGCTGGAGGAATCAGACTCCCTGACTTCAGACTATACTACAAAGCTACAGTAATCAAGACAATATGGTACTGGCACAAAAACAGAAACATAGATCAATGGAACAAGATAGAAAGCCCAGACATTAACCCACGCACCTATGGTCAACTAATCTATGACAAAGGAGGCAAAGATATACAATGGAGAAAAGACAGTCTCTTCAATAAGTGGTGCTGGGAAAACTGGACAGCTACATGTAAAAGAATGAAATTAGAATACTCCCTAACACCATACACAAAAATAAACTCAAAATGGATTAGAGACCTAAATATAAGACTGGACACTATAAAACTCTTAGAGGAAAACATAGGAAGAACACTCTTTGACATAAATCACAGCAAGATCTTTTTTGATCCACCTCCTAGAGTAATGGAAATAAAAACAAAAATAAACAAGTGGGACCTAATGAAACTTCAAAGCTTTTGCACAGCAAAGGAAACCATAAACAAGACGAAAAGACAACCCTCAGAATGGGAGAAAATATTTGCAAATGAATCAACGGACAAAGGATTAATCTCCAAAATATATAAACAGCTCATTCAGCTCAATATCAAAGAAACAAACACCCCAATCCAAAAATGGGCAGAAGACCTAAATAGACATTTCTCCAAAGAAGACATACAGACGGCCACGAAGCACATGAAAAGATGCTCAACATCACTAATTATTAGAGAAATGCAAATCAAAACTACAATGAGGTATCACCTCACTCCTGTTAGAATGGGCATCATCAGAAAATCTACAAACAACAAATGCTGGAGAGGGTGTGGTGAAAAGGGAACCCTCTTGCACTGTTGGTGGGAATGTAAATTGATACAGCCACTATGGAGAACAGTATGGAGGTTCCTTAAAAAACTAAAAATAGAATTACCATATGACCCAGCAATCCCACTACTGGGCATATACCCAGAGAAAACCGTAATTCAAAAAGACACATGCACCCGAATGTTCATTGCAGCACTATTTACAATAGCCAGGTCATGGAAGCAACCTAAATGCCCATCAACAGACGAATGGATAAAGAAGATGTGGTACATATATACAATGGAATATTACTCAGCCATAAAAAGGAACGAAATTGAGCCATTTGTTGAGACGTGGATGGATCTAGAGACTGTCATACAGAGTGAAGTAAGTCAGAAAGAGAAAAACAAATATCGTATATTAATGCATGTATGCGGAACCTAGAAAAATGGTACAGATGAGCCAGTTTGCAGGGCAGAAGTTGAGACACAGATGTAGAGAATGGACATATGGACACCAAGGGGGGAAAACTGCGGTGGGGTGGGGATGGTGGTGTGCTAAATTGGGCGATTGGGATTGACATGTATACACTGATGTGTATAAAACTGATGCCTAATAAGAACCTGCAGTATAAAAAAACAAACAAAACAACTAATACTAAACTTTCATTGGGTTATTTGTATGGAAATATGTTAATATAAATGTTTCAGACATTACATGAAATTTCTAAAAATCTTATATTTGTATTTGTATGGAAATATGTATGGAAATATGTCAATATAAATGTTTCAGACATTACATGAAATTTCTAAAAATCATATTTGTATTTGTATGGAAATATGTATGGAAATATGTTAATATAAATGTTTCAGACATTACATGAAATTTCTAAAAATCTAAAAAAAAAAAAAAAAAAAAAAAAAGATTTGATGAGCTTCACCTGTATGTATTGATGTAATGAAGAAGGTAAAGCATCTGATTCATTTTTTTATCATTTTCAAGTGAAATTTTATTTATAGGAAATATCATTAAATTATAGCAATTTGAAATATTATGATAGGATAAATTCTTTGCAAAGTTTTTATTGAAAAATCTTTTGAAAAGTTTTTACTCTCTACAGAAGGATGCCTGCTTAAAGTTTATAGAATATTACAACAGGAAAAGTCTTCAGATAATTTCTGGTTTAATACACTTAAGACTCAAAAAGATTAAGTGATTCTATTAATCAGCTGATAACAGATATTTGAGTGCCTCCTATACTATGCAAGGCACTAGGAACACAAAGGTGAATAAGAAAGAGAATCTGCTCCCAATGAGTTCCCAGTGCAGCAAGGCACAAAACCTCTGAGCTTAGTAGAATTATGGCCCATGTCTTCTACATGTAGAGGAGATATTTATAGAATCTCAGCATTTAGAGAAAATGTGACTTTTCAATGCTCATCCTGATGAGCATATTAGTATTCATGGGGTCCTCATGTCTCTCCATAAGTACCATTGTTGTGGAACATATTCCGTCTGAAAAGAAATAACCCCCTAAAGGGTGCACATTTTAAATCTAAACAGTACCCTTTCTTTTTGAAATTTTAATTTTGGAACTTAATATAGAGTCTACTGTTACCAGAACAACCACATCCACCGAAAATCATCTTAAGGTAGCTACAGAATCCCAAGAGGATAATGAGTTCTTCAGAGTTTCCCTAGTTATGGAGAGGAAATCATTAGTAACTTAAGACAGAAATAAAGAAATCATCTAATTAATGTATTCAGAGATGAATCTTAATGTCCAATTATTCTCTTGATTTGACACAACCTAGTAACAACATAACCGTAGTCAGCAACATTGTATTAATGTCGGAAGAATTAGCGGGAAGTTAGCCCTGTGGGGGAAGAAACAGTTTTTGTTTAATCCTTTCCTCTTTCTTTTGCTCACATATGATAAGCAAATCTCCTGCTTAAGTTTATCATCTTAAAAAAAAAGAAGAAAAAAAAGAAAAACAAGTAACCCCACAGAATTAACCTGAAAACCATACTGTGCTGAAAAGTCAGAATTATATTATAATTAAAGCTTATAAAATATAATTTGAACAAAGGTCGGTCTGTTCAATTCATTAAATATTAACAAATGATTTTGCTATCGTTCATCCTAGTCTCCTAGTTCAGATCTATTGATTGATTTAACCAATGTCTATTTAAAATGTTTAATTTCCATATTTTATAATTGGTCCAATATTACATAATACTCACAAAGAGTAAAAAGTTAAAGTGCCATATCATCACATCCATATTCATGCTTCCATTTCTTGGAGGGATGAAAATTAAGGAAAATGTTTTTCAATATTTTAGTATTTTATGTTAAATAATACATAGTGGTGATTAAAAAAATGAGTATATAAATGTATTACAGTACAAATCTGTACCAATCTTAAACCCCCAGTCTCCCAGTTTTCCTCTACAAAAAAGAAAAAAGAAAAAAAATCCCAATTGTTTTTAGTTCTTTCAAAATTAAAAGGTCTTATCTTTTAAATATTAATAATTTATAAAATGCAGTAGCCATATAACTGGCTATATTTTTAGATCATCTAACCACATCTCACTTTCCCTCATTAATATAAAACTAAATAAATGTGTTAAGATAATAAATTTTGGTACTGTTTTAAACTTTTTTCAAAGATAAACTTATATTCTGTTTATTTTTATATTCAGCAAAATTTCATTGTTGTAGGAGATATTGATTGCCTTGATAATCCCCCTTTATGGTCTCTCTTTTTCTTGAACACTTCTAAATGATACTTTCTTTCCCACTGCTAAATTTTTAATCAAATTTCTATCTGCTTTGCCCCATCAGTCAGCTCAAGACTGTTGATTTTAGCAGAATGCAGTTCTAATTTGACTAACCAGAGTCACAGGTGTGTTTGAAATGACTGATATGTAAGTATATGTCTGAATAGTCTGTGTATCCATAAAGAAACAGTATTGAGCTTGCAATATATATATATGAGGGCCCATTCTAGGTACTGGATTAGATACCAAGAATTAAATCTCATTCCAAACTAAGTATAAGAAATGGAATCTGACTTCAAGAAACATAGAGATTAATTGAAGAGATACAGTACACTCAGACGACATACATATGGCAATGTTATTAGTGATCACTGGACAACTAAAAATGCAAGAATTCAAAGAAGAGAAAATGACCACTACAGGCTAATTGTCAAGAAGTGGGGTTTTTTTGTTTGTTTTGTTGTTTTTTTTGTTGTTGTTGTTTTTTTAGAAAAACAGGGTTTAAACTGGCCTCAAAATATGTGTAAGAGTAAGACATACACTCAAAAAAAAAAGACAGAATAGTGTGCCCAGAGGCATGAGGAAAGAGATCTAGAAGGCTTCTAAAGGACAGTGAATGAGCAGTGTGTCTGAAGCACAAAATTATTAAATGGGGGTAATGGGAAACCAGGCTAGAAAAGCAGTTTGGGAAAGTCAAGTTAAAGAATTTAGTCATTATGTGTCAGCAGGGTACAGTTAGGGATGATTTTTGATGAGAAATGATATGATAAGGAATAATGTTTTATGACGATTAGTCTGGGGGATTCGTTTTCATTCATGCTTCCATTTATTCAACAAATATTGATTGGAGCTCTAAAATATCCAGGCATTGTACTATAAATAGCAGCAAAGACAAGTAAGATACATTTCCCGCCCTCAAGGTGCTTCTATCCTAGAGGCACAAGTAAAAGAGTAAGTGCCATTTATTGTGATATGTGGCATGGTGCAGCACCACCCTGAATGCTATGGATGTTAAGAAGAAAGACTTCCAGAAAATACTTGTGATCAGAGAAAGCTAATACTTGAGATCCTGGCAGAGCCAATTCTGGAACTACAACTTGAGAGATCAGTATTAGTTAATTATATGACTTGGAGAAGAAGAAGGAATGAAGACATTTAGGCACATGGGAACAATTCATGTGAAGGCAGAAAACCATAGCACGATGGAGCCATCTCTTCACTGCCTGATGTCATGTCCCCTTGGCCCATCTGTGATTTCAGCTACAGCTGTGATACACAGTTCTGTGCAAACTCAGAGCTAGCATCCCGCTCAAGCATTTCCCACTTCAGGGACTTTTCTGAAGTTCTGGAAGTCACTTAGCTTCTGCACAAATGGAGCCTGAAAGGGTTGGGGTGTTACACCCAAAGGCATCCTTCAAACAGTGGGGAACAGGAGATGGTAGAAGAATGACTCAGCTGCCTGTTCTTCTGACAATTCTGGGAGTATTACAGGTTTCTCAGAGGTTTCAAGGAATGAAGCTCTATCGACCATTATAGGGACTTCATTGACATACCCTCACCACAACACTCTATTCCTCCTCCCTCATACCTGCTTCCTTATATAGCCACCCAAATAAACTCCCTGCTACCAAGTCCTTGCCCCAGGCTCTGCTTTTAGTAGAACCCAAATAGAGACAAAAATCTCTTATTCAGGGTGACTGTAGAGACATGGGTAACAACGATGAGAGGGGTCATGGTGGATGGAGAAGGATAGTTGATTTTCAAACCAGAGAGAGCTTTGCGTGTCATGCTAAAAACTTTGAATTTTATCCAAAAAGTTACAGGGAATCATTGAATGATTTTATACAAGAGAATAACATGTTTAAGATTTTTGTTTTAAAAGATCTCCCTGGCAGCAGTGTAAAGAGTATGAATTGCAATACCCTAGATGGAGAATTGAGGGCCGATTTAGAGACCATACTATGACCCAAGCAAGGTATTTTGCGTCTTAATTAAGGAATTAGCTGTAGGAATGAATATGAGATGTGAAAACCATCTGCTTTTAGTGCCTGGTTGGATGTGTGGAGTGAGAGAGAAGGGAGTTTCCAATTTGGGACAATGTCTGAGTAGCAACACCATTTATCCATAGAATACAGGAGCAGTAGGTTATGGGGAGAGGGGTGGAATGAGTTTATTTTTCAGCATATTAATACAAGAGCTTGGGGTAAAATTCATATGGAGAGATAGGTAGGCAGTTTTTTATTTCTTGGTAGAGGTTTGGATCACAGATACAGACATATGTTGAACAGGCCTGTGGTAGGCCCTGTGATAGGTTCTTCCAAACATTACTTCACTTAACCCTCATAGCAAACCCAGTATGTGGATTATTTTCATTACTTTGTATTTGAGAAAATAGATTCAGAGAGGTCATTTAATTTGTTTAGGATCACACAGCAAGTGAACAGTGGTGATAGAATTTGAACCCAGGTCTGATAGCCTGAATAATGTTTTTACAGTATACCACTCTGGCTCTGCCATACTGACTATACCAACATCTTCATCTTGAAATGGCTGATAATTGTAAAGCTACAGTTTTCAACTATAGCAGATAATAACGGTAACAGGACCCACAGGTCTCACACCTGAACCATGAATAGCTTGACATTATATAAAACCATGGATCTAATCTATTACCCTACCTGCAATGCAACTCACTCTTCATTTTGGTGTCCGATTGTTATAAATGTTTCTTTCCAAAATGTGGGAAGTCCCTACATGAAATATTATCTTTGTGAGTTTATAAAGCATGTCACCAGTTATAATTAAAAGCAAGGAAGGAATAAAAGTGCTCATCTTAATACACTCAAGATCAACAAGATGAAGGGAGGGAAAAGATAAGTGTTTAACAACACAAAGTGGTAGGTGTTATTTTCATTGGAGTGATTCACAAAATTAGATGGACTCCTAAGAGTGAAAGGGTGAAGTATCTTGTGTCTGTTCAAGAAAAGGCAGTTCTGGATATAGAGTGATCGTTTGAGAGAACACACATGCAGTTCCAACTGGGCAAAGATCTGAGGCCATGGTTCTACAGAAAAGCTAAGATATAATTGTACTAAGGATCAAGGCTTAATAAGCAATAGAGAGAATAAGTAAATATACAAAGAAAAGTTGATTAGATGTACATATATGTAGTGTATATATGTGTGTGTGTACATATTTATCTGAGGGGAACTTATATTAACAAACACAGACTTCTAAAGAAGAATAACAAAATATTCAGATTGGAAAAGATCTGAGAGAGCATCGTAAGTCACAAGCCCTACTTCTACCCTCATTTCGCAAAAGAAGAAGTAAGTGAAAAGGTTAAGTGACTTTTTTTCAAGATTTAAATCCACAAATGGGCTGGACATTTATTGAACAGTTATTTGTCTAACATTATGGTAAACTGAAGATTTTATTATAAATATGATAGTGACTCTTCAAGCATCTTATAATATATGCTTCTCTCTTAAAAGGTAGTTTTCAATATTCATGAAACAATAGGATCACTGAAGAGACGTACCAAGATCCATGGAATCTGTGAGATATTCATTAGGTTTTTTGTTGTTAGGATTTTTAATCAATCATGTGAAGTTAGTCTATGTCCAACACTTCTTGGCCATAAACCTAAAGGATAAATATTTATGGAATCTCTGAAGTTCTATGGAATTATAAGTGTCTTAAATAGAAGTGTTCTGTTATTTTGTAATCATTTTGGATCTAAAACAACACACATGCAGTTCCAACTGGGCAAAGATCTGAGGCCACGGTAGTACAGAAAAGCTAAGATATAATTGTACTAAGGATCAAGGCTTAATAAGCAATAGAGAGAATAAGTAAATATACAAAGAAAAATTGATTAGATGTACATATATGTAGTGTATATATGTGTGTGTGTACATATTCATCTGAGGGGAACTTATATTAACAAACACAGACTTCTAAAGAAGAATAACAAAATATTCAGATTGGAAAAGATCTGAGAGAGCATCGTAAGTCACAAGCCCTACTTCTACCCTCATTTCGCAAAAGAAGAAGTAAGTGAAAAGGTTAAGTGATTTTTTTTCAAGATTTAAATCCACAAATGGGCTGGACATTTATTGAACGGCTATTTGTCTAACATTATGGTAAACTGAAGATTTTATTATAAATATGATAGTGACTCTTCAAGCATCTTATAATATATGCTTCTCTCTTAAAAGATAGTTTTCAATATTCATGAAACAATAGGATCACTGAAGAGACGTACCAAGATCCATGGAATCTGTGAGATATTCGTTAGGTTTTTTGTTGTTAGGATTTTTAATCAATCATGTGAAGTTAGTCTATGTCCAATACTTCTTGGCCATAAACCTAAAGGATAAATATTTATGGAATCTCTGAAGTTCTATGGAATTATAACTGTCTTAAATGGAAGTGTTCTGTTATTTTGTAATCATTTTGGATCTAAAACAAGATATTATTAGTTGAAAAGTTTTTAATTTCTTCATGCAACTGGTGGTTCTCAAGCTTTAGGGAGCACCAAAAGCACCTGGAGGGCTTGTTAAAACGCAGATCACTGGGTCTCACCTCACTGTGTGTGATTCAGTAGGTCTGGTAAGAGCCTAGAAAATCTGCGCTTCTCACAAGTGCGCAGTGAGGCAGATGCTGCTTGTCCAGAGACCCTCCTTTGAGAACCACTGCACTAATTGGACCATGAACAACTGTGGGCAGAAACTGTGTCTCACTCACTTCTGTATGCTTAGTGTCTACCATATAGTAGAACCTCAACAAATGTTTATAGGAATGAGTGAATGACTAAAGGATTATATAAATGATGTAGCTAAAAATGTTAGCTAATATGGACTATTAACTGCCCAGCTCAAGAGTCTTCTTGTTTCTCCCACTTATAGAGAAATTAATAAATCAAGAAAATATTAAGTAATTGCTGTCCTATTTGCTGAAAATGGAAAAGCTGAACTCTGTGTTGTCATGGATACAGTATTCTATTTTCAGTACTAGTCATGTCTTACTTGTTAATGACTGTTACAGTAACCAATAGGAAAATAACACTTCACTCACCACATTTCATTAAATTTAACACCTCATATTAAGCTTAATGGGACAATAAGAACAAAGTTCTGCTTGCCATTTGTTTACAGAATTCCTCCATTTCCCTGTGCTTAGTGACTTACACAGCATCAATCTTTATGAACAGCTCCCCAAATAAAAAGGAGATAGGAAAATAAAAGCTTTCTATTTGACTTAATAATAATGACCTCTGGGCCGGACATTTCCTGACATTTAACCAATAGTTAAATTAAAAGACTCTACTGTCTTTGATTCAGGGTCTCTTGCTTCTACCACAGACTATTACCTTGCAGGAAATGCCCTTCCTTTAGAACATTATAAATTTAACAGAAGAGAAAGCAAAATAATATGAATCCTGAGCACTAGGACTTTCCAATCCCTGCATTGTAAAAGGGTAAATGCAAAATATGGGTGGAGAATAGACAAAACTGGAATAAAATCCTTCACAGTTTGATCTTGATGCCAATCACAATGAAATAATCACCTCCATCACTGCAACCTGGAGTCATGCTACTTTATTTCCAAGGAAAATTCCACTGTGAGGGTAAAGAGCTTCATAATGCATCAGGAGAGAACAGATTATAAACAAACAGTTCAGGCTCCAAAAGAAGAAAAAAAAGATAATTAAATATATTTAATGATGCACACATCTGAGCAAAAGATCAAGGAAATATTGGAAAATATAACATCATTTAGAAGTCAAGGGAAATAAATGGGGAAGGAGAAAAGGACAGATAACTCAGAGGGACTGAATAAATCTCAGATAGGATATAAAAGACTGGAAACAGATGTTTATATTAAACTGCCAATGGAGTGATGAAACCATACAGATTGCGGTACCAATTTAACTGGAAAAAGCTATGGCAAGCAGACAGAGATTTGAGTTGGAGCTCTATTTTCCACCAGTCAGCTGAAGGAGGTGGTTGCTGCCGCTACTGCTGATGATGAATACCATATGCCGGCAAGAGACACAGCCAGTGTGCTCTGCTGTGTGTGTTGGTTTGGGAAGATATGTGTAATTTTCTTTATCTGATACAAAATTAGTGCAACTTCACATAACTGCATGCAGAATGCCTGAAGAAGAGCCCAATTGCTTCTCATTGAAAAAGTCAAGAGTGAATCATTTTTAAAACTTTTCATCTCAATTCAATAACTCAGTTAAAGTACCTTGACCTGATTTAGCCATGATATTGCCCTAGTTTTTTTTTTTTTATTATATTTTTATAGTGGAGAGGAAGCCTACAACAGAATAACCATGCAGACAAGTAGTTAATGTGATATTAGAAAACAACAAACTTGCTGCTGACAGTCTTCTTTAAATGAGCATATATGTGTCTCTGTACATATAAGGTTTACTTCTTGTATCAACAAAGGATCCAAACCTTGTGCTCTAGTCATAAATTTTGTTTTATATTGAAAAAATAAATTTCGTTTCATATCAATTCCCCAGTTTACAAAAAGCAATCTTCAAAAAAATACTGGAATTGGCAATTTGGAGTTTTGTTTGTTTGTTGTTTTCTTTAAGGGAACATTGTGGTCCAGATGCAAGGTTAAAATAAACAAATGGTCAAGGTTGAAGAGAAAAAGAGACTAAGAGAATTGGTGTATAAGTGATATTGTTTTCTTTTATGAAATTTCCTTAATTCTGAGGCAAACACCTAGTTAATCTGATCAATTCAGCAAGAGGAAAAAAAGAAAAGAAAAAGAAAGAAGAGAAAACCTTGGTTATTTCCTTTCATATTTGACGTGACTGCTGATCTGAATCTTTTATGCTCCCATCGTTGTATTAATGTTGTATAGACATGGTCTAAATGTTCATTTTTTTTCTCCAAGACTCATTAAAATATGGAGAGGAGAAAGGGAGAGTCACAGAATACCTTCAAAAATATTTTGGTAGTCCTCATTAAAAAGAGTTTAAGTACCTTGGATTTTATTTTATTACATGGTAATAAAATCTAGCCAGAGGAGAGATGTTCAATCTGGAACTCAAAGACCAAATATAAGTGCCGCTAAGTCATAGCCACTGATCTTTTGACCAAGTAGACTTGAAGCTGAGGAAAGCTGTGGCCCCAGAAAAACCATCTGCGCTATTGAAGCTACTACCTTTCTTTAAAATGATCTCTGCCTTACCAGCTGAAGTTCCTTTTACACTCATTATTATGGAAAGAAAAAAACTTCTGACAGAGTGCGAACCTCTTAACAAATATTATCAGATAAACAAATAAATCAAATAATAAAGTATGCCTACTAATCTAGTTCTGTTCTGAAAAATGAAATTAAAAAAAAAAAAAAGACAAACACAACGTATACCAGAAAACTGAGAGAAAGAGGAAAAGAATGAGGAAAAGTAACTGCTTGTAGAGACATTATGCTGCCTTTCACGCTGTCGTTTCATTCCTTTCTGAAGGCCTGGGACTTATTTTCCCTGCTGAAATAGTCTCTCGGATCTCGAATATCAAGGGCAAACTTGTATTGCTTGACGGCATTCCACACTTGTCTGTTGGGAAGATTTAAACCACCTGATTCTCTCTTCTGCTCCTGGTCTATTGCTGACCTGCGTGGCAGGCCTAACCGTGCAGCTCCTCCAGGAGACTGTGTATGATCAATCCCAGCGCCTCGGTGAGCTAGCCTGAGTTCACCTTCAGACCCCTCCAGAGTGATGAACCCCACTGGAATTCCTAGCAAAGCTTTGCATTCCTTGCTAAGAAGAGCAATTGCTCTCTCTGGAAAACTTGCAAATGCTCCCTGCACTAACAAGGGACCTGGGGCTTGCTTGAGGAAGGCAGACAGACACCAAGCTCTGCTCCATCCCCCCCTATCTTGCTTGAGTTCCAAGAAACAACAATGAACTAGTAAGCAGGGAAAGAAATTAGAATTGTAGAAGTGCCAAAGGTATCCCTTGGAGCAGTGTGAATACTGTGTTGTCATGTGAAAGAGCCCTTGAAAGATAAAGGAACTAAGTCCAATTATTTTACTGGTTCCACGTTCATCTGAATCACTCTCTAACTTCAGACTTTCAGTGATATCATAGTGCCTGAAATAATTAATTCACCTCTTACTTCCAAAACCATGTTGGAAAATTAATTCCCAATACTAAAATGAACTTGGTAGTGGACACATTACAATTTTGTGGGTTACCTGGCAGTCATTTTGAAATGTCATCTTGGGTGAAATGTAGTCTTCCATCCTCCCTACAGATGCAGTCCGTCTGATTCGTGGGCTTTCTTTCTCATTATATTAAAGAAAACATACCCCTTTTTGATGTTTTTATAAAGGAATACAAGTTATCTTTCATAAACATTTATACAGATGCAAAATAAATATTTAATTACAAAAACAACAATACTAATTTTTAACTACAAATAAGCAAGGAAAAATATTATACTTATATGAAAACCAATTAAAATTAAATCTCATAAATAAATAAGTTGGAGGTAAACTTTGCTGTTATTGCATGGTTGTTATTGTGGTTTATCATGGAAGGTACCTACATAATAATTTAATCTCAGCTTTAGGGCAGCCTGGACTGCAGTGAATTGCTTTAACCAGTAAATAAACCCCTGGATTTGTATACCGAAATCTAAGAATGACCATTTAGACACCACCAACATCTCGGTCTATAATTAGCAGTCTGTCAGATAACTAAGGAAACCAACTGAGACGTAAAAACAATTACAACAGTTGAAATACTAGGTGTAATCAAATAAAAGTATTTTTTCCAGCACTTTAAGATTTTTTTTTTAAACTAACAAGCAAGACTTTAGAATGCACAGACTCAGAAGGAACCCACATTCCCTTTGATGGGATCTCATTTGGGCTACTTCAGTCCCAAGAAGAGACTATTTATGTGAACACTGCAGTAGAGAAAAAAAAAAGCTGGACACAGCTGGCTACCCTTTCCTTTGGCAAAGAACAGCAATGGCCTTACCATCCTTCTGTTTATGGCAACCCAAACTACTTTATTTGAAAAGTCACTCATTTCTATGATTGCAGTGGACATGTTTTCATCAACAGAGCAGCTCAGGAGGAAAAAATTATTTTATTAGCTAATTTTCCTCTCATGAATTAGGGATTTTTCTCTGGACAGAGAGGAACTTCAAACCCCTCCAGAAATGGAAGCATGCCCATGGATTGACTACTACAGATCAAGTTTCCAGTGGGCTAATAACCTGCTCCAGTGAAAACATATTTTTAATTTGCTTTTAGGGTTATTTATTTTTTTATTATTACGCTAAGGGTTTATAATTTAATGTCAAACATAATTTTGCACGAATTATGTGACTGTACTATGATGCAGTAGATAAGCTCTGTGTGCCTGGCTGGCATGGTCTCAAACGATGTTTTTGAGAAAATGGATCACCGTTTGGCAGGTTGCCATTCCATAAACTGCTCGATAGAACTTAGAAAGGAAAAAGTTGCAAAGAATTTTCATGTTTTACAAAAAAATATTTCTAGTAATATTAGAAGCAGAAAAAAATAATTACTCTTTTATTGCTGTCTACTAGATGTCACATAAATTTTATGAAGCTAATTAAGAAATTAAAAGGCTTCCAATTAAAAATTGCAAAGTCATATTTATTGTAAATTGTCAACCAGCCAAGTGGAATCATAGTTTTTAAATGAGAATATCTGTTTAAAAATACAGTAGTCATCATAGTGTCTCCAAGCTTTATGATCAGATTGGTAAACATTTAGGAGTATCGACAATGTGCCAAGCTTTATGCTGGGAATGGGAGATACATAAATAAAAACTGTACTGCCACAGCTCTCAAGAAGTTCACTGTCTAGTGGAGGAGACAAGCAGAGATGTCCTGCCAGTGTAATGCAGTAAGGGCTGTAATACAGTTATGCAGAGGGTTCTCTGGAGCACAGATAAGGAGCATCTGGGCAAGATTTGCGGATGGGGTGAAAGGTCAGGAAATGTCCACAAGACGTGACTGAAGAACAGATTTAGTGTTCCAAGTTGGAAGACAAAGAACCAAGAGAATTAACTTGTGAAATAAATATTTGCTTACATATCTGTCCACAAGTTTAAATAAATGTAAATATAACATTTGTATGTCATTAACATTGGTATGTCATTTCACATGCATCAGCTATTCTGATCCTCACACTGACCCTATGAGTTTAAGGATTGAGGGTAGAAGTATCTTCACTCTACAGTTAAGGAAAATAAAGCCTAGAACAGTTACGTGACCAGCCCAAGGTCGCTGGGGTAAAAAAATGCATTTTAAGAAAGCCAGGAGCAAACCACAGGACTCCTGACTTCCAGACCAACTGTCACTCTGGTGTTCTCCACTCTGCCATTATCCTGCTCATTTACCATATCATCACGAACAAAACAGCAATTATTGAACCTTTAGGCATAGAATGTGTAATTAAAGAATAATGTGAAATGTCATTTTTGACCTTTCCAATTAAAAAAAAACTTCATCAAATTATCATAATCAGTAAGAATCCCACATATATTTTAAATGTCATCCATTTATCAACCACAATTCTAAATCAAATCATACAGAACATGAAATCAAAATTTTTCTGTGTTTCCACACTATCAAATACAAATATTTTGGCAAATAAGTAAGTAGAGTCTGAAGAGTTAAATCATTCCACTATGCAGTGGGCCTACTGGACATAGTAGCCATGAAAGTTAGTCAACCAATTATAGGAAAATTGCTACGATGTTGATTGGGTTGCTGGGTCATTGATCTGATTTTGTCATTATGGTAAGTGAAATAACTGAATTGTGAAACTTTCATGAATCTTTTTTTTTTTTTTTTTTGTAAATTTGATTGTCTTTGTAGACCATCTTCAGTAGCAGACAGTTCTACTCTTGAGTTTCCACTCTTGCTTCAAAATATTTATTTCTGACAATATAAGAGATGTGAATCCTGGATTATACAAAGCAATGACCTGACCTGGAATGACATGATTAGTTGAGGTTCTTTTCTTTTATTATTGAAGAGTTTTATATCAAGCATAGGATGGTCTGAATCAATCTCTAAACCTACAGAAAAATATTCAGTGACAAAACATTCGCTTTTAAAATGTTAGAAAAAAAAAATTTTCTCTCTAGATAGAATCACAGAGTTAGTTACTGGTAGTAATGACTTTTCCTGTTAATTGTCTACTTGGATTACTCAGGTAAGCTATTGCAACTCTTCTTAATATTTTCTAGTTACCTGTATCCTTACCATGTAAAAAAACAGACTCCTCCAAAGGCTGTATGTATTAGTCATGTTAGCTTAGGCTATGCTGCAATAACAAACATGCCACAGAATCTCAGCATAATTCATAAGGGTTTAGTTATTGTTCATGCTAAGTCCTTTAGGGGTCTAGTAGCTTCCAACGGATGCCATCGGGATTCAGGATACTTCTATCTTGTAACTATGTCAACAGGGACATTCCATATTCAGGTTACTGCATCAGAAAAAGAGAGAGCTGAAGAACCACACACCAGCTCGTAAATGTTTTTAACCTCTTTACTTCCCCTCCCAGCTCACTGGCCAGAAAGAATCAGATGGGACTGGTTGACTTATAGAAGGGGAAGGGAATGTGGGAGAACACTTGAAAATTCTGTGAACAGTAAATTTCTCTGTCATACTGGGCATGGTTCTAATGGCAGTTACATTTCTAACATCCTCAAAAACTCTGATACAAAGTCCCTAGCCCAAACACACCACAATATAGATTATGCATCTAGAGCTAGAATGAGTATTAAATGTTAAATAATAAAGAAGATATTATTTTTAAAACAGTAATAAGAAAAAAATTATATAATTGCTTAAAACCAATTAGGTGGAAATAAAACTGATCTTCCAGATTATATTGTTATATATTCCTTCACTAAATCTGTATAGAAATCCTGTTATTCTAGGAAAGGAAGGCTCCAAAAGACTGAAATTCAGCTGAAGTGATGATGCTGTAAGCACTGGACCTTGGATTTGAATCCAGTTTGATCTTAATCTAATATCTCTGCTCTTGCTACTTTATCATGCTGACTCCCCAAATGTAAATTCATCAGGAAAATGATCAATATCTCTAAAACCACAAACAAAAAAACCCAAAAACTAAAACAACAAACAAAAAACTAAAACTACAAACAAAAAAAACCCACAAGTAGAGGGTAACTCTAACCCAAGGTTCCTGAGTGTCCTGAGAGCAATAAGCTCAAAGCTAGGTTCAAAAGTAATAAATTAGCCTGCTAATTCAAGAAAGCTAAATGAAGAATGGGAGCTTACTTATAGTGCTAAGTAGAAGAGAGCGTAAAAGTAGCCTATGAAAAATGAGGAGAAGGAGTTAAGACTTGACACCTGTAACACAAAGAATCTGGTGCATTGATTAAGAACAGGTTCTGGCATCAGACTGGCCTGGGATGGTTCCTGATTTGCTTAACCTTTCCACTCTTCAATTTCCTTTTTCTATAAAATGGGCATAAGTCCTACCTTGTTAGATTATTACAAAGATTATATTAAAGGAATTTGTATTTGAAGTGTTGATCACAATGTATGACAATGTCTTTTCTTGGAAGAGGAACTGTCTTGAAGGGCCTCAAGTCACAATATTTAGTATTATGAATAATACCCTATCCAATGTGAGACTGCTTACAACAGTTTCTCATGTGATTTATGGGGCTTTTATGTGGATTTCTTGGTCATGAAGTGGGAGACATTATTATAGAATGCAATGTACCATATGAAATCTGCATGGCACTGAAAACTCATTCTAAATAATACAACTAATCTGAAACAAGGCAAAGCTACCCTACAAAATACATAAGCACTCAAAAATTATTAACATAAGTTTGATAGGACTAAAACAATTTGTCTCAATTTTTCCACAATCTTAAGAAAATTTCCCATTCTATTGTCATAGGTCTTGATAACCTTGTAAATCATTAAGATGGGCAAAATAACTCATTCCCCCAATAAGTGACTAAAAATATAGGTTCAAGATATTAATCCAACTCAAATCATCTGTGATTTCAATAGTTTGGTTTTACACAACACTATTCAGCACATTAAGCACACTTCTGTTCTCACAGTGTAAATAGCCAGGTACACTGATTTATATTTTCCACTTATTCAACTATCTTTTTGATATTATGTTAACATGAAAATGATACAAATGAAGTCAAAATTGGTCAAACCTCTAATAAAATCCCAGAAATATGTATCCACCCTACGTATGGACCTTTTATTTTCAGCAGGTGACTACTTAAGTATTTTTTTCCATTACTATTCAACTCAAGGAATAAGAAATTTGTGTTCATTCATTCTAGGCACTAAATGGACAGCAATGGAAACTGAAATTCACTAGTTATTCTAGGAATACAGAGCTTGGGCAGTGATGTCATGGCAATTTTCACAGTGAGCTGGGATATTGGGTTACCTCCAGGTAAACTGAAGGAACCATGCTTGATGGCACCTTCAAGACATTTAGCATTCCCTAAGTACTGACTAACCAAGAATAATTTGAAATATAAGCTGGAATGAGAAAAATACGTCAGGAATAACCCAGATAGTAGCATCAAGGCTGTGAAGAAGACCCTTTTATTACTAAGCATTAAAACTTCTTTTCGTGGGAATTTATAAAGTCAAACACTTGTTTCTAATAACTGGATATTATCTCAAGTGTCTCAAATAAGACTAGTATACATACCATTTGTCTTTTGGAAATAGTATTCAGGATAAGAAATTTTCACATTGGACACATTTAAATAGATGTTTCATGCAGTACTCAAGTAAGTAAGAATTGTAAAGAGATAGTGTACTATGGGACCAAAAGTCAAGAGTCCTGGATTTCAGTTACAGCTCTAGCCATCTTATCAAAGTATTTTATTCCTCTGTACCTCAACTATATCATCTACTAGATAAGAAGTTTACACAAGATGGTCCTATGTGTCCCAAGTGAAAATATCGAACTCTCCACTTATATTCAATGCCGTTCTTAGACCAGTATATCTTTCCACCAAGAACAAAATGCTTCCCAAAATACAGTAAACACTGACCACCAAAATATAGTAAACTTTGACCACACACAGTCTATTTAAAAATCTAAAAGATGTCTATATCTTAGGAAAACAGAATTACACTATATGAACGGATGGATAATTATCTAACATCACACAATGAGAGCCAACTTGGGCATAGTATGTCTAATCATTCATGGTAAATTCAACCACCCCTTTAAACACAGGTATTCCAGATTGTCTTGACCTCACTAAATGGTAAATCTGTGTCTGAAAAAAAAAGAAACTTTGTGTGAGTCACAGGAAACCAGACTAACTTAAGACCTAACAACAATTCTAATCGTATTAGTTATTATTTCTTGAATCCTTACTAAATGTCAGGTAGTGTGTTAAGAAATCTGTAGGCATTATCATATGTAATCCTCTCAACAACTTTAGATATTAGATAATGTTATTCATATTTTATATGGAAAAAATGACTTGGCTTTTTTTCTAAGGTTGCATTATTGGTATATGTAAGAGCTAGTATTTGAACACTTTTCTGTCCAAGTCCAAAACCTATATTCCTAACTACTGCTTTATGTATAACCTTCCTGTTGGAACCATACTCTGAATCTTCTAGAGGAGTCTAGAAAGACTATTTTAGGAGCATATGGTTGGGAAGAATATGTATAATTCTGTTGCTTAGGCAAGGGTTATGTTAATAGCCATCCACCTTAAGCCAGGATTCTATTTGTCATTTTGAAAGTAAGAGTTTCGTCATTTAATAAAAAGGGACTAATTCATTAAAAGACACTAAAGTAAGATGAATAAAAGTGATATATCACTCTTCCAGAATTAATATATCTATTCCAAGGTTAGACAGATTTGCATATAGTTCAAGTTTCAGATTACTGTCATAATCTTCAACTGCCTTGAATGGAGGTAGATTTAAAACAAGAATTCTTTTTCATTAATTTTTAAAAAATGTTTATTGAGGTATAGTTAATTTATAACATTGTGTTAGTTTCAAGTGTACAGTAAAGTGATCCAGTTTATATATATATATTCCTTTTCAGATTCTTTTCCATCATAGGTTATTATAAGATATTGATTATAGTTCCTTGTGCTATACAGTAGGCCTTTGCTATTTACCTATTTTATATATAGTAGTGCGTATATGTTAATCCCAAACTCCTAATTTAGCTCTCTCCCCTACCCCGCTATCCTCTTTGGTAACCATAAGTTTGTTTTCTATGTCTTTCTATGTTTTGTAAAGTTCATTTGTATCACTTTTTAGATTCCACAAATAAGTGATATCATGTGATATTTGCCTTTCTCTGTATGACTTCACTTAATATGATAATCTCTAGGTCCACCCATGTTGCTGCAAATGGCATTATTTCATTCTTTTTTAAAGCTAATATTCCATTGTATATATATACATATAACACATCTTCTTTATCTATTCATCTGTCGATGGGCATTTAGGTTGCTTCTATGTCTTGGCTATTGTAAACAGTGCTGCTCTGAACATTGGGGTGCATGTATCTTTTCGAATTAGAGTTTTTTTCGGATATATGCCCAAGAGCAGGATTGAAGGACCATATGGTAATTCTAGTTTATTTTTTTAAGAACCTTCCGTACTGTTCTCCATAGTGGCTGTATTAATTTACATTCCCACCAACAGTGCAAGAGCGTTCCCTTTTCTCCACACCCTCTCCAGCATTTATTATTTGTAGACTTTTTAATGATGGCTATTCTGATTGGTGTGAGGTGATACCTCATCGTAGTTTTGATTTGCATTTCTCTAATAATTAGCGATATTGAGTAAAACAAGAATTCTGATAGATGCTTCTGCCTTTTTAAATTTTGCCAATAGAAAAACACATATCTATATTCAGCTCCAAAGTAAAACCTTTTGGAGCAAAAGTTTCTGTTTCCTAAATTTCTTTTTCACAGTATGCACTTTACTAATTCTACTGTATAACCCACAAATCTAATTAAGACTGAGCCAGCAAGAGGACCGTGCAAATAATTTTTTATCCCAGTTTTCTCTCACAAATGTAGACACTATTTCATTTGCTATATATTCAGATAATTCTTTTCCTAAAAAAAAGTTTCAAATTCTAGAAATGTCCACAAGCTAATTATACCCAAGCTTTCCATCATCACAGGAAACACAACTGTACCTCTTGTGGCTTGTAATGGTAATGGTAGGCTTCTGCATCATTGCTTTGACAATCTGCCACTGATTCTTGTGGTCTTCATCTTGGTCTCCAAACACTTAAAAACAGCTGGCAATCTTGATGGAGAATTACTTTCTCACTTGTTGGTCCTTGAGCTTCTTAACAACTTAAACTATTGTCATGATGATGTGGCCATGCCCTTGGACCTCAATCTGATACATCCACCACAGTCCATGGTTAGAGCCTCTTAGTATGGTCCTGAAATATTTCTTAGAGTTCCAATCTAAAAACTTCTGAGAAGAAATTTGTTATTTAAATATATTTGCCTTCATCTAGTGTCAGATATTTATAAACAATGGGAGTTAGGAAAATTAGCACCAGCAACCAACACAATAGCAGGCATTTGATTTTTTTTAATGAGTATTCTCTTGAATCCACACTTTGAGAATTGCCTAACTCTGTGAGAATATGTGGCACTAATATAGTTAGAGTGTTATTAAATAAAATTGCATTGAAGAACATAATATGAGTAAACATGGGTGAGGGAAATAGTAAATATGAAAAGTAAAAAGGAGATAATTGAGAAGACTGTGAAGAAAACTGGAAAAACAAGGGGAAAAAATCCCCGATTTAAACAGCACTGAAACCAAGAAGAAAGGAATGAAAAAAAGAAAACTATCATATATGGTAAATATGGTAGATTATTATATTATAGCACTCTGTTGAGTTGAATTATAGCATTATAACACCAGATAAAATGTGAGTGGACCACAGTTGTATGATTCAGAAAAAAAAAAAAGGCCAAAATCATTATGTGAGTTTCAAAATATGGGGTATAACTTTATAACCTGTGGGTTGCGGGTCATTTTGGCTGGGTGAGGGGGCGTCTAACCCTATCAGAGATTGAAATAGCAAAGGTTATAAAGCAAACATTTTCAAAAAATAAAATAAAATGTCATTGTTATTTTTGGAATTCACTGTTAGATTTTTGTTGCTTTTATAAATCAGTGTTGGCCTCTGAATCTTTTTCTGTATGCCTGGAAGCGAATCCATAAAGTATTGGTCGATTTTCCTAAAATGCTGTTGGTGGTAAAGAAAGAAGATGATGTTAATGACCAAACATTATACTCTTCATAAAATATTGGGTTAACAAAGATACTGCTACATTTTCTACAAAATAGCAGATATTTCTCTTGACACCAGATTTGTGGATCCTTTTAATCTCAATTCAATGTATGAATATTTAGTCACAGAGTGCCAGTAGTGCTAATAAGAGTTGAACAACCACACTAGGCTCATCAAGTCAAGAGCTTACTCTCCTTAACGTAGCTCTAAATAAAGTCGTCATTATCATTTCTAGTAAGTTGACAGACCGGTGATTATTGGTATTGAAGACCACAGGACTATTACTGTATGATTAAAAAATAAACTGTTCACATATTTTTACATTGTTATTAGGATCAAACTAATAAAAACATACCAATGAGAAGTATAAATTATTTATTTAATATTTGATGTGTCAAAAATTAGCAAAAACTGGGGAAGGGATAGTTAGGGAGTGTGTGATTGACAAGTACACACTGCTATATTTAAAATGGATAACCAACAAGGACCTACTGCATAGCACAGGGAACTCTGCTCAGTATTATGTAACAACCTAAATGGGAAAATAATTTGAAAAACAATAGATACATGTATATGTATAACTGAATCACTTTGCTGTACACCTGAAACTATCACAACATTGTTATTCAACTATACTCCAATATAAAATAAAAAGTTTAAAAAATGAGGAAAAACAAATCATTCTTTTTAGGTGCCTTTTTAGTAATACCAGGTGTGAAACCGTTGAGTTTCATACATATCTTTCCACTTTAAGCCCCAATAGCATTTATTGCTCTAGCAAAACACAATATTGAATCTTTCTTTTTCCAGAAGTAGAGTTGCTAATAAGAAGTGGTAATGCACCAAAAAAAAATTAAAATGAGAGGGGGGGCTACATTATCATAGACCATAGCCTGAATCCTATTAAGAAAAACTGTAAATGTATGGGTGAATGGGGAAAGTACAACAAAACTTAGGAAGGAGAACAGCTTATAGAGAACACTATGAAGACAAGATTTCTGACAATTTTTTACAGCCATTAAACAATGAGATGACATAATCTACTAAAGCTATTCCAGCACAACAACACAAAATTTGCTTTTCCTCTTAGATGAGGAAGATGAGAAAGACACTGCTTTTTTGGGGACAGCTTTTGTAGTCTCTAATCACAGTACTGAAATGTACTGAAAGTATTTATGCCTTAAACTTAGAACAGTAATGACTAAACAAAATAGATTTTTTTCTATACAATTTATAGATCTGTCTGTTTACCTCTTGTTTGAAAATAAGCCAGAATGAAAAAGCCTTTCTCCACTTTGGTCTTGACTGCCCAAAGTTTATGGCCTCGACAAATGGAAAGTCAAAGGTGGCCAAAGATGGTAAAACAGTCTGCCTCACAAGAAATATTAATCACACACAAAATATTAAGTTAATTTTCTCAGGCCTAGTTCTTTTCCATAAAGTATGCATACGAAAGGCTTCTGTTAAATACATTCATGGATAATATCAGATTATTCCCTATTTTTGTTTTTTTCCTCAAGACAACTACAGGGCAGAAGACCTAAAGAGACATTTCTCCAAAGAAGACATACAGATGGCCAATAGGCACATGAAAAGATGCTCAACATTGCTAATTATTAGAGAAATGTAAATCAAAACTACAATGAGGTACCACCTCACACCAGTTAGAATGGTCATTATTAAAAAACCCTACAAATAACAAATGCTGGAAAGGATGCAGAGAAAAGGGAACCCTCCTTGGTGGGAATGTAAGTTGGTAGAGCCACTGTGGAAGACAGTATGGAGGTTCCTCAGAAAACTAAATACAGATTTACCATGTGAACCAGCAATCCCACTTCTGGGCATATACCCAAAAAACTGTAATTCAAAAAGATACATGCACCCCTATGTTCATGGCACTATTCACAATAACCAAGACATGGAAGCAACCAAAATGTCCATCGACAGATGAATGGATAAAGAAGATGTGGTACATATATACAATGGATTACTACTCAGCCATAAGACAAAATAATGCCATTTGCAGCAACATGTATGCAACTGGAGATTATCATACTAAGTGAAATAAGTCAGACAAAGACAAATACCATATGATATCACTTATATGTGGAATCTAAAATATGACACAAAGGAACCTATCTATGAAATAGAAACAGAAACAAGGACATAGAGAACAGACTGGTGATTGCCAAGGGGGAGGGATTTGGGGAAGAGATGGATTGGGAGGTTGGGGTTAGCAGATGTGAGCTTTTATATATAGAGTGGATAAACAACAAGGTCCTACTGTACAGCACAGAGAACTATATTCAATATCCTGTGATAAACGATAATGGAAAAGAATATTTTAAAAAGGAATGTGTATATATACACATACATATATATATGTATAACTGAATCACTTTGCTGTACAGCAGTAATTAACACAACACTGTAAATCAACTATAGTATAATTTTTTTTAAAAAGACAACTATACTCACCTACCCCACCTCTTATGTCCTTGGTCCCACCCCTCTCTCATCTGCCCTTGTTTTAACATCTTCAATGACCTCTTCACCACTGGGTCCTTCCTTCTGTTTACAAACATCTTCACATGTACATTATCGTAAAAAGAAAAAAGCCTTCATTTTGCTTTTTATTATACTTTCATTCTACTTTTTGAATGAAAGTGTAAACTGTGTTCTCAAAGCAGATACAGTATCATATTGAAATAATCTAGATGTATGTTTTGCTCCTTCCAGACAGCAAGCTCCTTGAGAGCAAGGACTAGGTCCTGCTGGTCTTTGTGTCTCCAGCAGCTAGAACTGTTCCTCATTATACAGCAGGTGCCCAATAAATGGTACATGAACTAAACTGAATCTGTCACCCACTTATTTCTTATTCTTTGAAAATATGGCCTCTGGGGGCTTCCCTGGTGATGCAGTGGTTGGGAGTCTGCCTGCCAATGCAGGGGACACGGGTTCGAGCCCTGGTCTGGGAAGATCCCACATGCCGTGGAGCAACTAGGCCCGTGAGCCACAATAACTGAGCCTGCGTGTCTGGAGCTTGTGCTCAGCAACGAGAGAGGCCGTGACGGTGGGAGGCCCGCGCACCGTGATGAGGAGTGGCCCCAGCTCGCCACAACTAGAGAAAGCCCGCGCACAGAAATGAAGACCCAACAGCCAAAAATAAATAAATAAATAAATAAATAAATAAATAAAATATGGCCTCTGCTCTCACAACTCTGCTGAAGGTCAACAAATCAAACAGCCATTTCTCCTCTCCTATAGGCTTCAACCTGTTGGCAACATTGAACAGTGCAAAAGCATGGACTTTGAGCTGAACAGACCTGAGCACAAACTGCAGCTCAGCTGCTTGCCAGCTGTGTAACCTTGGCCATGCTACCTTACCTCTCTGAACATCAGTTTCTTCCTTTGTAAAATTAATGTAAAAATATATCTCTATTAGGATGCTTGGGAAGATTAAATAATATTGTGTACGTTCAGTTCTGATCTATTATGATACTCAGTGTGTGTTGATTCTTCTTCCCCTTCCTCTATACTGTTCATTTTCCATTTTCCACGATGCTACAGTCTATGACTGGCCTCCTTTCTCATTGCTATACTCTTTGTCACTTCTTAGCCTCTTCCATGACTGTTCTCCCATTAATGTGGATTCTAAAGATCTATCCATATTCCTTATTGTTTCATTCTTTACCTACTACACCTTAATAACCCCATCCAATCTTTGAATTATAACATTTACCTTTGAATTGCCTTTTCCTCTGCCTAGCTGACTTCAAATCTCTCTCCAGCCTCCCCGTCTCATGATCTCCCACAGCAGGCTAGCCATCTGCTGGCAGCGCATAAGCTCAAACACTGCATTTCCCATACAAAATATACCAGTCTCCACTCTTCCAATATGCTTCTCCTCTTGTGTTTCCCACTTGGTAATGAGACCACCACTTCTAGAATCAAACAAGCCAGAAGTCTGGGTACCTTCCTTGATCACCCCCACCTCCTACAGCACAACTCTGACATCTTATCATCCCTAACTGAACACTTTAAGTAGTTCTAAATGCCTACAGTGAAGTCTCTTTTGTTTTCCTTCTTCCCGTTTGTGACTGATAGAGCCAGATGACTGACAACCTCTCTTTCACCAACTCTGATCGTCATTTTTGCTACTGCCTCGATGCTATTATTCACTGTGCCTTAATTTGGCATTCAATACTCTCCATAGCTTGGTCCTTATTTGTCATTTCAACTTATTTTCTACAACTCCCTTAGATTCATGTTATACTTTAACCACATTGAGCTAGTCTCAGCACTTCATTAATGACTTCAAATATTCCTGCCTTCCTCTTATTATTCCACGCTTTCCCAAATCTCCATCCTCCAATTCCTACCTTTTCAAATCCTAGATATCCCACCATGCCCTATATCAATGACCTCTCTCCATGAAGACTTCCTTGAGTTCCACAGTTGAGAGTTGTCTTTCCCTCTTCTAAGTGATCAAGACAGTTTAGCAGTTTCTGTCTTAGAGTACTTACTGTTGTCTTTCAAACAATGGTTATTCATGTTTTACAGCGTGCCAATTTGCACATCCTTCCCCTTTCCCAAAGTTTTTCTGGCCCGTCCCTATTACCTACCTCCTTGAAAACCTGGGTAACAAATTAAAGTGCCTTAAAAATATCCAAACAACCACGTATATTAAATAAACAATCTTAAATGTATACCCAAAAGTAATTCAATAAACTTTCCAGGAGATAGCTGAACATTTCCAACAAAGAAAGTTATTTTTACATAGTCAAAGCTTTGCAAGGTACAATTCCAGGATCTCAGTTGTGTTCTGAGTGGTAAAGATTGCTGGAAATCTAACCACCAGATAAGTGGAGTGTTACTGTATAACCAAAGGCTTCTTGCCAAGGATATATAATTAGCAACAGAATCAACTGGCATTACTAAACTATATTTCATTTTCTTTAATCTCCTTTTCCTCTCTTTTGCTTTCCTCCTCCCTGTTTGTGACTGATAGAGCCAGATGATCAATAATCTCTCTTTCACCAACTCTGATCATCATCTTTGCTACTGCCTGGATGCTATTATTCACTTTAATACATTAATCCTTTGGTTGAAATTCTTAAACCACAATTCTTTATTAAAGGGCCATCTTGGCATCCACGTGCTGATAGCAGCTTGTCTGATGTTTCAAAAAATTAAATCTGAATGAAGCCTCTCTCTCCCCTAAAAGATTTGAACAGAAGAGAGAAAAAGTAAGATACAGAAAGATATCAGCTCATTGGCACAATCAAAGATATGGAAAGAAAAATGAATCTTTTTACATCAGTTAGACAACAGGAAAGTTTTACCTTGTGATTACAATAGGATGCCAGCCTGTCATTTAATGACAAAGTGCTGAGAAATATTGTGGCATTTTATTGAAACTTACTCTCGTTATTATCACAATGGGAAATAGAACACACACTGTACTGGTTAGCAGACCAAACCTTTGTATGATTGCTATAACCTTTGGTGGAGCCCAGTGATTTTTGTTCCTTTTCAGAAAGACATTAAAGTGACAGTGTGGCAGACCATTTTTTCCACCACACACACTAAAAGTAGTGTGCGTGCAGCAGAACCCTGCCAAAGCACGTTGCATTCATACAAAGATCCATACAGATCTTAATCATAAAATAATCCATTCTGTACTCTGTTTTTATGACATTTATATGAATCTGGCCACAGCCTCATCAAGCAGTTCACAGAGGAAAATTGTTCTATTTATGTGGTCAAGACAGGGTGGACTTGATTTTCAAGCAAAGAGAAAAAGAAAGAAATACCCAATTTTTTGTAGTCGCAAATCTGGAACTCAATAGAACTATTTTACACCATTTTGTAACTATATTTGTAACAGAGGATCAGAAGAGATGATATCCTCTTTCTCTGTCCCCTGTCAGTAGTAAAGTCATATACTGATATTTCTGAAACTGAGAGACTGAGTGAAGACACCTGGAAATAGTTTTCTCCTTCTTTTCTATTTAACTGCAAAAGGCAAAGAAATGGATGTGTGGGTAAAAGTAGAAAGGAAACTTTCCAGTGTGCATCTGCTTTAATTTATTCTTGCCCCTGCATGGTAAGAACTAATAATTTTTCAATTAATTTCCTTAACTTTTGCTCCCTTTAGTCCTTCAGGTATGTCAGTGTTCACACACCCCAAAAACAGGGAGTGACTTCTGAAAATTTGTTTGGACTCATCTGCCTTTTCTTTCAGGTTTGTGATGATGATGAAAATTAATCTATGGCTTGTTAGTGTAATTGTTTTCTGGACTTTATTAGGATACATAGAAATAAAAACAACTGTTTATTTTCATTATCTCTTAGAAACCTAATTTTCTGGGTAAACTATGTGAATAAGTAATCTGTAACTAAGTAAAAATATCTCGGTATGTTGATTTAACAATGTTTCATCCTTTCTTACCACCCTTCACTCATTTATAGGAGTTCTGGCTTCACTAGCAGTGCCCCCATATAATTTTTGTTTTGTATCGTCATACACAGCTCTTAGATGACACACTCATTTCCTCCAAGTCAGAGTCTACACTCTGATGATCTAAATCCTACATATATGAGAGAGATCCGAGTTCAAGTTTTCTGGCTTCTTTAAAGACACCATTACTTATCTGAGTGTGGAATAATTATAGAAAAATCCAGGATCATGTATAAAATCAGACACCACATGGACCCCAGGCCCCAAATGTGAATATTTTTGTATAATTTCAAAAGAAAATAAACCTTTTCCCTTTTCCCCTTCAATTAATACACAACACCCTGCCTTTCTTTTAGAACAAAGAGGGAAAAAAGAGGAAGTGCCAATAAGTGTAAGACTTTTGAAAGAAACCGAATTAATGTGAATAATTATGTAATGATTGCTCCTAATTAAATAAGGATAATGTTCAGGGTGTTCTTTTTTTTTCTTCAGAAACCACTGGTATTTAGGAATATGCTATACCCTGCTTTCTTTCTCTAGCAACCCCTCCCCCAAATAAATGACAGCATAAATAGACACATAAACTCCACATGAATCATTAGTGTGTGAGATACTGTTACCCTGGGGCTGCTGTAACTCACATATATTCCCTTCTTTCTATTTCAAATCTTTAAAATATTTGCTTTTCAAATACTTATAAAAGCACGTATGGTTGAAATAAAAATAAAGCACATACAGATGATATTTTCAAACACAGCACTCTCATATACTAGAAAGAAAATAGGCATGTTCTGTTTCTCTGGGCCCAATATATGTTCAGGGAAAGTAAGAGCTTAAAAGTAGAGAAGACCAAGATTAGATTGTAGAACTGCTTTAAAATGTTAAAAATGTCATTTTGAAAAGAACTGGCATCTTTCATACAGTCCACCTACCTAATGTTAAAGTTTATGAAAGAATATGCATTCCATTGTGAAAAGTGTGTATGGATAAAAGTGTGTGTGCTTCACATGCAATCACTATGTGAAGATGAGAGGTTTAGATAAATTTGAACCATTTTAAAATATGTTTGCTAAAAAAAAAACTTTTTATAAAAGTAGTTTGTCCTCAGAACATCTATTTATCAGTATCAATGTCAACTTAGCCAACTACAAATTAGTGAAAATAATGTCATTTAAAAGCCAACCATAAATTAGTGAAAATAATCTTCAAGGAAAAGAATGCCATAAAATTCTGAAAACCCAACACCTTAAAATCTCTCTTCTGAAGATAAGGGGCCCCTAGGAAGCACATGTGATCTCTCCCTCCCTGAGTCTTTTCCAGACTTTTAGGATGCCAGCTTTTTGTGAGAGTTAAGACCAATATTAACAACAAAGTTAGAGTTCAGCATGAAGCAAGGAGGTTGACCACATACCTGTTTTGTTTTGTTTTGTTTGTTTTTCTCACAGAACAATGAGAAAATTCTACAGGACTCCTTGAGGACAGTGAGAAAACTTGTTAAAGATTCTTCTGGTCTGACAGATACACGTCTACCTAAACTGCACTTTCCTTAACAACACTGGGATTTAAAAGAGTGACATACTTTCCATATGAAGGATTATATGTCAATTATATCTTGTTCACCATATGAAACTGGTCATAATGAAGACAAAAGAGGGCAAAGTAGGTTTAGCATTCAAAGAGCCCCAAGACTGCATTTACAAGCCAGGTCCAGGCACTGAACACAGCTTCAAAATGTATCAGGAAGCATTTTGTCTGGCATGAGAGAAATTACACAATGGAGCCACATTATAATGTACACTGAAGTAATGGAATTACAACTATACGTAACTTAGCCAAAAAGATAAATAAATAAATGAAGATGTATTTACGTATCAAGACAATCCTGCCAGCTACTTCCAAAGAATGAGCATGAAATAAGAGACATGAAGCCACTCTTCCTTTAGCCACTCTCAGTTCTCATGTGCCTTTCATATATTAAACAGCTTCTAGCACTGAGGGTGACTCAAATAAACATTATTTTCTACAATATGGACCCTAAATACAAGCCAACTACTCACTTATATTCAAGCAAAATAACAATATATTATCTATTCCAGTACTGGAGAAAAACCTTGCTGTTTTGGACTTACTGAGGAAATAGGATCCATTGGTCTCCAATACGGCAGCTTCCTAAGAAAGGATTCTTAAGGTAATTTTGTCTAACACAATCTTCTCCTTATATTCTCAGTTTAGAAACTAATTCATAGCTACATAAGACTCTTTATACACCTTTTTTTTTTTTTTTTTACACAAACATTTAACATTGCCAATAGAACTGATCTCTGGTACCCATTAAAGAAACTATTTGGTTAAAAAAAAGGAATTTATTGAATATTTAGAGAATGCCAAGCTAGATGTTATGGGCAATAAAAGAAAACATACTACATGATATCAATTCTCAAGTAATTAAAATATTATGCATAAAAATTGAAAATACCAGACCAAGGTTTTTTTAGTATATAACAATTACAAATCTTTTTACTCTATGAATTACATTCTAGATGAATTGAAGGGGAGATGTTATGTGTGACATAAAATAATCCAAGATGAATAGTGGTAGTGCTTGAGATGAATATTGAAAGAGGAAGCATGAATTAGAGTGAAAGAAGTTCGATTTTCTTAGTACTACAAAGTTAAATGACCAATGAGATCAAAATAGATAATCCTAGTTTAGAACAATTTTCTAGCACTCAAAGAACAATGGGGAAGAAAAAGCAGGGTAACAGATTCAAATAGAACAAATGTGTTGCCCATTATGTTTGGGGATTCAAACAGGAAATTTTGAAAATGACATTAGAATATTCTCTAGCTTTCAGAAAAATCATTGGTTTGACATACTGCATATATCACCAATGTTTCTTGAATTTTTCACCAGTGAATTGGAGATGAGTCCAGGCTACACACAAGGAAGGGAATTTTTGATCACAGTTTAAAGACTGCAATTCACCATGGAAGTATTGAAGCAGATCAAGATCATGCATTTGCACATACTATGAAAACCTCTTAAAAAGTCAAAGATCCAAACAGCATAGCCAAATACAATCACTAATTTCTGTTACATCTGAAGGAAGCTCATAAATGAATAAAACACACATACAAAACAATAGCATGATGAGACTTTTTCATTTTGACAAACGGTTTAAATCAACAAAAATTATGACCAAGCCAAGAATCTACATAAGAATAATGGTCCTGGCACAACTGGCAACACTTCTTTCAATCTTTTTTTTAACAAACACATTTACATTCCTTATTCATATACAAAGACATGCACTGAATTTAACATTGTTACATATGTAGGCTCGACCAAGCTCCGTGAATTGTAGACATGCGAAACCTGGAAGACAGTAAAGTTCACTAACATACAGTCACCCTCAAAAGAACAGCAGAATAAACTCTGCAAACAACAACTGAAGAAACTCCAATTGTTGTGACATGAATCTGGAAAGCAATAGGCTGTTTGTGATGTTGCAGCAAGTAGAAATGAAGGTATCATGTTTTGATCAAAGCTACCATGACACCTAAGAAGCAAAGTGACAGACTTGCAAACAGAAGACTCTATAAACAGCAGCAAAACACCGAAGTCTAAGGAAACACGTAGTCATGCAAGGACTGATTGCTGGAGCCTATATCTCTCTTTCTGGGATTAATGCCCATAAAGATAGCAACACCATCATCAGTGTCATCCTCCAAACAAAGGACCACAATATAGAGACAACAATATTAATTATTGTCAAAATCACTTGTGCACTCAGCGATTTCAATAGGAACAATCAGTTTAAGTGGCAGTGGCAACTTCTCGACATAAAACATGCTTGCTGCAATCCAAACTAGATTTAAATGAGAGGTGAGCAACCGCTTTAGCTGTTTAATCTGGTTATATTTGAGCTAAAGTAGTTCACATTTTTAGAATGAACAAATCAAAGGCGTAATTGTTTTTGTCATCTGCACAGCAATTTTACTCCTGAATGCATTGTTTTAGGCAGGAATTAATAAAAATTGCATGCGCTTCAGGTGCTGGGTAGATCACCCTTTTCCACACAGCCCAGCCTGGAGCTGTGAATGCTCCTTTTCTTATTATCAGTTAATAATTCTCTCTCATTGAGGCAAATTAGGAACTTGACTGTGTTAGAGAGTCCAGAACACTGCTAGAGGCAAAGGGGGCTAAATGGCAGAAATTCCTCTCTGAGCAAGATGCATGAAGCACGACATTGTGTCCACCACAAAAGCCGCTCTGTATTTTTGATCCTTTCTAATTTAATTAGCCCAAGAGGTAGCGCATTAATTTGCCAAGAATTCTTCTGATGCGAAAGCTGCCCTTATTGCAGTGAAGGGAAAAAATAACCTGCGTGCTACAGTGGCATGCTAGCAATGAAAGGGGGTTATTTTTGTGTTACAAATGGCATTGCAGGGTTACAAGAGACCTTTAAACCTTTTTATCTCTGGTTAGGTCATATGTAACAGTGCAACACAAAGCGCTAATTAACCAATTCTGGTCCAGACATCTTTCAGAACACTTAAGAGAGTTACACAGTTAGAACCCAGGTCAAACTCATTCCTTTGTTTGCTTTTAAAAACTGAAAACATCTTCTGGTGTATATATTAAAAATAGAACAAAAAAATCATCAATCGGTAGTTGAGTTATTCTACAGACTCAGCACTTTTAGATATTTATTCTTGTCTTTGTCTTCCTTCTGTTTAATGATATTCTTTATGTGGGCACACTGGAGCCTTGAAGTCCCTTAGAAGGTCTCTTGGCTCTTAGGCTGTATGTGTTTGGTAAGTTCTTTCCATGTTAATCTTCTTCATCAAATACTTGGAGTCAGTTTTGAAAAACTTTGATCAGATCTACCAACACCATGCTTCTTCTTTGCCATGTGCTTCTGATATGTGCTCATGCACTGGAATGGGTCATTTACTCATTAAAGAACAAGAAACATGCATCCTACCATGATAAGTCCTCCCCAATACTCTGAACTGTTAATTAAGCCTATGTAATCACATCTCCTGTTTGCAGGACTATTTCTTTTCTAGAAGGATCCCGTTTAGCGAATTCCAACGCCCCTGTTGCTTTTCCTCATCACTTTCCATCCCTGTTGCCTGAACCTGGCTGGGTAAAGACACTCACTCCTAGAAACCAACTCAAGAAAACCTGAGAAATATTACTTTTAATTCTCCCATCCCTTTAATGAAAACCAGTAGAAGACAGTAGCTTTAAAGCAAGGCAATGATACTTCCCTCTCCCCCACCCCCGCCCCCTGCTTCTGGCTAAAAATCAGTGAATTAAGGAGTGGTGGCATTTAGGGCATGTGGATATGCATAAATGGATATCCAGAGGCATCACAAGTAGCCTGTTGAGGGCAGAGTGTAAGATTTAGTAGCCAAACTGAGAAGAAGAAATTAGCTTTGTCAAGAGATAGGACTGGATGGATCCAGCCCGAGGGAGTGGCCTGGGGTGAGAGGGCAGAGAGCAGAAGAGAGAGAAGAGCATCCGGAGAGAAGAGAGGGATCTTTTTCAAAAGCAATTTGTGGACAAGAGAGAGGTTAAAAAAAATGAGAAAAGGAAAAACAGTAATTGGGTGTTAATTGCAAGGGAAGGATAGGGGTTGGAGGGAGAATTGAATTAGGAGAATCTCTTAATCTAGCAACATTTTCTCATGGACAACAGCACAAAATAATAATCTCTTAAGACAAAGCTTGTCCTTTTAAAACATATTTATTTTTTAAAACACTTTTCAGATTGATTTATAATGTACAATTTTTTTTAAAAACTTCTTTTATTAATTAATTTTTGTTCCGAACTAGAAGTCTTTATCTTTTCTTTTTTTGTATTTTCTATTTAAAACTCAGCAGCTAAATGTAAAATTCTTTTCTTACATGAATTAAAAAGTTGATATATAATGCTATTAATATCACATATGAACAAGATAGCTGAGAATGTGCTTTTATAGATATATGTTAAACTGTTCTGAATTTTTCCAGCTTGTCCAAAAGATTCGAAAGGGTAAAAAGATTTTTTAATACACAGTAAATACTTCTGAAATAGTAAATTAAAATGAAAAACAGATGACACATTTATTCAGCTTTTGGCTTCCGTAACATCAAACACATTTTCTTCAAATGGTTTCATCAGTGAACCAGTAACCTCTTAAATTGATTGACTCAAACATGTCACTTATTTGATGATTGGAGGCTTATAAAATAGTCCCTAGTTGTTTTCATCTGTCAATGTGTTACATATCTCTCACAATAGATTAAAAGGTAGCATTTATTCCCACGCTTACGCTACAATTTTAGGTTTTCAAATAAAATGAAGATACAATATATGAATAAAGTGTTTAATTTCCATTAAAGAAATATCCTGAAATTTGTATTTAATTGATTTTATTAAGTGTTTTTTCTTTTAAAGATTGATAAAGTCAATCCAAACTGCTCACAAGGGAAAAAAAACAAAAACTGAACAACTTGCTTTTTTTTTTTTTTTTTTTGGCTGCGTTGGGTCTTCGTTGCTGCATGCAGGCTTTCTCTAGTTGCAGCGAGCAGGGGCTACTCTTCGTTCAGGTGCGCGGACTTCTCATTGCAGTGGCTTCTCTTGTTGCAGAGCACTGGCTCTAGGTGCGCAGGCTTCAGTAGTTGTGGCTCACAGGCTCTAGAGCACAGGCTCAGTAGTTGTGGCTCATGGGCTCAGTAGTTGTGGCTCACGGGCTCTAGAGCACAGACTAAGTAGTTGTGGCACACGGGCTTAGTTGCTCTGCGGCATGTGGGATCTTCCCAGACCAGGGCTCGAACCCATGTTCCCTGCATTGGCAGGCGTATTCTTAACCACTGTGCCACCAGGGAAGCCCGAACAACTTATTTTCACCAATATGATATGTATGCAAGTATACAAACTTATTCAAAGTCATAGGTGAAAAGTAAATGATAGGCATATCCAAATTAGAGAGAGAAAAAAGCAAACTCATTATTTTGAGGCAATATTTAATAAATGATAAGAAATTACTTTTAGTGACTTGATAAAATAAAAAATGGGCTTTTCCCCCGTGAATTTCATATACTTTTATTATCTCAGAGAATACACAGCAGAGCAGAAACAACTTATTTATGTCTGCCTTTAAGACAAAGTCAGGACCTTCAGATCTCAATCTATTCTCCTAAAATACCATGAAGCCCATACCAGGATAGGTCTGAGAATGCATACATTCCCTCATATTCTCCATGTCCCTGGAAATCTGTTGATATTTAAACACTCTCGATTGAGGCAAGTTGAAGAGGAGCTAAAAGTTTAAAATCCTTCCTGGAGAAAAAGGAAGAGTGAAAGACCAAAAGCAAAAGACAGATTTCTCCCCAAACACACTAAGGATGAAAAACGGCATTTAGTTCTCTACACCTCGACCATTTAGTGGGGGTCTGGGATAAATGCTCTGAGGTGGTGTATTTGGCAGGTTCACAGTCCAAGCAAGATGACACATGCAAGCCTGGAGACTGAGAAGATGTTAATAAAAGGACCCTTTATAAAAATATGAGCAGGGGACTACTCAGGAATAGGGTGCACCAGGGCCAGCAACACTGGAGAGCTTGTACAGTCTGAGGCCTGAAGAGGCAAGAGGAAGGATGGTTACCAGAGCTCAGAGAGCGGTGAGTGCAAAGGACCCCTTACTGGAGAGGGCCTGTGGCTTTGCTAGAGGGCCATAGGCAACCGCAGCCACTCACCATGGAAGGAGCTGGGGGGAAAGAATACTCTGACCCCATGCTCCTCCCACCCACTGCTTCACCATTGTTGTCAGTCTTTGACAGAGACCAACCAGAAGGCAGAGAGTAGCTCTTGCAATCAGCCGCCCTGGGAGAGGGTGGCCTGGAAGGACAGTCATAATATAACCAGCACAGGTGACTTTTAATACTTAATTGTGGAGAGGAAACATTTCTTAATGTTAATACAAAATGTTAATAACCTTATGGAGGAAAACATGATGTCTTTTTCAGAAAGAACATTTGACAGTACTCGAGGATAAAAGGTATATGTGCACACACCCACACCAAGCCACACACATACACTAAATAACTGTCAAAAGAAAAATAGAAGTCAAATTATAAAACCAAAAGATTTTTTAAATATAAAATTATGACAATAAAATATAAGAATGTATAAAATTATAGATAACTTTAAAACTCTGCAACCAGCCTCAGTTTGTCTGTTATTAAGAAATGTAATCTATCCAGTTAATTCAGGGGGGGAAAACACATTCTTTTATTTTATCAAGTCACTGAAAGTAATTTCTTATCATTTATTAAATATTGCCTCAAAATAATGTTATGACATATGACGAACAGCAAAAGAATAAGAAGCAAAAAAATAAAACAGGAAAAGACAGATGACCAAGAGAAAAATTAATTGAAGCATCGTTCTATTCATTTTCTTTTTCTTCCCCACAGTGCAGCCCCAGAATGTTTGTTAATTCCAAGAAGCCGGAATCCAAGTATCCCCTGAAATCTCATTGCTCTTTAGGCCACTGCAAAGGTAAAGCTTTTTCTTCTACAAACCGGTAGTTCCCATCCTACCTTCTAAGCAATCTTAGGAAGAAGACTTTTAGAAATACAGAAGTACAATTCCTCAGTCACTGGAATATGAGGGATACTGAAGAGCTATTTCCACAAACAGGGAAGCTATTTCAGATCTAGATTTCTATTCTCCACCCATTACCCACCCCTTCCTCGCCCCACCATGTGAAGGGATGAGGCTCCTTTGAAGACAGAAGGGATCCTAGGTTGTGGATCTTTATGTATGTGAGCCCGAGGGCCAGGCTTTGCTGAATAGTCTCCTTTCTCGCTTTCCTGACCTGCCAAGCATGCCTTCTACCTACGTACAGCTGAAAACATCAAAACTATTTATTCTCTGCCCTATCATGTTGAATGCCACCTTAAATGCATCCTATTCCTTTCTTTCTTCCTCTCCTTCTCTCTTTTTAACATGGATTCATGCTACCAACATTTACAGAGCACCAATATGCTAGCCACTGGGCAAGGCTGAGGATACAAAGTAATAAATCAAGATATCTGGTCCTGAGCAGCACACAGTACAGTGAAAGAGAAAGACACATTGTCACACTGTCCTTTCCCACACGCCTGTAACACAACATAGCACATGCTATACACATAAAGAACATCTATACCACAAATATGTGTATATACTATATGCATAAATGCATACATATGTATATACATAGTCTAATCCTGAAATACCTCCAGCCTCTTGGGGAAAGAGTCTCTCTCACCTACTACACATTCTCCTGGCATCATTCCTATGTCTCCTAGTCTTTTATTGAATTTCAACAGGTTTTAAAGAATTGAACATATATGCAAAAATGTTAAAGCCCACTCAGAATGGTAGACATAAGCTCCTTTCTAGATGAGGGTTAACAGTAGTGGGAGTTGGGAATCAGCTCTAGAAGAGATGGAAGGAAGTAAATAAAGAGACGACATATGCAGAGGATATTATAAGGATGTGGAAGAAATTAAGTACCAAGATTCCCTTCAAAAATACCTTTTTTCCAATTTTTCCCACAGAAATGCATTAATAAACATCTTAAATTTAATCTTTGGAAATAAATTTTATAAGGACAAATAATATGTAAGAAAACTCTTTCTGTAGTCACCTTTTTCAGAAGCACCTGCCTTAGGACAGAACCTATATTTCTCCAAGCTACTAGAATCACCTGGGGAGCTGCAAGAACTATGGGGTCCAGGGCCATACCTGGTGGGCCCAGGCGTCAGTGTGGTTTAAAACTCCCCAGCTGATACTAATGTGCAGCCATGGTTGTATGTAATAGCTATATATTTAGACATATGATTATCAGTTGCATGCCTATCATCCTTAGTAAAGTGAAACTAAGTGATTTTTTGTTTTTGATAATTGTTAAGAATTTATGATAATTATATATGATATACCTTTAAAATCCATTAAAAATAAAGGTGGATATTAAATTTTTAAATATAACCTATTATTAAATAAAATAATTGAAGTATAGCAGATTTTTTAATGCTTTATAAAATGAGCCTTCTAGAAAAATAGCCGTCTTGGTAAGCAGATGGAGTTTGGGTCAGAATAATAATACAAAATTTTTATTCGAGCTTACCCCCTCCCACTCACATCCTCTTTTTTCTCATCTATGCCATATCTGGAGCCTATCGTACAGAATTTAGATTGTTTAGCAATTTGCAGCACAAGTTAGTTTGGGTAACGCTGATTTACAGGAACTCGAAAGTGTCTTCCATCTAAATATTCAGGAATTTTATGTCTATTATATTAGAGTCCATTTTAGTAAGTAGTACATGTCACAGTTCCCAAGCACATTCACATAGTTTCAGAAGCCATCTCTAGGCTGGGCTTGTGCTATGTGTACAACAGCTACCGAAATTATGGAAGGGTTTAGTCTTCAGAGGTATGCTTGCAAGGTATGGAAACCCAGATTAGCTCTGGCATATAAACTACCAAAAATGTTCTTGTTAACTGGGCAACATGTTTTCAAAAGGTGCAGAATCCACTTTGTTTCTATCACTTGTCAGAGTTAAGCATAAATAATGTACAAACAAACAAACTGTGCCAGTATAAAATGTAATATTTGTTTATGAGACACTTCCAGAATCTGACAGTGGCCCTCTGTTAACAATACTTAGGCCATAATTATATTGGCCAAACTTTACAAAAAATTCTTAAGCTTTGGGTAATGTTAAATAGCTTTAAAATTGCCCCTGTATCTGGTTTCTAATCTCAGATAAAATCAGGCCAGAGTTACCAATTTTAATGATCATAACATCACAGTAAAAGCTAAGAAAGAAGAATAAAGCTAAGAACCTGTTACACAGCAGGCTAACGTTCTCCTAATCCTGGACTCCCTAGACTTTGAAATTTTTTGAATCAATAAAAATCCCCAAAAATGTTAGAAAGCAAATAGTTACCATTATATTTTTTAATTTTGTCAAGGAAAAATATTAAATAAAAGGAATGAAACTATATCCACTATCATCATTACATCATTATATAAACACCAAAAAAGTAGGAAGTACAGAATCTCTCAATAAAGAATAATTCTTTAAAAAGAATACACTTAATGAAAAGTTTATTTTTTTTCTTGAAGATCTAATTTCGCTGCAATCCAGTGAAAATGTCATCACAGATCAGCTTGAGTCCATTGGCCAGTATTTGAGATTCACTGTTCTGAGGGCATTCATTTAGTCTCCTGCCTAGTTTCCAAGAAAACTCTGCTTTCCTTCTCTTTGATAACTGCACAGAGCTTTCCATCCAGTCTGTTTAAAGGGCAACCAGCATATTCATGACAAATCTGAAAGGAGTATTTCTCCATCCAATTCAGAGCTCACAGTTCTACCAGAGCTTGCAATAACGTTAACATCATTAGAAGAGTCACATCTCTCAAAGATTGCCATCTAGGTAATGCCAGGGTTCTTTTTATTATTATTTTGTTCTGTTTTGTTTTAAACAAAATTTATTTGTGTGTTTACTTTTAAACAAAAGTTCAGACAGCAACCTTTAACCTGTAATAAGAATCCGGGGCCAGTCAGTCTTGTAAACTAAAGTTTTTCCACGTTGTATGGGAATTAAATGGTATATTGTGTGTGATTTTTATATTTATATACAATTGTAATTTTATATATTAGCCAAAGTGTGTGGTTTTATATATTTAGCCAAAGAATGGAAGATTCCATTATCTTATGAGAGCATTTATTATGACATTCAGAACAATGAGAATAAAAATTGTCTTGTTCATGTTCTACAATCCATAATTATGTAAGCCTCTGATCTGCCAGGCTACAAGAATAAGGAGAAGGAGAAAAAGAAGAAGACAAGGAGGAAGAGGAAGAGGAAGAAGAAAGAAATTTATCTCAGAATAAATTTACTACTACATGATAAGTATATATTACCAAACTGAAGAGTGTATCGATAAAACTACCTGATGATCTTGTTTTTTGCCCTCACAATGACATTCAGATTGTTGATTCCAAGGCACATTCTTCATTTCAAAAGTCTAAAAAACAGCCATCTGTTCAATATAAAACTTTGAAAACATCCTGCAAATGAGCATACTCCAGATTTAAACTATAGATTTTAAGTTAATTGTAAATGGTCTAACTTTTAATTTATTTCGATTTTTTATTAACAGTACTTTGATCTCCAGTAAAGAGCAAAAATAGCTTTATTGGTTCTGTTAATAAATGTTTCTTTCTTAATTGATCTGTTTCCACTCTTTTCAATAACTATTTCCAACCCACAGATGCATTTCAGGGAATGACAGTGCAAATACCCAGTTGTGTTTCTCCCAATTTTCCAGTGTCCTACATCCACAGTGATCTCAGACTTTAAATTCTGTGAAATCATCTACAAAGACTAAAAGGTCCTCAGAATGGTTTATGCTGCAAGAAAATCTTGCAGGATATTTTTCCCTCCTCCAATGTTAGAGACACAACTCACAATAAGAAGCCAGTGCTTAAAAAGAAATCTCCAACAGGGCCTCTGTACAGGTAAAAAGGAACAATAAATCAAGCAAATAGTGTCAACCAAACAATATTTACATTTAATGTGGGCTAGCTAGCTGGAATACAAAAATTATAAAGTAAATTAGGCAATTTTAAAATTTTTCATCCAATATTCAGATCAAAAGCTTGTAGTAAGGTACTTTATCTGGAAAAACAGCAGCCCAGCTTTACAGATTTGTTGCAAACAAGGATCCTCTCTTCTGTCCAGGCTAAGCAGGAAGCAGGCAAATGAGCATCAATGTGCCCCAGCCAAATGGAATCTAAGAAGCAGCCCTTTAACAACAGTCCTTATCTTTAACCCCTCTTCCTCTCTGTCTAGTTTCTTAGTTTTTATTTCCAGCATTCCTCCCTTCTGTGACTGGCTAAAAGACACTGTTAAACAGCTAGCCTACAAATGATTATTTAATGCTGATCCACACAGTATTCTTAAGCACAGTGTTTTCAATATTTGACACCCAGTTTTAATTTTGAGAAATTTAATTTAATATCTTTATCCAATGTACCACAGAAGACATATACAGCCACATTAAAGAAGTAATGGCTCCAAGTTCTGCAATATTTGATTGTACTTGAATTGACTGTTTTAACAGAGATTTTAAAATATGTGCATTCAAAACTGAGTTGGTCAGCCACCAAAACATTAAAAAAAAGTTGCAGAGGCATATATTGGCAGTGCTATTCAGCTCTGTCTAGAAAAGGCAAATAATTAGCCAAAAACTTTGAAAATGCCATCCCTGTCCTGGAAGGGGATATACCAATCCAAATCTATTTATTATTTGATTCTGTCTTCTTCCTCTTCCTCTTCCTCCTCGTCTTTTTTTCTCCTTCTCCTTCTTCTTGTAGGCTCAGCAACCACACTACTGTTAATAAATTAGATGCCCAGGTAGGACTGCCCAAAGTGAGTAAGTGTCCTTATAAAGCTGGTCTGTGAGTTACATTTTTCACTCTAAATTGATAAGATAGCATTCCGACTCCACATCAGCCATGCTGAAAAATGGATTCACTCTTGGTATGCAATTGAAATCAGGCTTCTGAGACTGGGAGGCTGAGGACCAGACTGAACTCTGTTCAGTTCCACAATGACTCACTCATTGTTGAGACAGCTTGAAAAACATGCTGTTAACCATGAACGTTGTTTTTCCTCATTTCAAAACTTTTACTGACATAAGCTTTTAATATAACTTTACAAAGATAGAGAAGTTTCACTAAAATATAAAGCACAACTCTCTCCTCTTGTCAAAGGACATGGACAGCCATGTTTTTCTTTTTTTATTTTCTTGGATCAGCATTACATTTTAATATATTATATGTTTAGCATAGTGTCTACAATGGAGTTGGTCCTTAAAAAATTGTCACTTGGAGACCTTCAAGATGGCGGAAGAGTAAGATGTGGAGATCACATCCCTCCCCACAAATACATCAGAAATACATCTACATGTGGAACAACTCCTGCAGAACACCTATTAAACACTGGCAGAAGACCTCAGACCTCCCAAAAGGCAAGAAACTCCCTACATACCTGGGTAGGGCAAAAGAAAAAAGAAAAAAGAGAGACAAAAGAATAGGGATGGGACCTGCACCAGTGGGAGGGAACTGTGAAGGAGGAAAAGTTTTGACACACTAGTAAGCCCCTTCACTGGTGGAGACAGTGGGTGGCAGGAGGGAAGCTTCAGAGCCATGGAGGAGAGTGCAGCAACAGGGGTGCAGAGGGCAAAGCGGAGAGATTCCCACACAGAGGACTGGTGCCGACCAGCATTCACCAGCCCAAGAAGCTTCTCTGCTCACCCGCTGGGGTGGGTGGGATCTATGAGCTGAGGCTTGGGCTTTGGAGGTCAGATCCCAGGGAGAGGACTGGGGTTGGCTGCGTGAACACAGCCTAAAGGGGGTTAGTGCGCCACAGCTAGCTGGGAGGGAGTCCAGGAAAAAGTCTGGAACTGCCGAAGAGGCAAGAGACTTTTTCTTGCCTCTTTGTTTCACAGTGCGTGAGAGAGGGGATTCAGAGCACCACCTTAACGAACTCCAGAAATGGGCGTGAGCCACGGCTATCAGCGCAGACCCCAGAGACGGGCATGAGACGCTAAGACTGTTGCTGCAGCCACCAAGAAGCCTGTGTGCAAGCACAGGTCACTATCCACACCTCCCCTCCCGGGAGCCTGTGCAGCCCTCCACTGCAGGGTCCCATGATCCAGGGACAACTTCCCCGGGAGAACACACTGCGGCGCCTCAGGCTGGTGCAACATCACGCCGGCCTCTGCCGCTGCAGGCTCGTCCCACATCCGTACCCCTCCATCCACCCGGTCTGAGTGAGCCAGAGCCCCCTAATCAGCTGTTACTTTAACCCCGTCCCATCTGAGCAGGAACAGACTCCCTGGGGCGACCTACATGCAGAGGCAGGGGCAAATCCAAAGCTGAACCCCAGGAGCTGTGCGAACAAAGAAGAGAAAGGGAAATCTCTCCCAGCAGCCTCAGGAGCACAGGATTAAATCTTCACAATCAACTTGATGTACCTGCATCTGTGGAATACCTGAATAGACAATGAATCGTCCCAAATTGAGGTGGTGAACTTTGGGAGCAATGATACATATATTTTTTTTCCTTTTTCTCTTTTTGTGAGTGTGTATGTGTATGCTTCCTTATGTGATTTTGTCTGTATAGCTTTGCTTTTACCATGTGTCCTAGGGTTCTGTCTATACGTTTTTTTTGTTTTTCCGTTTTTCTTGTTTTTCGATTTTTTTTTTTTTTGGTATAGATTTTAGCACTTGTTATCATTGGGGGATTTGTTTTTTGGTTTGGTTGTTCCCTTCTTTCTTTATTTACTTCTTTTTTTTATTACTTTTTAATTACTTTTTATTTTTAATAATTATTTTTTACTTTAATAACTATTTCATTTTATTGTATTTACTTATTTTTTCTTGCTATCTTTCTTTTTTCTCCTTTTTATTCTGAACCTCGTGGATAACACGGTCTTGGTGGTCTGGCCGGGTGTCAGGCCTGTGCCTCGGAGATGGGAAAGCCAAGTTCAGGACGTTGGCCCACCAGAGACCTCCCAGCTCCCCTTAATAGCAAATGGTGAAAATCTCCCAGAGATCATCTCAACGCTAAGACCCAGTTCCACTCAATGACCAGCAAGCTAGAGTGCTGAACACCCTATGCCAAACAACTAGCAAGACAGGAATACAACACCACTCACTAGCAGAAAGGCTGCCTAAAATCATAACAAGGTCACAGACACCCTAAAACACACCACTGGACGCGGACCTGCTCAACAGAAAGACAGGATCCAGCCTCATCCACCAGAACACAGGCACTAGTCCCCTCTACCAGGAAGCCTACACAACCCACTGAACCAACCTTACCCACTGGGGGCAGACACCAAAAACAACAGGGACTACAAACCTGCAGCCTGTGAAAAGGAGACCACACACAGTAAGTTAAGCAAGATGAGAATACAGAGAAACACACAGCAGACAAAGGAGCAAGGTAAAAACGCACCAGACCAAACAAATGAAGAGGAAATAGGCAGTCGACCTGAAAAAGAATTCAGAATAATGATAGTAAAGATGATCCAAAATCTTGGAAATAGAATGGAGAAAATACAAGAAACGTTTAACAAGGAACTAGAAGAACGAAAGAGCAAACAAACTGATAAACAACACAATAAAGGAAATTAAAAATTCTCTGGAAGGAATCAATAGCAGGATAACTGAGGCAGAAGAACGGATAAGTGACCTGGAAGATTAAACAGTGGAAATAACTACTGCAGAGCCAAATAAAAAAAAAAAAAAGAAAGAAAAGAATTGAGGACAGTCTCAGAAACCTCTGGGACAACATTAAACACCCAACATTCGAATTATAGGGATCCCAGAAGAAGAAGAGAAAAAGAAAGGGACTGAGTAAAGATTTGAAAAGATTATAGTTGAAAACTTCCCTAATATGGGAAAGGAAATAGTTAATCAACTCCAGGAAGAACAGAGAATCCCATACAGGATAAATCCAAGGAGAAACACGCCAAGACACATATTAATCAAACTATCAAAAACTAAATTCAAAGAAAAAAATATTAAAAGCAACAATGGAGGGCTTCCCTGGTGGTGCAGTGGTTGAGAGTCTGCCTGCCAATGCAGGGGACACGGGTTCGAGCCCTGGTCTGGGAAGATCCCACATGCCGCGGAGCAACTAGGCCCGTGAGCCACAATTGCTGAGCCTGCGTGTCTGGAGCCTGTGCTCCGCAACAAGAGAGGCCACGACAATGAGAGGCCCGCGCACCGCGATGAAGAGTGGCCCCTGCTCGCCACAACTAGAGAAAGCCCGCGCACAGAAATGAAGACCCAACACAGCCATAAATTAATTAATTAATTAATTAATTAATTTTTTTAAAAAAGCAACAATGGAAAAGCAACAAATAACATACAAGGGAATCCCCATAAGGTTACCAGCTGATCTTTCAGCAGAAACTCTGCAAGCCAGAAGGGAGTGGCATGACATATTTAAAGTGATGAAAGGGAAAAACCTACAACCAAGATAACTCTACCTAGCAAGCATCTCATTCAGATTTGACAGACAAATGAAAACCTTTACAGAAAAGCAAAAGCTAAGAGAATTCAGCACCACCAAACCAGCTTTACAGCAAATGCTAAAGGAACTTCTCTAGGCAGGAAACACAAGAGAAGGAAAAGACGTACAATAACAAACCCAAAACAATTACGAACATGGTAATAGGAACATACATACATATCGATAATTACCTTAAATGTAAATGGATTAAATGCTCCAACCAAAAGACATAGACTGGCTGAATGGATAAAAAAACAAGACCCGTATATATGCTGTCTACAAGAGACCCACTTCAGACCTAGGGACACATACAGACTGAAAGTGAGGGGATGGAAGAAGATATTCCACGCAAATGGAAATCAAAAGAAAGCTGGAGTAGCAATTCTCATACCAGACAAAAGAGACTTTAAAACAAAGACTATCCCAAGACACAAAGAAGGACATTACATAATTATCAAGGCATCAATCCACGAAGAAGATATAACAATTATAAATATATATGCACCCAACATAGGAGCACCTCAATACATAAGGCAAATACTACCAGCCATAAAAGGGGAAATCGACAGTAACACAGTCATAGTAGGGAACTTTAACACCCCACTTTCACCAATGGACAGATCATCCCAAATGAAAATAAAGAAAGAAACAAAAGCTTTAAATGATACATTAAACAAGATGGACCTAATTGATATTTATAGGACATTCCATCCAAAAGAAAACAGAATACACTTTCTTCTCAAGTGCTCATGGAACACTCTCCAGGATAGATCATATCTTGGGTCACAAATCAAGCCTTGGTAAATTTAAGAAAAGTGAAATCATATCAAGTATCTTATCCAATCACAATGCTATGAGACTAGATATCAATTACAGGAAAAAAATCTGTAAAAAATACAAACACATGGAGGCTAAACAATACACTACTTAATAACCAAGAGATCACTGAAGAAATCAAAGAGGAAATCAAAAAATTCCTAGAAACAAATGACAATGAAAACACGACGACACAAAACCTATGGGATGCAACAAAAGCAGTTCTAAGAGGGAAGCTTATAGCAATACAATCCTACCTTAAGAAACAAGAAACATCTCAAATAAAGAACCTAACCTTACACATAAAGCAATTAGAAAAAGAAGAACAAAAAACCCCAAAGTTAGCAGAAGGAAAGAAATCATAAACACCAGAACAGAAATAAACGAAAAAGAAATGAAGGAAACAATAGCAAAGACCAATGAAACTAAAAGCTGGTTCTTTGAGATGATCAATGAAATTGACAAACCATTAGCCAGACTTATCAAGAAAAAAAGGGAGAAGACTCAAATCAATAGAATTAGAAATGAAAAAGGAGAAGAACGACTGACATTGCAGAAATACAATAGATAATGAGAGATTACTACAAGCAACTATATGCCAATAAAATGGACAACCTGGAAGAAATGGACAAATTCTTAGAAAAGCACAACCTTCTGCGACTGAACCAGGAAGAAACAGAAAATATAAACAGATCAATCAGAAGCACTGAAATTGAGACTGTGATTAAAAATCTTCCAACAAACAAAAGGCCAGGACCAGATGGCTTCACAGGTGAATTTCTATCAAACATTCAGAGGAGAGCTAACACCTATCCTTCTCAAACTCTTCCAAAATATAGCAGAAAGAGGAACACTCCCAAACTCATTCTATGAGGCCACCATCACCGTGATACCAAAACCAGACAAAGATGTCACAAAGAAAGAAAACTACAGGCCAATAACACTAATGAACATAGATGCAAAAATCCTCAACAAAATACTAGCAAACAGAATCCAACAGCTCATTAAAAGGATCAAACACCATGATCAAGTGGGGTTTATCCCAGGAATGCAAGGATTCTTCAATATACACAAATCAATCAATGTGATACACCATACTAACAAACTGAAGGAGAAAAACCATATGATCATCTCAATAGATGCAGAGAAAGCTTTCGACAAAATTCGACACCAATTTATGATAAAAACCCTCCAGAAAGTAGACGTAGAGGGAACCTACCTCAACATAATAAAGGCCATATATGACAAACCCACAGCTAACATCATCCTCAATGGTGAAAAACTGAAACCATTTCCACTAAGATCAGGAACAAGACAAGGTTGCCCACTCTCACCACTATTATTCAACACAGTTTTGGAAGTTTTAGCCTCAGCAATCAGAGAAGAAAGAAACATGAAAGGAATCCAAATCGGAAAAGAAGCAGTAGAGCTGTCACTGTTTGCAGATGACATGATACTATATATAGAGAATCCTAAAGATGCTACCAGAAAACTACTAGAGCTAATCAATGAAATTGGTAAAGTAGCAGGATACAAAATTAATGCACAGAAATCTCTTGCATTCCTATACACTAATGATGAAAAAAATCTGAAAGTGAAATTAACAAAACACTTCCATTTACCACTGCAACAAAAAGAACAAAATACCTAGAAATAAACCTACCTAAGGAGACAAAAGACCTGTATGCAGAAAACTATAAGACACTGATTAAAGAAATTAAAGACAATACAAACAGATGGAGAGATATACCATGTTCTTGGATTGGAAGAATCAACATTGTGAAAATGACTATACTACCCAAAGCAGTCTACAGATTCAATGCAATCCCTATCAAACTACCACTGGCATTTTTCACAGAACTAGGATAAACAATTTCACAATTTGTATGGAAACACAAAAGACCCCAAATAGCCAAAGCAATCTTGAGAACGAAAAATGGAGCTGGAGGAATCAGGCTCCCGGACTTCAGACTATACTACAAAGCTACAGTAATCAAGACAGGATGGTACTGTCACAAAAACAGAACTATACATCAATGGAACAGGATAGAAAGCCCAGAGATAAACCCATGCACATACATTCACCTTATCTTTGATAAAGGAGGCAAGAATATACAATGGAGAAAAGACAGCCTCTTCAATAAGTGCTGCTGGGAAAACTGGACAGCTACATGTAAAAGAATGAAATTAGAGCACTCCCAAACACCATACACAAAAATAAACTCAAAATGGATTAAAGACCTAAGTGTAAGGTCAGACACTATAAAACTCTTAGAGGAAAACATAGGCAGAACACTCTATGACATACATCACAGCAAGATCCTTTCTGATCCACCTCCTAGTGAAATGGAAATAAAAACAAACATAAACAAATGGGCCTAATGAAACTTAAAAGCTTTTGCACAGCAAAGGAAACCATAAACAAGACGAAAAGACAACCCTCAGAATGGAAGAAAATAGTTGCAAATGAAGCAATTGACAAAGGATTAATCTCCAAAATTTAAAAGCAGCTCAAGCAGCTCAATATCAGAAAAACAAACAGCCCAATCCAAAAAATGGGCAGAAGACCTAAATAGACATTTCTCCAAAGAAGATATACAGATTGCCAACAAACACATGAAAGAATGCTCAACATCACTAATCATTAGAGAAATGCAAATCAAAACTATGATGAGGTATCACGTCACACCAGTTAGAATGGTCATCATCAAAAAATCTACAAACAATAAATGTTGGAGAGGATGTGGAGAAAAGGGAACCCTCTTGCACTGTTGGTGGGAATGTAAATTGATACAGCCACAATGGAGAACAGTATGGAGGTTTGTTAAAAAACTAAAAATAGAACTACCATACAACCCAGCAATCCCACTACTGGGCATATACCCTGAGAAAGCCATAATTCAAAAAGAGTCATGTTCCACAATGTTCACTGTAGCTCTATTTTCAATAGCCAGGACATGTAAGCAACCTAAGTGTCCATCGACAGATGAATGGATAAAGAAGATGTGACACATATATACGATGAAATATTACTCAGCCATAAAAAGAAACGAAATTGAGTTATTTGTAGTGAGGTGGATGGACCTAGAGACTGTCATACAGAGTGAAGTAAGTCAGAAAGAGAAAAACAAATACCATATGCTAACACATATATATGGAATTTAATTAAAAAAAAAAAAAGGTCATTAAGAACCTAGGGGCAGGACGGGAATAAAGATGCAGACCTACTAGAGAATGGACTTGAGGACACGGGAAGGGGGAAGGGTAAGCTGGGACAAAGTGAGAGAGTGGCATGGACATATACACACTACCAAATGTAAAATAGATAGCTAGTGGGAATCAGCCACATAGCGCAGGGAGATCAGCTCGGTGCTCTGTGACCACCTAGAGGGGTGGGATAGGGAGGGTGGGAGGGAGATGCAAGAGGGAGGAGATATGGGGATATATGTTTATGTATAGCTGATTCACTTTGTTATAAAGCAGAAACTAAAACTCCATTGTAAAGCAATTTTACTCCAATAAAGGTGTTAAATAAATAAATAATAAAAATAAAATAAAACGACAGTAATTAATATTAAAAAAAAAAGAAAGAAAAAAAGGAAATTGTCACTTTTCTACAAAGGAGATTTCTAGCTTTTAACAATGGCCAAATGATACCTCATTTCACCAGCCTCAGCACTTGTCTGAAAGAAATTGATCCTTTTGGACCATATCAAACTTGGGTGTGTCAAGGCAGCTTTTTTTTTAACATCTTTATTGGAGTATAATTGCTTTACAATGTTGTGTTAGTTTCTGCTGTATAACAAAGTGAATCAGCTATACATATACATATATCCCCATATCCCCTCCCTCTTGCGTCTCCCTCCCACCCTCCCTATCCCACCCCTCTAGGTGGTCACAAAGCACCGAGCCGATCTCCCCATGAGATGCAGCTGCTTCCCAGTAGCTATCTATTTTACATTTGGTACAGTATATATGTCAATGCTACTCTCTCACTTCGTTTTCATCTTAATTTGGAACATTGGTTCCTGAATGTGGAAAAAATGTATACATCAACAATATAGGCCAGAAACAGTTAAGTGAAAATTCCTATCCTAAATTTGTGGGGTCTGGTAAGGAAATTGTTATTTCCAGAGTGACATCAGTTATCGGGAGCTAAACCAGTCATATAGGAAAAGGGTTTGAACTGACAAAGAGAACTTTCCAGAAGCATGTCCTTCTTCATAACCCAAAGTCAGAAAGGACTGTAAAACTTCTCTACCTAAAGCATTCATGGGTGTGGACAGACAATAGGAATTTCGCAGAAGGTACTAGCAGAGCGTGTCATCTCTAACTTTTTCAATAATGTGTAATTTTTACACTTACTAACAAGAACATAATGTCCAGCACAATGCGCATATAACAGAAATCCCTGTATTTGAAAGACTCATTTGGCACAATGGAAGCCAAAAAGCCTGAGAGCTCTCTAGCAGTGGCTGCTGCAGCTCTGATTCAGGCTGTGTGTGGGTAGAAGTTGATGGATGTAGATGGCTTCAGCTCTGATCGGTGATGGGGCAAGACTTGGAAGCAGATGAGGCACACACCAAAATGACAAGCAAAGAAAAGGTTGTGGTCTAAACCTAGATCTTGCTCTGTTCACTCCTGAGACTGTCACCAGTATTCTAGACAAGAAGAATGAGCTTTTATCACAAAATATTTACTCTAGCTATAACTGTACATAAGTTAATTAGATATGCCTGTATACATATATAAATATTCTTACCTGTTATTAACTGGACATGATTATTTAATCAATAGTTTGAGATGAGCTTTCTTCAGGTTAACAGCAAACAAGTAAACAGAAATAAATGTAAGATGTTGATGAGCGCTATGCAATAAAAGAGTATTATTATAAAAGAACAGTGGAGAAAAGGGGGAAATTACTTTAGACTGAGTGTTCAGGAAAGAGCTCGGAAGCGATCATTAAGCTGAGCTCTGTAAAGACCTCAGGGAAAGAGCAGGAGAAAAACAGATTTCTAGGCAAGAGAGGTATAAGAAGGTCCTAAGGCAGTGAAAACTCAACACAGTCAAGGAGTTGAGTGTAGGCCGTCAGGGACAACCAGAGTGACTGAAGTGCAGACACTGCTGGAGAGAGGGGCCAAAATGCAGCGGGAGAATTTGGTCAGGCATCAGGGCACAAAGGGCCTGAGGGGCCAGGGCAAGGGGCTTGGACTTTATTCTCCGCATGACGGGAAGCCGCTGAAGAAATTTAAGTAGTAGACTAACACGATTCCATCACTGTCACTGCTGTGTGGGAAATGCGTTTATGAGGACACAGTAAGCAGGAAGACCAATTAGGAATTTATCACAGTGAAGATTAACTCCACTGGAAAAGAAAAGATCATAATGGAATAGCATCAGGTAAAAAGGCAGGTGATACAGAGATATCGATAGGTTCCAAAGTTCTTTTAAATATTAAATTGACAGGAATTTGTTATTCATTAGGTGAAGGACTGAGAAAGGGAGCAGTAGCAGGAATGACTTACAGGTATTGGACTTGAGCCAGGAAGGGGTGAAGGAACATCATCCAAGTCTTCAATTAGATAGATCCAAACACACTGATAACTCTGGGAAAACCAGTCAAAAAGCATCACCTTCAGAAAGAACATAGATAGGGACTATTTTTCTTAAGGTGTGCATTCTCTGAAATATGCAATAAATTTGAAGAACAGATTGAGGTAGTATTGGTATTGTCTAGTTCTTTGAGGAATCTTTCCCATCCTTTATATCATGTCTGAATAACATGAATACGGGGTGTTTTAGAGAGTTAAGTAACTGCTTTATTTCCCCCTGGATTCGAAACCAATTGAAAAATAAGACACAAAAAACAAAAACAAAAAACAACCAGCCAGAGATCAATAAGGCTTATTAGAGAACTAGGCTTCAGATCTGTGGTCAAAAAGCTGGCTAACACTTCCCACAATCCACATGCCATCCTCCATTCTAGCCTTAGGACAGCTCAAAGGAGGAAAAGTGTAGGTTTTAAAAGCAGACAAGCCTTCCCACGATCACTGCCTTGCACTAGCCCAAGGCAGAGAGGGAAGACAAGGAAGAGAATCCCGAATGCTTAACATCTTTTATTTTTCTCCATTCAGTTGGGAATCAAGTATCAAAGGAGACCAGACCCTTGTCACCCTCAAATAAGATCATTTGCTCCTGCTTCAGAAGTTGTGAATATGGCATACACTAGCTTACCAGAAATAGCACTGAACAAAAACGAAGATTCAAAATGATCACAAGTCCCTTCCTGGTCATACCACTCATTTGCCCTGTGTTCTGGGGAGTGATCTAATCTCTGCTAGGGATCAAGCATGATAATGAAAAAGAAATGTCTTAGAAATGCAGAAGATGTGAGTTTTATTCTTGAAGAGTTTGCCAGTGTCACTTCCCTCTCTGTGTACTTTGAAAAGGGTGAGGCCCTTTAGCACCTCAATACCCTTCCCTAGTCAGTTAAACTTTCAAGTATTATTTCTTCACCTACAAAATGACAGGTTGTACTTGGAGGTCTTCAGTTTTTTCTAAACAGTGGAATCCTTTCTTCAGACATCATCGGAGTTGGAAGGCCAATAAGTGAAAACCACTAGAGCTGAGTGACCTTGGGGAGACCTGGAGTTCTGAGGCTCCTCAGAGAGCATCTTAGGACTCCAAGCAGCACAGCTTCTTCCTTTCTGAAGTTCTATGACCCTGTGGCTGCTACACTCTCATTTCTTAGTAACAAAGTATCTATGTGGCCAAAGAACCAGACAGTGGTTCTTCCCCTTGACAGTGTATTGAAAGAAGCACACTCCTTGTTCATTGATTTCAAATGAAAAAAAGATCAAAAAGCAAACAGGTGAGGTGATGGGGACCCTCCCAAAAAAAAAGACAAAAAGATGAGAATTACCAAGGATATATTTGATTGGTAATGAAAACTCTAACAGAGCCAAATTTTATTTCATTTCATTCATCAGCTCTATAGATGGTTTTTGTACAAGTTTGTGCTATTTTTTAACACTATTTACTTGCTTCTTCTGACTTCTACGATTTGTGAAATCAATTTACATCTAAAGTCTTTTGCTCTTCCACAGGAACAATTAAAAAAGAAAACTGAAACTTTTGGAGAGATATATAAACAGCATGCACTTCAGAGTACTGAGGTTCCTGGCTTCAGGAATTCTCATTTAATTTAAATGTTGCCTTAGGCCTGTATTGAATTAGGCTATAATATCCCATTATATGATAAAGCATCATTTAACAGGAAGTTATACTCTTTTATGTTATGTTTGCATTTCATTTCCATGCTACTTTTTAGAAAACAAGTGATAAGTGGAAGCAGAACAGGTATTTGTGATTACTCATGAGTCATTTGCTTTCACGTAATTTAATAGCCACAGATCTTTAATATTTATAGCATATGTTGAAAGATTTAATATATGCAGTGATCTTCACCAAGTAACTCCATATTCTTCCTGAATACAAAGATTTAAATTTTGTCACCATTTATGCAACCTGTTAAAAATCTTGATATTAATTCATGTGAATGGGTTTTCCCTCTAAAATTTTAATTAAAACACAAATGCTGTGCATACTTCAATCTGCAATATCCAACACATGCATTTTTTTAATATTGACTGATCAATTGAATAAGAGGGGATTTCTTTATAAGTGAGATGCTTTCTCATACCTGAAAATTTCCACAAAAGAGTTATTTTTGTGTAAAAGCCCATTCAAAAGCTAAATAACCATCACACTGCAAGGCTCTCAATTCTCTTTACATCCCTGTATATTTCTAAATGTGCTGTAATAAGAAAAGGGGAGTAGAAATCTTTTAAGGGAAAAAGGTAATAATAGTCCACACAACTAGAATTTGAGAGAAAACCATGTCATAAGTAAAGTCAACATTAATAAAGAAGCAGTAGCACCAAAAATGTATTATCACAATCAAAACCATGCATAACTTAGGATTTTTGCAAGAGCTGTTATTCGATGCAGAACACTTTGACTATCAATTATAATGATAGCAAGTAATTCTTTTTCAAGCCCTAAGTCTAAATTATTCCAAAGTTTCCTAGCATAATACAACTAATTCAGAATGTTGTCATATACTTTGAAATTTTACATTCTAAAATAAGTTTAAAAAATTTATTAAAAGTACTTAATTGGCTAACATTTTCTTCAGAACAATAAGAAAAATAGAAATAATACAATATAATAATATAACTGGACTCCAGAATCTTTAAACACGCACACACACACACACACACACACACACACACATACTTCCTTTGTTCTTTTGAAACATTCTTCACAGGCAAATTTTCAGCTGTGTCATTTTTGTTCATGTAAATAATTATAAGGCTTCATATTCTTTCATAATTCTGTTTTCTTAATAGTACTAGGAATTGATCAGTAATTGTAGGCTATTAGAAAGCAAAAATAAAGATTTTTCTAGATCCTTTTTTCAAAACAGAAGTGTGCATTTTTCTGAAGGAATGAAATAGAAATGTCTGATTAACTGACACTCAGAAATCATTCCTGAGCAATCTGTTAGAATTTCTTTCCCTTTACAGTGTTTTCTGTTCTTCGCTATCAAGAACTATGAATCATAATTTCTGGCAGCTAAAACCAAAGGGGGTGACAGGCTTTATTAGCATCCTAAAAATATGCATGTCCTAATGCTCTCTTAAAATATGTCTTCTCAGAGATGTTTCAGATTTTCTCAGCCAAACAAAATGACATTAACTAAGACCCTGGCGTGAAGATTTGCTTATTTTAGTTTGCTTAACAATGTAACCACAGCACAAAAAAATATTGCTACTCGATGGGAAATAAGTTATTCTGTCACATTCTGACCTATTGTTTGTTAACATCACATGATAAACTATTGAACCGCTTATGATCACTAATTACTTTGATCATTCACATATGAAGACAAAAAAATTAAAGCTATATTAGAATTAGTTCTTTTTAGGATACGAGAGTATTCCCTTTTTCTATTTTGAAGAAGTCTGGTCAAAATGATTTCTGCCCAAACTAACTAGAACTAATTGAGGACAGTTAACAATTTAAATCAAGACAGCATAATGTGTTTGTATCAATAGCTGATAAATTTCTGGAAAAAAGTCAAAAGTGCTACTAATATATTACTTGTATTAAGCATTCCACCAGAAAATTTGATTTTATTTGCCTTTTCCCTCTGAAAGTTTACTGCAGGATTCCAGGAAGAATTTCCTAAGAGACACAATATCTGGCAACCTATTTAGCTGACTCTCAATAAAAAATGAGTAGGATGCAGAGGTCAGATGTAAGTCAAAAGAGGATGTCTTATTATTCTGATGTTACACCTTTGAGGCAAAGGCCTAATACCTTGTCAGAAAATAAAAAGCAACAAAATGAATACTTTTCTCTGCTAGAGGCAGTGAGATGACAAGGGTCATGTAATTGCATCTCCTTTGCATTGTTTCACCCATTTTCTCTTTTTTTAATAGAAAACAACCAATGTATCAAAGAAATACTGCCTACTAATTTATTTCATGTAACTAGTATATTTATATACTTCCCAAAATATAGTATACTTTAAGCAAGATAAAATGGAAATGTTTGATGAATTCAGTGGGAAAATATAAAGAATTTTTTTAAGTATCAAAGAACACAAAGAATTCTGGAAATAATTTTAGAGTGCTATGAGGAAAAATGAAAAACTAGAAATAAAAAGAGATTCCTAAGAGAGTCTCTAGACTTGGAATTTAGAGAATTAACAAAGTATTTAGGAGACAGGAACAAAATATGGAATGACAATAAAAACCTTACTATTATTTTATGCCAGGATCATGACTAGAAACCAAGTTTTTATTTATTCCATTAGGCCAGCAGAATCCAAAAATGTTTCTTGAAACGTGAATTCTACTGTGAGACTATAAATTATTGAAAAAGAAACCTCTATAATTTAAAAGTTGGGATATACAGGATTAAGCAATATTAATGGGCCTCTTAATTACAAGACTGTTCAGTCTTTAACATGTTAATGAATTTTATTATCCTCCAAAAGAAGCACATATCATGTTTCTCAAACTTATTTCACAAAGGAAATTAGATCTAGATCTAGATATATAGCAACTCTAGGGAATTATAGCCCATAATTGTCCCAGATTGGGACTTCCCAAGAATTTTTCTTTTTCATAATATAAATTTCAGAAAACATACTAATGAGGAGAAATAAGTTTTTCCTTCAATTCATTTATTTAAACTTTTCCTTATCATTATCTGCATGAACACTTTCTATATATTATAATTATTCTATTATAGTATCTCTTAACTTCTTTATAAATAATAACATAAAAAAGTGCTAAACATACTACACTGTGTTAGACTTTATTCAAGACAAAAGCACCAAGCCACGTGACTTGGGAATACATGGCTACCTGTTTCACTAGGAAATTCAAAACACAGAAACCAAAGGAACTTGATTCAAGATAGTACACAGAGCATGTGAGTTAATTACCTATTTACCTGAGACCCCCTTTTTTTAAAAAAAGTAATATACATGTTTAATATGTTCTAAAACATCATCAATTGTGAGACATTGTGATTTAACAGATGTCAAAAAGTGGGGGACATGTACATCTAAATAACAACAAAATATAATATACCTGCAAAAACAAAATAGAATAGGTGACAAGCCATATGGCCATAAGCCACACCCTAGAATATGCACAAAAAGAACTGCCATCTAGAAGAAAAACAATCTGCAAAGCAGAATATCAATAAGTCTGAACTCAGAAACTGTAGGTGAGATGAAGGGAAGGGAGGAGAAGATAGTAGGCCAGAAGGCAGGGGGCACTGATGAATGATGCTCTCCAAAAAAAACTGCACACAGAATTTTCAGCAGTGGGCATTTTCATCCCCCAGGCAAGACAGACAAACAGTTCTTCTCAAAAGAGAATGAATGATCTCTTTGGAGGGAATGAGGGCAATTATTCTGGATGTGTTAGAACACTAATTAATAGCCTAAGAGGGCCTTGATTTAGTTTTTTAAAAAGGAAAAGAATAGAATGACATAAAAAAGAAACAGGTAAATAATTAGAGCTCTTCAAAATAATTTTTTAAACTTTTTCAAATAAAAAAGTTCCTAGAAGTTTTAGCAGAAAAATTAGAGGAATGTAAAACAAACAAAAAAAGATGTCCTCTCATAGTTAATATGAGAGGAAAACATTGAAATATAAAGGATTAATCCAGGAATTCCAACATCTGATTAACACAGATCAGAGGAAGAACAGAAGAAAAGGATGGAAGGAAATTATCAAAGAAATAATAGAAAATATTATTTAGAGCTGTCAAGACTAAGACTGAAAGTGCCTGCCATGTGCCCAGCAAAGTGAATAAAAAGGTAACCCCACCTAGACTCATTAGTGTGAAAAGTTAGAACACTAAGAATAAAGATTTGATCCTAAACATGTTCACAGAGTCACTTAAAAAGAAATAACCATCAGGTTAGTATCAGATTTCTTATTGGCATTACAAGATGCTAAAAGACAATGGAAGAGTATTTTTAATCTAATATTTATAACCATGCAAAAAAGGTCAATTTATCATAGGAAAAAATAAAGACATTTTCCCAACATTCAAACATTCAGAAAATGTTTAGGCCCTTTTTAGGGTATACATTTACCAAAATGAAAAAAAAAAAACAAAACAAAACACCTGAAAGATTCAGGAAACAGTGGATTTAATTCAGAATAGCATTGATGTGTACTCCCAGGCCAAATTGGAGCAGGAAGATCAATGGCTAAAAAAAGTGGATGCTCAGAGGGAACTGAGTGTGAGAGGATATGGGCAAGTAATCAGTATTATCACTGACGAGGGGAAAACCTGAAGATTTAATAAAGTTAATTGGTGGAGGGTATAAAAGAGAAAACCTGTTTAATTTAGCCCTGAAAACCTCCTTTGAATAGGAGAGAGATAACTGCATTGGATCTGTAAATGAGAAGAAATAAAAACGATCCTAACAAGTACTATGTGTCTCTACAATGAATAATTAAGCTACAATAACAATCTAAAATGTGTTCATTGTTTTCCAATTTTTAGAATCAACATATGTACAACACAGAAGACCTAACTTCTTCTGTTACAAAGGTTACAGAATAGAAAGCAGATCTTATAAAGTACAAAAATATAAAAGTGAAGGTAACATCTATGATGTTGAACTGGGCTAGTTTTAAATGTATATGTAAAATATATTTTTACATATATAGTTTTAAATATATATGTAAAAACATATGTATCTGTGCCTTTATAATTATATATTATACATAAAGATGTTTTATTTATAATGTATATACATATCTTCATATCTTTATACAAATATGCATATACATATACACACATGTATATTAAAATAAATATATGTGCATATATGTATGCGTGTATATATATCTATAGGGAGATACATACATATATTTCCTAGTTCTGACTATTGAGAGAACCTAGAAACAATAACACACTAAGAATAATGAGCAGAGTTAGCATCATGAACTTTATTTTCAAATATCATTCTCCAAGAATTCCAGGCTGCATCAGGAAAAGTGCAAGATGAGCCTGAAACATTTCAGCATGGCAGAAAATAGGAAGTCCTCAAAAAATGATGAGAATATATCAAAAGGACAACTCAAGGGGCTTTCATTAGCTAACTTTGAGCATCAAATTAGTATTAGTGGATTATAACTCAAAAGAAGAATTCATAAATCCATCCTAATATAAATAAATAAATGTCTTTTAAATAAGAGTATGGTTGACATAGAATCAGAGGTAGCAGAAGGTGAGGTGCAGTAATAGAAAAGGACAGTGCCACGACTTACAAAATAAAGGCCAGTGATACTGTCTATTAATGATGTGACAAGATATTAAGGTTTAATATGTTGTTTGAAATTACAGAAATGAGCAACGGCAGAGTTGTGAATATAATTATATTAGGAATGTAATGGTCTGAATATTTATGACTCCCCAAAACTTATATGTTGAGATCCTAACCACCAAAGATGATGGTATTAGGAGATGGGGCCTTTGGGAGGTGCTTAAGTCATGAAGGTGTAGCTCTTATAAAAGAGATTCCATAGAACTCCCTAGCCCCTTCCGCCATGTGTGGTACAACAAGAAGGTGCCATCTATGAACAAGAAAGTGGAGTGTCACTAGACACTGAATCTGCTGGCCCCTTGATCTTGGACTTCCCAGCCTCCAGAACTGTGAGAAATAAATTTCCGTTGTCTATAAACTACCCAGTCTAGGGTATTTCATTACAGCAGCCTGAACAGACTAAGACAAGGAGGGAGAGGAGAAGGATAAAATATAAATTGTCTAAATCCTTAGCTATTATATCAAAAAGTTAATAGGGAAAAAACAGAAATATAACCAAACTATTTAGAAATATGTAAATAACATTCCTAAGATTTAAAAACTAGAAATAATGCAAAGGTTTTGCCTTTAAAAATCATAACTAAGAGTGAAAAGTGATAGGTTTTAGGATTACTGTGTTTTATTATAAGCCTGATTATACAGTTTTAAATTTGAGCCTCTACATTGATTCCTTTGATAAAAGTTTTAAGAAATTTGTATGTATATGCATACATCCAAACTCTTGCTTCTTTCCCAAGGTCAGTATTGTTTAGCATCGCTAAAAGATCCTAGCCTTTTTGTATTTTTTTCAGACTTACTAATGGTTGAAATATGAGTACCATAAGTTTACCACATTCTTAAAAAAATATTATACTGCCTTACACTTGCTCCCAATTTGTCTCAACCAAGCATCAAGTATTACTACACATCTGGCTCTCATGTAATGGGATTTGATTTTTAAATTTTTTTTAAGAATTTGGTAAAGTCTCACTTTTATCTTGATTCTTCTGGTTAGAATTTTCTAAAACTTTTCATTTTCTTATAATCAACTTCCATCTTTGATAATTTCAGCAACTTGTTGAAAAAAATCACTCTATATTCTAATTTTAAGACTGTTATTTGTGTGTTTATTTTTTGCTTTTTATGTTATTTTTTAAATTAACATAAAATAAAATTGATTTTTTTTTTAGATGTACAGTTTTATGAGTTTTAACTCTTGAACAGACTGATGTAACCACCATCACAATCAGGATACAGAATAGTTCCATCACCTCAAAATCCTGCTTATGTTACCCTTTGAGGTCACTGCCCCCATTCCTAACCCCTGACAACCACTGATCTACTCTCCATTACTACACTTTGAGAATGTCATATACATGGGATCAAACAGTATGTAACCTTTTGAGCTAGAATTATTTTACTTGGCATAATGCCTTTGAGATTCATCCAAGTTGTCTGGCATCAATAATTGATTCCTTTGTGTTGTAGAGTAGTAATTCAATATATGGAATGTTTTTCTATTCACTTACTCAAGAACATTTGGGTCGTTTCCAGTTTGGGGCCAATATGAATAAGTTGTTATAAACATTCATGTACAGCTTTTTGTGGGAACATAAGTTTTCATTTTTCTAGGAAAAATACCTGGAAGTGGGGTTGTTGTGTCATATGATAAATGTATATTTAGCTTTATAATAAACTGCCAAACTGTTTTCCAAAATGACTGTATCATTTTGCATTGCCACCAGCAATGTGTGAGACTTCTAGTTGCTCCACTTCCTTGTCAGCACTTGGTGTTGTCAGTGTTTTTTATTTTTTCCACTCTAATAAATGTTTACTGGTGTAAGTCTTTCACTATTAAGTATGACATTAGCTTGTAGAAGTCCTATATCAGGTTGAAGAAGTTTCCTTCTATTCCTAACTTGCTGAGAGCTTTTAAATACTATGTATGAATATTGAAAAATCCATTTATTGCATTAACTGATCTGATCATATGATTTTTTTCCTTAGACTATTAATAAATGCTCTTTACCTTTTTTACTCACACAACTTCTGCATTAAATGTGTGAGTTTTTCTTCACACCAACCAATTCTCCAACATTCCAGACACCAACTAGATGTCCTATAATTCAATTCAATTCTGACACTAATTACCTGGAGTTAATACCAGAATCCACTGGTTTAAGGTCTCAGTCCCACAAGACTGCCTTCACTTCAGATGTCAATCACAAGAATTAGGTGTCCAGGGTACCCACACTCTATCCAACTTGGCTACAAAGTCAAAAGAGTTCTCACAATCCCTGCCCTTTCAGGTTTGATAAATTGCTAGAATGGATCACCAAACTCAGGAAAGTGCTTTACTCACTATTACTGGTTTATTATAAAGGCTACAATTCAGAATACCCAAATGGAAGAGATAATAAGGTATGGGAGGAGAAGGGAAGTGTGTGGAGCTTCCACAACCTTTCTGAGCTCACTATCCTCCCAGCACCTCAGTGTGTTCACCCACCCAGAAGCTCTCTGACACCTGTCATTTAGAGGTTTTCATAGAGGTCTCATTACATAGACATAATGATTAGATCATTCTCCACTGGTGATTAACTCAATTTCCAGCCCCTAGAAAGACTCAACCTTCTAATCATGTCTTTGTATGGTGACCAACCCCCATCCTAAAGCTGTCTAGGGGCCTCCAGCCACCAGTCATCTCATTAGCATACAAAAGATACTGAAGATACTGTTATTACTCCAGAGATTCCAAGGATTTTAGGAGCACTGTGCCATGAACTGGGGACAGAGACATATATATATTTCTTATTATACAACAGATGGGTTTCATTGATTGATTATCAAATACTAAGCCAAACTTGCATGCATGGAATAAATACCACTTGATCATATTAAACTATTCTTTTATACATTGCTGGATTTGATTTGTTAATATTTTGTTTATGATTTTACATCTATATTCATAAGAGATATCGATCTGTTATTTTCTTGTATTGTCCTAGTGGAGAAGTGTGTCCTTCTATTTAAGAGATAATGCAAACTTTGTTGTCCTTTTCCTGCCTTCTTTTTCATTATTTGAATTTTTTTAGTATTCCATTTCAATTCATTTTTTAAATTACTCTTTGTATATTTTGTTTGTTTTTAGTGGTTGCTCTATGAATTACAGTATATATTTAACTTTTAACTGCTTACTTAGAATCAACATTTTACCACTTGAAGTATAATGTAGATACCAGATCCCTTTACCCCTCCCCTTATGCTTTAGTGATCTTATATATTACATCCATATTCATTGCTAACCCCTTCAGATGATGTTATAATTTTTGCTTTCATTTCTCAACAATATTTTAACGAACTCAAGAAAAGACGTATCTATTATGTTTCCCCAAATATTTACAATTTTTCTTGCTCTTCTTTCATTGCACTGATTCCAAGCTTCTTTCTGGTGTAATTCCCTTCTGTTTGATAACTTTCTTAAGCAATTCTTGTGGCGCAGATCTTCTGGACACAAACTCTCTTAGTTATCCTTCATATGAGAATGTTCTTATTTCACTTTCATTCATGAACTATATTTTTTCTGAATATAGAATTCTAGATTGACAGTTCTTTCAGCATTTCAACATTTCTTTCAAAATGTTCATACACTTATTTCTGGCCTCCAAGACTTCTGATGAGAAAACTGCAATTTGTTTGACTCTCCTGTAAGAAAAACATTATTTTTCTCTGGCTGCTTTTAAGATATTTTGTCTTTGTTGTTAGTATTTAGTAATTTAATTACAATGTTTCTCGGTTTGAATTTCTTTGAGTTTATCCTGTTTGGGGCTTACTGAGCTTCTTGAATCTTTAAGTTTCTGTCTTTCAGCATATTAGGGAAATTTTCAGCTATTATTTCTTCAACTATTTTTTGCTATAGTACATTATTTCTCCTCACTTTCTGGGACTCCTCTAACATGAATGTTAGATCTGTTGTTTTTGACCTGAGGCTCTGTTTCTTGTTTCTTTTTTTCTTTTTTCTCTATTCCTTAGATTTCATAATTTCTATTGATTTATCCTCAAGTTCACTATTTCCTCTTTCATCTCCAATCAACTCTTGAGCCCATACAATAAAGGTTTTCATTTGTTTGTTTGCTTATTTGGGGGTTTTCTGTTTGTTTGTTTGTTTTTTGCAGAGTCTGGGTTGTTACACTTTTAGTTCTAAAATTTCCATTTGGTAATGCTTTATATCTTTTTTGCTTAGACTTTCTGTACATTTGCTTCAAGAGTGTTCACTCTTACTTCTTTGAGCACTTTTACAATAGCTGCTTTATTGTCTTTGTCAGATAATCCAACATCTTAATTATCTCAGCATTGGTGTCTGTTCTTTGTCTTTTCTCACGTGAATTGTGTTTTCCTGAGTTCTTGTTTGCCAATTAATTATCCATTATTTTCCAGACACTTTGAACATTACCTTATGAGACTCTAGGTCTTGTTTAAATCCCATGGAAGTTGTTGATACTTTGCTTTTGCAGGCAATAAACCCACTTGGGTTCAGGCCCCATGTTCCAACTAGCCGTTTGTGGTTTCAAAGTACATTCCAGTTTTCCATGCCTTTGCAGTGTTATTTACACCTGTCTTGTGTGTTTGCCACCCAGTGGCCAGTCTAGGACCTGGGCAATTGCCCATAAATTAGTTCCATTCTCAAAGTATGTGGTAAATTGTTTACAATTAGATCCATGCATATGCAGCTCAAGTGAGTCAAGGAGTTCATAAATAATTTCATGGGATTGCTTTCCCAATCCTTATATATCCATGATCTCTCTGATACTTTCTGATATGCTGGGACTCCCTTTTTTGTTCGACAGAAATCTGGGGCTTTAGTTAACCACCCTGACACAAACTTCCTGTGACTACATGTGCATTCAGGACCAAGCAGCAAGAGGACAGAGAAAGAAAACGAAGTATTAAATGTTCATGTCCCTCAAGGTTTGAAGCACATGTGGGTCCCTGCAGCCACCACTGTTGCTACCAAAAGATCCCTTTCTTTCTCCTAAAACCAGACCTAGAAGACTTCATCCCCACGTTCTCTCTGTTAGTCTGATACTTACTTCCATGTCTTGGACTATTTGAATCCAGGCGAGGGTATATTGGAGGGGAAAAATTGGTAAATTCACTGTCAGGTCAGTGGTACTTCAAATTATAGTAAGATCCTCAAATAGATGTTCCATACATTCTGTCCAGGTTTTATAGCTGCATTCACTGTGAGTGACAGGTTGGAGTGTATTACTCCATCTGACTCAGAAATGGAAACCCTGAATAGTTTTTTTTTTAAGTTAAGTTCATAAAAATTGTTACTTTATAATTAGTTTAGATCAAGGGGCTGTCTATGGAAAAAATATTAAAGAAAGAGATAGAGATGGGAATCCCCTGGTGGTCCAGTGGTTAGAACTCATGCTTCCACTGCAGGGGATCTGGGTGTTTGATCCCTGGTAGGGGAACTAAGATCCCACAAGTCGTGTGGCACAGCCAAAAGAAAAAAACGAGAGAAAGAGAAAGGAAAGGAAGGAAGGAAGGAAGTTAGAGAGGGAGGGAAGGAGGGAGAAGGGAAGGAAGGAAGGGAGGGGGGAAGGAAGGAAGGGAAGAAAGAAAGAAAGAAAGAAAGAGAGAAAGAAAGAAAGAAAGAGAAAGAAAGAAAGAAAGAAAGAGAAAAAGAAAGAAAGGAAGGAAGGAAGGAAGGAAGGAAGAAAAAGAAAGGAAGGAAGGAGGTAAGGAAGAAAGAAAGGAAGGAAAGGAAAGGAAGGAAAGAAAGGGAGGGATGGAGGAAAGACCAAGAAGGAGAGAGGAAGAGAGGGAAGATAGAAAGATAGACATTAATCTCAGACACCTGATTGGAGGGAAATGAAGAAAACTTCTTTAAGAAATGACAAATTATTTCCTTTGTCTGAGAAAGAGACCATGGTGAGGAAGTCAGATTCCCTAAATGTGTGTGTAGAAGTTATACTCGTCATCATATAGTTTTTGTCATCAAGTGGATTAGAAATGCCACTTTGTTTTTTGCAAAATTAAAAAGGCAAAAACAATGCTTATCCTGGAAACTTTGGAGGTTAGTGTAGGGAAAGCCTTCTTTCAAAAAGCTTTCAAGATATAATACCTAGGTGTTATTAAAATGAAGGATGAAGCATAATACAACCTTAGGAGAGGGAATTGCATGCACAATTTTAAAATATATCCTTAGATTTTTCCAATAAACTGAAATACGCTGAGAGTAGAAATTTTAACTTTAAGAAAGGTTTTAACTCAAGTATGAATAAAAACAGATCAAATGTTTCTAAGTGTTTATACATTTATATCTCATGATATAATTTTATATGAAGCAAATAAAGGTTAGAAATCTCTATTCATTATGAATTGTTTTAATCTTAAAAGCATATTTAAATGGTAAACCTACTATATAGCACTATTCATGTTTATGAGACGATTATGAATAAAAAACTCAATATGCAAATTTAAAACATCATTTTTCTCTGTACATTTTTCCTGTTCTATTGCGTTCTTCTTAAAATGGACAAACCAGAGTAAAATTCATAATACTCCAGAGCTAGACATTGAAAAAGGATAAAGTAAAATTTTCACATTGTACCTCACTTTAGATGTTGTGGAGAGGGGGCTTTTAAAGGATGGTGTTAATATAGAAACCCAGAAACATGTAAATCTTGTCTTGTCCCAGCCACCTCTCATCCCCACAATGTCCCCATGGAAATACATGTATAAATAAAAACGGCAGAGCAAGGCAAATTAACCATCATTATTAACTTGGACTTTGGTCCCAGTGACTAAGCAGATCCAGAACTCCAGTCAGCTGGGCTGGACCAATGTAAATCTCCTTTCTCCTAGTTAGAAGGTAAACAGAGGGATAAACTAAAGCATGCTGAATGGCCTACAATTTCTTCTAAGCCCACATTAAAATCTTAGATTTTACTACAGATTACAATATGGGCTGGTTTTGAGACCATCTTTTCCGAAAGGAAAGGTGAGAGTATTTGTCCCCAAACTTAAGCCACCTGCCCCAGCATTCCTAGGCCAGGACAAGAGCCTGAGGTCTATTTGTCTTGTGGAAAGAGAAGAGAGTTTCCAAAGAAAGGAAGTAAAAGTTACTGCAAATGCAGGAGTGAGAAGTAAAATGAGAGAGACCTGACCGGATGGCCTTAGGTCTGACTCTCCAGCCCCCTCTTAGAATCAGTTTTAGATTCTTGAACCTAACTAATCCTCTGGGAGACATAAGGATTGAAATAAAAGCAACAAAGAGACTTTCTTCTTCTAGAGAAACATACTACTCTCTAGGAATTGGCCCAGGGTTTTCTTACCTTTTTAAAACACACCCCATCTTTCAGAGATGTGTCCATACAGCAATTCTCAGATTCCTATCCTTAATTATTAACCAAATACCCAAACTTCATCTTTAAAAGTACAGATTTTGTTGTTAGAAATTATATACATGCTCTTGTACTGATCCACAGAGAAATTAATTGTTGGCTCACTTTTCTACCAACTTTCACAGCCAAGAAAGATTTTTCACCTGTTTTTCTCTGTAACTTTGCATTTTGCCGTGTAGAAGTTTCCCATCACTGCTGTAACAAATTACCACAAACTTCGTGGTTCCAAATCTGTGAGCTGGATCAGGTCTAGGAATTGGATATGAGGACTTGAATGCTCACCTTGGTGACCTGAGTCAAATTTCTCCCCACCAGACTTTTTCCACATAGGAGAAGCAACACACATCCAGTAAACTGCACATCCACTTCGTCCTTAGGGATTCCATGATAGATGAATCATTGCCACAAGTCCCTGTGGGTCAAACACTCTGACTGCCACTTTCTCTTTGCAGCTTAACAAGATATTGCACTCATATTGTGTCTGCTAGTTAAGCAATGACATGTGGCCTCTACTACTCTGTGGTCCCATTATTCCATTGAAATCTAGAAGTCTAGGGCCTCTCCTACTATGCCTAGCAGCCTCTCCTACTGTGATCACCAGCCTGCAGAGGACAGCCCCTTATAAGGAGTTTTTCCTTATCAATACATTTCTGAATGCTCAGGTGAAGAAGGCTTCCTCTTGGGAGAGTGGGTAGCTGAGCAGATTGTGTGTAATATACTCATCCCAACATTCACACCTCCCTGAGCCTTTGGACTCCTTTCACCACAACATTCCAGGGGAACTCCAGCATTTCTTCCTCACTGACTCTAGGCCACCATTGAGTCTAGTCTTCAATTCACCATATTTACATCATTCCCATGTGGTTGAGCCAACACAGTGAATCCCAAAATCCAGGTAAAGGCAACTTAGCTTGAAACCCTTAGAAGCTACTTTTATGTATGCTACACAGACTCCTACTGATACAACTTGACAAGGTCCTGAAGCTATTTTCTCCCCAGCCAGGCATTGTACTTCTTTTTCTGGGCTCTCTTGTGTACCCTTATTCTGTTATTAAATGACTGTGTGGCCTTAGGCAAGTCACTCCATGTATATAAGCCTCATCTTTAAATGAAGGTAACAATACCTACTTCATAGGGTTGATGAATGGAATAAATAAAGCTCCTGGCACAGAGCCTAAGACAGAAGAAGCACAAAGAACATTGGAGTTTCTTCCCTCCTCTAAGGATCAACCTTGAACCAAATCCTCAGATACAAGCAAAAAGAATCAACAGCGAATTCAACCACTTTAAGTTACCAAGATTCCTTCTAACTTAGGACTAAGGAAATGTTAAATATGAAAAAACTATTTTAGTTTATTTTAGCCTACCTCACACATAGCAGGCACTTCAAAATATTATTTGTAGAATTAAATCCTAATCCAAAATTTGAGTCTGTGTAACTGTCCTTAGAGTTTATTCTCCTTCAAGCATTATGCCTGAAGAAAAAAATCTGCAGGATTTCCAGATTTACCAGTAAAAGACAAATGCATCATAAATTGGTATTTTAATTACTCATGAGTGGGACTGATGCTGAGCCTTGAGTATACTTAACAGGTTTTGTTTTTCATGAAAGCCTTCATTTCCGTTGACATTGGCAATCAGATTATGAATCTTAGCTCCAGTGCAGTAATTATGTCAAACTCAGCTTGGGAGGGTAAAAGTGTTCAGTGGAGAGCAGTTGCCCTTGTTCAGAAGGAACAAGCACAAAAAGGATAAATGGTTACTTATCAAATTCATCCTACTTGGGGAATGACAAAGTTTTTGTAGAGTCACAGGAATAAAACTGTTATTAGAAATCTAATTTCCATCTTGTACAGAAGAAGTAAATAGAAGGATACTAACAGTGGACAATAGAAAGTTCATTTATCTACTAACATATTTTATTCTCCTATTGCCTAGGAGGAAAGTGTAAACATACCGTCTCCCCACATGTTTTAATTTATACAAACACTTTCACCAATTAAGTTGTTGGGGAACGCCCTTTTAAAAGCTGATGCATTTAGGACTAGCTTGCCATCTACTCGTGATGTCAATGCTAATTGCTTTAAGAAACTACAGTTTGGAGAAATAGCCATATGCAAGTATTGCCCAGGCTATGACCATTCTTTTGGAAAGAAACTTTCTTAATAGCAAAAAGATGCAATGTATAAACACAGAGTCTAGAGTCATGTATTAGAAATGCATTCATTCCAAATATTTCTCCAACGTGTAAAATTGAGATACAAAATAACCATTCCATGATGTGCTTCAAAAATGTACCAGATGTATTTCTCCATTCTTGTGGGAACCTGTGGATTAGCCTTCCCACATGAGCTATCCCTATGCAGGAAGATCATTTCCTCCTACTTTTCCCAAGCACTCTGCTGCAATTTGCAGGACATTATGGGAAATTCCCCACAATATGTGGGACACTTCCGTCTCTCACTGGAATTTTGTAGGCATGCACTGCCCTGGTTTGAAGCAAGGAATCAAGATATTTGTGTCATATGGAGAGATCTAACATAATGCTTCATGAGGGGACCAGTAGGCTGCCTCTCTCTTCTAAAGTCATTAGCAGTGACAGTACAGCCCATTCATTTAATCAAACTGCAGAATAGAAAGGCATAACCATTAGCTACAGATATCCCTGCTGATTTAACAGTGCTAGAAATTGCAGAATCACATCTCTGTGCTGCTTCCTTCCAGGGAAGGAAGGAGCTGGAGAACAAATCCAAAAATGGGTTCTCCTCTTAAAAGAAGCTTACACTCTATCTTTCTATTTGCTCTGGGCACCACAGAAATTTTGAGCTGCTACAAATCCTTGTTGTTGTTGAATTTTATTCCCCTGGTAGGCCTGACAGACTCAGAAGTAAGGAAATAATTACTTTTAAACTTGAAACCTGAATTGTTTATCTAACCTAGGTTTCCATTTAGTCAAGGAAGAGATATATTTTCAAGTAAATTTTCTCTTGAAAAGTAATGATTCCATTTAAGGGGGAACATGTTTTATGAACCTCAAATATTAAAATCTCAATTTTATGAAATCCCAAATTTGAAAAAAATAAGTTACAGAATTTTAAGAAACATTCATCATTCATTTCAGATGTTTCTATATGTTTTCTCTTTTTCTTTTTTCTTTTTCAAAATATACTATAAAAAATACACCAAAGTGTAAGAAAAGCCCATGGAGTGTGTCTAAAAGTAAGTGCCCAATAATAATAATTGATTTGACCAATTCCAAGTGATCAGCTTGAGCTTATGCCTGTGACTTCTGTGACAGTACTATGAGTCACCAGGACATAAAGTTTACGTCCCTATTTAATAAATGACCAAATGGATTCGCAAATGGAATAGTTAATTACCCTGAAATATAGTTGATCTAATCATGAATTGGGATTGGCTATTAATAGGAAGAAATTAAAAATTCAGTCTGCACATGATTAGTTCAGTGGCAATCCTAGAGACATATGTATTGTCAGAGATGATTTTTTTAAATAAAACAAAATAAAGCTCTGACAAATTATCACAGTGGCCTTCACTGTGGAACACTCCTAAAAGAGAGAAAAAAACTAATCAGATTTCACCTCTGAGATTTTTATAAAATGTCCGTAGTAAAGACACAAAACCATAAACACCTTGAAAAGAGCTCCAAATTTCTCTAAACAGTTGTATAAAATATTTTTTTCTCATCTCCTTCTCAGCTATCAGCCCAGCCCACTGTTTTGCAGCTCCCTTCCCACAACATACACACACAAACACACAGGTAGGTGGAAGCAGCTTCCACTGAAGTTACCAATGATAAAGACATAATTAACATAAATAAAATTGGTAAATATAATTGACATATTTTAGTCCTCATCTTACTCAACCCCTACAAAAACATGGGCCACTCTTTACTAGTCTTTTCTTGAAACACCCACTTCCCTTGGCTTCTGTAACATGTCATTCTGGTTTCCCTTCTACTCTGACCATTCCTTTCTGCAGAACCATTCTCTTCTCCCTGGACATTACTGTTTGTGTTAAGTTACCCTCTCTTTTTACTACACACTCTTTTTCCACACAATCTTTTTGAAACCCATACAATTTTTATGGAGATAAATCAGAAACTTAACTCTTCAATTTAGACCTCCCATTCAAGGTAACCAACTGCCTTGGCATGCTCACTCAGCTCTCTTACAGAATCACATACGTGAATTGTTCAGAACTGATCTTGTAGTAGTTTTCTATTCTAAATTTTGTTTTCTCCCAATGTTTCCTCATGGCACCAACAATGATCCAGTTGTGCAAGTCAGAAACCTGGGAGCCACTTTTAACAGCTCTCTTCACCAATTCTTTCCCATATCACCAATCCATCAGAAACTCCAATAAAATTTCCTTCTAATTTTCCATAGAAGTCATCTATTTCTGTTCACCTCTGGTGCCACCACCTTCATTCAAGCTACCTTATACCTTATCTAAACCATCAAAATAGTTTCACTAACTGGTCTTTCCACTTCTCATCTTGCCCCATTCAAACTAAAGCCCCACTAAAGCCAAAGTAAAGGAAGTAAATAAAGAACTAAATTTGATTATGTCACTCAGTGAATAAAACACCTCAGTAGTTTCCAACTGCTCTTAGGTAGACACTAAGGCTCTTAATGCTGTCTCCTCTACACAGCTCATTAGCACATCGCCTACACTCTCCTTCCCATATTGTCTGCTTCTGGCATACCTACCTTTTTCCAGTTCCCAAAACGTACTAGGTTCCTTCTTGCCTCAAATGGTATCTCCTCTGATGAACACTCTTTCCCTCTCATCTCAGTCAGTTCTTCCTGCAGATCTCAGTTTCAATATCAGGTCCTTGGAAAAGCCTTCCATGACTTCTCTGATTAGACCAAACTCCTCATAATATGCTCTTATAACAACATCCCCGTACCTGTACTTTGTGGCACTTAGTACAGTTGTAATAAGGAAATTATCTGCATGACGATCAGATATATATTTATATATATGCGGTAAGTTCCATGAGGGCAGTGAAGGGTCTGGTATTCCCTGCTCCAGTATACTGTAAGTGCTAAATCAATATTTGTTGAACAAATTAATTAATGAATTATGAATTCTGGAAACTCTTATTAAATGAAGATGGATACTCCCTAAAAATATTGAACAGCCAAAGAACAACTACTTAAGTGACCATAGAACCCAACATTCATAAACAGTGAGGCTAATGTTGTTGATAATGATTAAAATGAAGGTGGTGACAATGATAATGCTGATGATAATGGCGATGTTAGCTAATACTCAATGAGCTTTATTTCACACATGGGGAAAGTGCCAGTGTAATCCTCTTCCCAGCCCTAAAAGTAAATATTGCTGTCTCCTTCTTATGAGGACACTGAAATTCAGAAAGATGAAGATGATTTCTCCAATCACTATTAGTAAAATTTGATGACCTTCTCAAGTATGTTTCTGCTATTTTTATCTGTGAGGTAGAAAAGTATTTCTAACTCCCTCTACAGTCCAATAATACTGACCTTCATATATTTAGTGACCTGGCGGTGTGGGGGCGGGTTGCTGACCTTTAAAAATGAGCTTATTCACAAACATTACCAATAATTTAAGTGTATTGTTGTTCATCATTAGTAAGTGGAACTCTGCCCTTTGATACTGCAAAAGTATTTATTTAGAATGTAATGTGTCCAGAAAGCTAACTAGCGAGTTGACTTTTGACTTTTTTTCCTTACTAGAGTGTTCCCTCTAAAAACCTGACCAAGTTCCTTAGTTAAAAAGGGAGGGGAGAAGATGGTGGTGTGGGAGGATGCAGAGTTCGCATCTCCCCACAAGTAGGGCGCCTGCCAGAGACTGGTGGGGGAGACACCCAAGGAGATGGGAAGAACCCCCAAGCAAACCGGTAGGATGGGGGGGAACTGAGTGGGGAGAAGAAATGGAGGCCAGACAGCACCAGCACCCCTGAGGGGTGGCTGAGAGGGAGAAGGGTTTCCCACACCTGGAGGGACCCTTGGGGGCTTGGATCAGCGGTGTGCGGGCCCAGCGTTTCCCCTGCCCAATCGGCTAGAGAAGTCTGCGCAGGTCTCGGGCCGGGTCCTACACCCTCAGAGGTCCCCTCCGGGCCGGGTTGGTCCTGGGGACTTAGGAGGGAGGCAAGGAGAGAACAGGAGAGGCAGGCGGGAGGAGCCCTCCAGGACTACAGGAGCGGTAAAGGAGTAGAGGGCTTTGCCCCACCCACTTGGGCATGGGGAGCCTGCTGAGCTCCCAGGCTGATCTCCCGCCCTCCAAAGCCCACTCCAGGCCGTGTGGGTCATGGGGACATAGGACGGAGGCCAAGGAGATCAGGAGAGGCAGGTGGGAGGGACCCTCCAGGACCGGAGGAGCAGGAGAGGAGCGGAGGGCATTTGCCCCACCCACTCAAACCCAGGAAGCCTGCTGGGCTCCAAGGTGGGGTCCCCCGCCCTCTGAGACCAGAGGCTGGAGGCATGCCTGGGCCCCTTCTTTTCTGTTGAAACTAAGCCCCATCCCACACACCCCCAGGGCCTTTTCCAGCCCTGTGGGTCCTAAGCATAGGTCCCCCCCCACCACCCAAACCTTACCCTTGCTTAGGCCCTGGCCTACACAGCCAAGGCCTTTTCCACCGTTTGTTTTTTTTTTTCCTCCTCTTTTTTACTATTGTGGTTCTTTCTCACCTTCTGGTTGTTGTATCATCTATATTTTTATTTTTATATTTTTTCTAACGTATATGTTAGCTTCCTAGTCTAATTTTATTTTTTAATTCGTTATTGTTCTCATTTTTTTTCTTTTTTTCTGCCACACCCCATGGCTTGCGGGATCTTGGTCCATGAGCCGGGGGTCGGGCCGAAGCTCCTGCAGTGGGAGCTCCAAGTCCGAACCACTGGACTAACAGAGAACCTCAGACACCAGGGAATATTCATCAGAGTGAGGTCTCCCAGAGGTCCTCATCTCAGCACCAAGACCTAGCTCTACCCAACAGCCTACAAACTCCAGTATTGGACGCCTCAGGCCAAACAACCTGTAAGACAGGAACACAATCTCACTCATAGAAAAAAAAAAGGAAAAAGAATTGAGACAGCAAAAAAATATGTCATGGATGAAGGAGCAAGGTAAAAACCTACAAAACCAAATAAATGAAGAGGAAATAGGCAATCTACCTAAAAAAGAATTCAGAGTAATGTTAGTAAAGATGATCAGAATCTCAGAAATAGAATGGAGGCAGGAATTGACAAAATACAAGAAATGTTTAACAAACATCTAGAAGAACTAAAGAACAAACAAACAGAGATGAACAACACAATAACTGAAATGAAAAAATACACTAGAAGGAATCAATAACAGAATAACTGAGGTAGAAGAATGAATAAGTGAGCTGGGAAACAAAATGGTGGAAATAACTTACGAGGAGCAGAATAAAGGAAAAAGAATGAAAATAATTGAAGACAATCTCAGAGACCACTGGGACAACACTAAATGCACCAACATTCGAATTATAGGGGTCTCAGAAGAAGAGAAAACAAAAGGGTCTGAGAAAATATTTCAAGAGATTATACTGGAAAACTTCCCTAACATGAGAAAGGAAATAGTCACCCAAGTGTCCAGGAAGCACAGAGAGTCCCATACAGGATAAACCCTAGGAGAAACACAGCAAGACACATATTAATCAAACTAACAAAAATTAAATTCAAAGAAAAAATATTAAAAGCAGCAAGGGAAAAACAAAAAATAACATACAAAGGAATCCCCATAAGGTTATCTGCTGATTTTTCAGCACAAACTGCAGGCCAGAAGGGAGTGACAGGATATACTTAAAGTGATGAAAGAGAAAAACTACAGCCAAGATTACTCTACCCGGCAAGGATCTCATTCAGATTCGAAGAAGAAATCAAAAGCTTTTCAGACAAGCAAAAACTAAGAGAATTCAGCACCACCAAACCAGCTCTACAACAAATGCTAAAGAAACCTCTCTAGGCAGAAAACACAAGAGAAGAAAAACACCAACAAAAACAAACCCAAAACAATTAAGAAAATGGTAATAGGAACATACATATTGATAATAACCTTGAATGTAAATGGATTAAATGCCCCAACCAAAAGACACAGACTGGCTGAATGGATACAAAAACAAGACCCATAAATATGCTGTCTACGAGAGACCCACTTCAGGCCTAGGGACACATACAGACTGAAAGTGAGGGGATGAAAAAAGATATTCCATGCAAATGGAAATCAAAAGAAAGCTGGAGTAGCAATACTCGTATCAGATAAAATAGACTTTAAAATAAAGACTGTTACAAGAGATACGGAAGGAAACTACATAATGGTCAAGGGATCAATCCAAGAAGACGATATAACAGTTATAAATGTTTATGCACCCAACATAGGAGCACCTCAATACATATGGCAAATACTAACAAACATGAAAGGGAAATCAACAGTAACACAATAAAAGTAGGGGACTTTATCACCCCATTTACACCAATGGACAGATCATCCAAACAGAAAATAAATAAGGACCTTTAAATGACACAATAGACCAGATAGATTTAACTGATATTTATAGAACACTCCACTCGAAAGTGGCAGAATACACTTTCTTCTCAAGTGCTCATGGAACATTCTCCAGGATAGATCATATCTTGGGTCACAAATCAAGCCTCGGAAAATTTAAGAAAACTGAAATCGTATCAAGCATCTTTTCTGACCACAACGCTATGAGATTGGAAATCAATTACAGGAAAAAAATTGTAAAAACCACAAATACATGGAGGCTAAACAGTGCACTACTAAATAACCAAGAGATCACTGAAGAAATCAAAGAAGAAATTAAAAAATACACAGAAACAAATGACAATGAAAACACAACGACTCAAAACCTATGGGACGCAGCAAAAGCAGTTCTAACAGGGAAATTTATAGCAATCCAATCTCACCTCAAGAAACAAGAAAGATCTCAAATAAACAATCTGACACTACACCTAAAGCAACTAGAGAAAAAAGAACAAAGAAAACCCAAAGTCAGTAGAAGGAAAGAAATCGTAAACATCAGAGCAGAAATAAATGAAATAGAAACAAAGAAAACAATAGCAAAGATCAATAAAACTAAAAGCTGGTTCTTTGAGAAGATAAACAGAATTGATAAACCTTTAGCCAGACTCATCAAGAAAAAAAGGGAGAGGACGCAAATCAATAAAATTAGAAATAAATAAGAAATCACAACTGACACCTCAGAAATATGAACAATTATAAGAGACTACTATAAACAACTATATGCCAATAAAATGGACAACCATGAAGAAATGGATATATTCTTGGAAAGGTACAATTTTCCAAGACTGAACCAGGAAGAATTAGAAAATATAAACAGACTTATCACAAGTAATGAAATTGAAACTGTAATTAAAAATCTTCCAACAAACAAAAAGTCCAGGACCAGATGGCTTCACAGGTGAATTCTATCAAACATTTAGAGAAGAGGTAACACCCATCCTTCTCAAACTCTTCCAAAAAATTGCAGAGGGAGGAACACTCCCAAATTCATTCTACAAAGCCACCATCATCCTGATACCAAAACCAGAAAAAGATATCACAAAAAAAGAAAATTATAGACCAATATCACTGATGAACATAGATGCAAAAATCCTGAACAAAATACTAGCAAACAGAATCCAACAACATAGTAAAAGGATCATACACCATGATCAAGTGGGATTTATCCCATGGATGCAAGGATTCTTCAATATACGCAAATCAATCAATGTGATACACCATATTAACAAATTGAAGAATAAAAACCATATGATCATCTCAATAGATGCAAAAAAAGCTTTTGACAAAATTCAACACCAATTTATGATAAAAACTCTCCAGAAAATGGTCATAGAGGGAACCTACCTTAACATGATAAAGGCTATATATGACACACCCACAGCAAACATCATATTCAAGGGTGAAAAACTGAAAGCATTTCCACTAAGATCAGGAACAAGATGAGAATGTCCACTCTCCCCACTCTTATTCAACATAGTTTTGGAAGGCCTAGCCATGGCAATCAGAAAAGAAAAAGAAATAAAAGGAACCCAAATTGGAAAAGAAGAAGTAAAACTGTCACTGTTTTCAGATGACATGATACTATACATAGAAAATCCTAAAGATGCCACCAGAAAACTATTAGAACTAATCAATGAATTTGGTAAGGTTGAAGGATACAAAATTAATGTACAGAAATCTCTGGCATTCCTATACACTAAGAATGAAAAACCAGAAAGAGAAATTAAGGAAACAATCACATTTACTAGCGCAACAAAAAGAATAAAATACCTAAGCATAAAACTACCTAAGGAGGCGAAAGACTTGTACTCAGAAAACTATAAAACACTGATGAAAGAAATCAAAGAGGACATAAACAGATGGAGAAATATACCATGTTCTTGGATTGGAAGAATCGGTATTGTGAAAATGACTATACCACCCAAAGCAATCTACAGATTCAATGCAATCCCTATCAAACTACCAATAGCATTTTTCACAGAATTAGAACAAAAAATTTTACAATTCGTATGGAAACACAAAAAACCCCGAACAGCCAAAGCAATCTTGAGAAAGAAAAACAGAGCAGGAGAAATCAGGCTCCCTGACTTCAGACTATACTACAAAGCTACAGTAATCAAGACAGGATGGTACTGTCACAAAAACAGAAATACAGATCAATGGTACAGGATAGAAAGCCCAGAGATAAAGTCACACACATATGGTCACCTAATTTATGACAAAAGAGGCAAGAACATACAATGGAGAAAAGACAGCCTCTTCAATAAGTGCTGCTGGGAAAACTGGACAGCTACATGTAAAAGAGAAATTAGAACACTACCTAACACCAAACACAAAAATAAACTCAAAATGGATTAAAGACCTAAATGTAAGGCCAGACACTATAAAACTCTTATAGGAAAACATAGGAAAAACACTCTTTGACATAAATCACAGCAAGATATTTTTTGACCCACCTCCTAGAGTAATGGAAGTAAAAACAAAAATAAATAAATGCGACCTACTTAAACTTCAAAGCTTTTGCACAGCAAAGGAAACCATAAACAAGACGAAAAGACAACCCTCAGAATGGGAGAAAATATTTGCAAATGAAACAATGGACAAAGGATTAATCTCCAAAATATACAAACAGCTCATGGAGCTCAATATCAAAAAAACAAACAATTCAATTAAAAAATGGGCAGAAGACCTAAATAGACATTTCACCAAAGAAGACATACAGATGGCCAAGCGGCACATGAAAAGATGCTCAACATCACTAATTATTAGAGCAATGCAAATCAAATCTACAATGAGGTATCACCTCACACCAGTCAGAATGGCCATCAACAAAAAATCTAGACACAACAAATGCTGGAAAGGGCGTGGTGAGAAAGGATTCCTCCTGCACTGTTGGTGGGAATGTAAATTGGTAAAACCACTATGGAGAACAGTATGGAGGTTTGTTAAAAAACTAAAAATAGAACTACCATATGACCCAGCAATCCCACTACTAGGCATATACCCTCAGAAAACCGTAATTCAACAAGAGACATGTACCACAATGTTCATTGCAGCACTATTTACAATAGCCAGGACATGGAACCAACCTAAATATCCATCAACAGATGAATGGATAAAGAAGATGTGGCACATATATACAATGGAATATTACTCAGCCATAAAAAGAAACAACACTGAATTATTTGTAGTGAGGTGATTGGACCTAGAGTCTGTCATACAGAGTAATGTAAGTCAGAAAGAGAAAAACAAATACCTTATGCTAACACATATATATGGAATCTAAAAAAAAAGAAAAAAAATCATACTAATGAGCCTAGCGGCAGTGCAGTAATAAAGACGTAGACACAGAGAATGGACCTGAGGACACAGGGTGGGAGGGGGAAGCTGGGGCAAAGTGAGAGTAGCATCGACATATATACACTACCAAATGTAAAATAGTCAGCTAGTGGGAAGCAGCAGCATAGCACAGGGTGATCAGCTCGGTGCTTTGTGATGACCTAGAGGGGTGGGATAGGGAAGGGTGGGAGGGAGGCTGAAGAGGGAGGGGTTATGGGGATATATGTATGCATATGGCTGATTCACTTTGTTGTACAACAGAAACTAACACAGTACTGTGAAGCAATTATACTCCAATAAAGATCTATTAAAATTAAAAATAAAAATAAAAAGGGAGGGGAAAAAAAAAAAAAAAAAAAAAAAAAAAGGGAGGGGAGACGGTTTAACTTTTTATAACATTAAAACAGAAACTCTATTCGTAGTATAGAAAGTAGGACTATACAAACTTTAATAATAGATCTTCTAGAAAGAAAGAGCGAATTTATTATTCACTTGACTCTATTTTATGTCTCTAATAAATGTTTTCATATTTGTTATTCCAAACTAAACTTTAAAAGTGTAACTGAAAAACATACTGTGATAATATGGAATGTACCAAAGAAATTAGCAAACAACAACAAATAATTATTCCTTTCTTGCATACTCACCTTCATAAACCTTTTATCACTTTCAACGGCGTAACTACCATACAGTGAAGCTGAATAAGTACTAATAAACTGAAGTCATGACTTCTCAATATAAAATAAACCTCAATGGTTACTAAACTTTCTAAGTGTCAGAAAAGATTTTTCCAACATGGACCAAGAGTCCATGGTTAATATCGAGTAATTTTTCTAAGATAGGTACAATGTGCCCCTATCTGCTCAGCATTTGTTGCATATAAATTAGATGACCCTTCTGTCCTCTAATTTTTTAGAATATATAATTTACAATATAAACTACTTGGATAAACCTGTGAAAATGACAGCTGATCCTGTTTTAAGAAACGTGTCACTCTGTCTCATAAGAAGTCATGCAATACTGAGACCTAATGATGGTTTTACAACGGTTTTCCAGCATATTTTTACATTGCATGCATTTTCACTTCCAGCCATGAACCCAGTACTTAACAAGACAGAAAATTAATAATTCAGCTGAACATGTTTAACCAGGTAATGCAATCACACGCTAACTCCCAGATGACCGAGCTTTATTTCATGTTTTTAGATAGAGATTTTAAGTCATCTGATACTATGACCAAGGCAACTGGGACTGCAATGCACCAAAAAGCATAATAGGTATATACCTAAAAAGTGCTTTTCTTCTGTGTTTGCACTAAACAGGGGAGAATGGAGTTTGGGGAGGGGGATGCCAAGCTGACACTCCATGTGTAACTTGTTCCATTGTGTCTCGTTATCACAGCGCATATGGCTCGTACCATACTGATCTGAGATCCCTCCAACACGTAGGAATAAGCAGAAAAAGTGAGGAATTAAGTGTTAGCCTTCACTTTGAGTTTCCCAGCTTTGGAGATTTTCTCTAAGAGTATTATTTAAAAGTTGTTAATTTCCTTTTATAACAGTTTTTTTTAATGGAAGAAATTCTTCATAGAAGTGCAAGGAGATGGCATAATAGACTGTAAATGTTCTAAAGATGTTGCATACTTGGGGACTTTTTGAAATGCAGATTATGCAAGTACCATCAAGTACTTTGAAACACTGCTGATTATTATTGATTCAACTCACTACACTTATTTTATTTAGGGGTATTAGAATCTGCCTTTAAAGTAAAAATTGAATATTTTAAATAATACCATTTACCTAGTAGATTATAATAATTCCACCAAAGCTGTTATAGTAGGTACATTCATATTTAGAACAAATCTTGAAAATCTGAGGCACAACAAAAATCTTTATGCACAGTTCTTCCTCAGAGCAGACAGAATCCAAGCTGCAATTTTAAAATCAGATATACCTTCAGCAACTCACCATGATATTTAGCATAAATACACATTCTCTAATTTCCCATAATATCAGGTCACTAGGGGGCAACTCTTTAATCCATGGCAATATGTTTTGGGACTTTTTCTTCCCTGGAAAAGTTTTAAATAGCAGGTTCCCCTACAGGGCACTAATTAGCTGTGAGTTGTCTTCTGGATAGTTTAGAGCTTAAATAACACATTTTAACCAAGTTGACAAGTTCCACAACCTTGAAATGTAAAAATCACTACAGGTATAATTTCAGGGCCTTCATTATATTAACATGACGTCAAAAGAAAAGTGCATTTTCAATCATTTATTTAGAAGATGAAAGAGATCAGATTATTTTATTCACCTAGAATAATTTAAGTGGATATCTAAACCTTATCTAGCATGTACATGAACCATTTAACTTTTTCTCCTTTTATATATTAAAATAATGTAAATTGATAATTTTACAATAAACGTATTTCATAGTAAAAACCTCTCTTCTTTGTATTTTACACAGTAACTATTTAGTAGATATGGTATAGCAGTTTAAATATAAAAATATTTTCAAGTCCCAAGTCTAGAGTGATAACTTTGTTTATTATTCATTCATATGTTTCTGGTGTATTTTATATAATATATTTGCCTAACTGTGCACAGAGTTCCAAAAAGTTAATGAAGAGAAAAAGTACTCAACAGTAAAGAATATGTTAGGAGCAATGTTTACTCCAGTTACAAATGACCTTGTAAACTTTGAGTGGGAGAGTAAAATGGTAGTGGGTTACTTAAGGTTATTCCTAACCTGAAAATGTTTCCGGTTGTATCCTTCATGCATCTCCACATGGAAATAACATACAGGAATGAAGGAGAAATTCAAAGCTGGTTCAAAAGTGCTAGTTTTGACTGTAACCCAAACCTTTGGTTACAAGCAAGGTTGAACAAAAATTAAGTTCCTAAATAGCAGAAGAAACACATTTTAAAAGCATTTCTGGGGCCCTACTTTTGAAAGGGAACAATATTATATCAATCTTTATAAACAATAGTTGACTCAATGAATATACTGAAAGCAAGTACATACGGATGAAATTTCCTTGACATCATTTACAAATAATTAAGGGAGGGAAATACTTGGGATAGAAAGTACTTGGGATTTTACTGAAAACAAGCCATTTATAAAATAATTGGAGATGTTTAATGAGCTTAAAATGTGGGCATGCTTGCACATCTTTCTTTTGGATTGGTAAACTTTTTATTACTAGAGCCTGGTGGGTATATATCCTGCACGTCTAGTGTCAGCACTATCCTCTTTCAAGAAACAACACTGGTGCCAGCCATGGACCACATCCATAGTGTCCTTAAGTACAGGAAATCTGGGGAATAGAGAGATGGCAGGAGAAAGATCATAGCAAAAACAGTGTAATATAATGATAGGATTTTTCTCGTGAGTTGACTTGGTCTTAGAAATAATAAGTATGAGAGAAATGACTTGAACTTTGGATTTATAATCAAAGTAGAATTCTTTCTCTAAAGGTCCAGGTGATTTTAAATGCACCTGTCCTGCTAGAATAATCTTTAATAATTGGGAAATAGTTTAAGGAATTTAAAAACAGTAATAGAGGAAGAAAAGACCACAGACTTTTGCCTACTTCCGTGTCAATCATATTCTACAAAGTGCTAGTTACTGTGGGTGCTGTTTTCTTAAGTATTGGGTCCAAGGAGTTTATTAACCAAAAACTGATTTTAAAAAATAGCCATAGAAGATATAATAGCTTCCCATTACCAGTGACTCAGAATACACAATTCTAATATTGATTAAAATACACTCAGATATCAAATTTTCCATCCCTCCAAAACACCTTGTAGGTCAGAAGATATATCTGCAATAGTAATTGCTTTATGAAAACCCTTATTAATAATTTGTCATTTTACCTAATTTAAAACCATTAAAATCTTTTGAAACAACTAACTGTCCATTCCAAAAACAAATACCAAATGCATTTGGAGTTCTTAAAGGAAAAGGTGAGTATAATTTGGAGAAGGCAAACGTACTGGAATAGTTGAGACTTGAAATAGGCCTCGAGAGATGGACAGAATTGGGAGAGGCAAAAAGGTGAAAGAGAAGGTAGACACAGAATGAAGAGTGAAGAACAAGAATCAGAGCACAAGACTGACTTCTGAGGACAGAGAGATTCACCTGACCAGGGTGAGGTGTGCTTCTGAGGAAACTGAAATACAAGGGTGAATAAAATGTAAGACTATGTAAGGTCTTTAAAGCTAAGCAGAAAAGAAAGGACATAATGCAATAGGAGAGAGATTACAGATTTGAGTTCAAAAATGTCATGATGGAATGGATACTTTAGAATCCTAAGTATAGAGATACAAGTATATAGAACGGATTGAAGAGGCATTTGAAGAAGGAAAATGAACTAGGATCTTATTGCAGAATTACAAGCATAAGGTGATTAAGAACTAGGATGGTGCTGGCAATCACCAAAGCTAATGGAGCAAGAAAGGTCACCAAAGCATCAAAGGCCAACACAGTCTACTAATAGATAAACACACACATGGTAAAATGAGAAAAGCGTAGACTGTGGACTGTGTTTGAATCTTTACTTCATTATTTATTAACTACATGACAATATTCAAGTCACATAATCCCTTCAAATTTTTCATTTCTTCATCTGTAAAATAGACACAAAAATACCTGCCATGCATAAGTATAAGAAATAAATGAGAGAACGCATATAAAATATCTGGCAAGAAATAAATAAATAATAGATGTTATTAATAAGAGACCACAGAATAAGAAAATGTGGAAGTTTTGTAATTTCCCACCATGACCAGACATGTCTTTAATGATCCTCTCTCTCACCCTAACAGATATACTCCAGTGGAAAGAACTGAATCATGGGGTCCCATTTGGTGAATAAATACTTCTAATCATCACTTGTAAAAATATAAGTTATTTTCTGTTCTGCTTCTTGCCATTACTCTTTTTCAAACCAATGGCTGCAAAGCAAGTAAGAACTTGGCAGGATGAACCAAACAGATACAATTTCAGAGATATCTGGACACTGACAAATGAAGAAAACTAAATTTCTAATATTGATTAGTTTTTGCTTCAAGAACTCCAGATTTTCTTGCTGAGTGTCTTGTGTATTTTTAAACTATTGCTTAGCTTCATGTAGTTTTTAATATTTTTAATTGTATTTTTTAACATCAGGTTTTTAGGTGCCTATTTTTGTGAGTTACAGTTATGTAACCATCAACAGACACAAAATACAGAATGTTTCCATCATTCCATAAATTTCCTTGTGCCCCCTGTATAATCAATCTCTTCACCTATTCCCAAGCCTAGGCATCCACTGCTCTGTTATCTGTCCCAGTAGTGTTTCCTTTTCTGAATATCATGTAAATTGAATAATACAGTTATGTTGCTTTTGTATCTGGCTTTGTTCTCTAGACATAAGGCTTGTGAGATTCATCTATTTGTTGCAAAAGTAAGTACTTGGTTCCTTTTTTTGTTGTAATGTTTCATTGTATGGATGTATCACAGTTTGTTTATACTTTCAGTAGTTGATGGAAATTGAGAAAATGTTGTTTACTGTTGTTTACAGTTTAGAGAGTATGAATAAAGCTACTATAAATATTCACCTAGAGCTTTGTGTAGACATATGTTTTCATTTCTCTTGGGTAAATGCCTTGAGTGGGATTTCTAGGTCAAATAAAAATTATATGTTTAATTTTATAAGAAAATTTAAAACCGGTTTTCCAAAGTAGCTGTACAATTTTGCATTCCCACCAGAAACGTACGACTGTTCCAGTTGCTCCATATCCTTTTCAGCACTTAGTACTGTCTTTTGTTTGTTTTCAATCTTTTTAGTAGGTGTGCAGTTGTATCTCATTGTGGTTCTACTTTGCATTTCCCTATTAGCTAATGATGTTGAAAATCAATTCATATGTTTATTTGCCATCTGTAGTTCCTCTCTGGTAAACTATTCATTTGCCTTTTTTTAAATTTGGTTAGTTGTTTTCTTATTATTAAGTTGTAAGACTTCTTTATACAATAGTTCTGAATACAATTCCGTTACCAAGTATGTGTTTTGTAAATGTCTTTTTCTCAAATGGGAACCAATCTTTTCATTTTTCTTAACGTGATGAACAATAGAAGTTTTATTGAGGAAATCTCAATTATCCGTTTTTTCTTTTATGATTTTTGTTTTTTGTGTATTATCTAGGAAATATTTTCCTCATCCAAGGTCACAGAGTTTTCCTATGTTTCCTTCTAGAAATTTTATAGTTTTAGGTTGTGCCTTTAGATCTAATATATATTTCTAGTTAATTGTTATAAATGGCATGAGGAATAGGTTGAAATTAATTTCCAGCACTTTACGGAGTGTTCAATACCACATATTGAAAAGACTACCCTTCCTCCATTGAATTCTCGTGCCATCTATGTCTCTATTTCTGGAGTCTCCATCCTACTACAGTGATCTATATGTCTGACCTTTCACCAAAAGTATACTTGCTAGTTTCTGTAGAATTATAGATAGATTTTAAATAATGAAGTGTGAGTTATCCACTTTGTCTTATTCAAAGCTATTTTTACTATTCTAGGTCCTTTGCTTCTCCATATACGTTTTAATATCAACCTGTTAATCTCTACACAAAATCCTGCTAGGGTTTTTGTTAGGATCACATTGAGTCACTAGATTGAGTCACTAGATCAAACTGAGGAGAGTTGACATTTTAACAATATTACATCTTCCATCTATGAGCATTGTACAGCACCCCATTTATTTGAGTCTGATTTTTCTCGACTGTGCTGTTAATTTTCAGGGTGCAAATAATGCAAATGTCTTTCTAGTTATATCCATAGATGTTTCATGTTTGTCAATGTTATTTAAAATGATACTGCTTTTTTTTTTTAATTTAAACTTCCAACTTTTCCCTGCAAATTTCCTAAGCAGGGAAATGCAGCAAATTTTTGTATCCTGAGACCTTGCTAAACTCACATATTAGTTCTTGTAATTTTCTTGTAGATTATTTGGGGCTTTCTATGTGGATACCATGTCTTCAGATGGGAATAGTTTTATTTCTTCTTGTTTAATCTGTATGCCTTTTATTTCTTACTGTATTACTGCACTGGCTAGGAACTCCAGTATCATTTTGAATAGGAGTGGTGAGAATGGACATCTTTTACTTGTTCCAGAACTTAGGGGTAAAGAATTCAGCCTTTCACCATTAAGTATCATATTAACTGTAGTTTTTTAATAAATTCCTTTAAAGAAATTGAGGACACTTTCTTCTATTCCTAAGTCCCTGAGAATTTTGTCATGAATGGATGTTAAATATAGTTAAATATTTTTTCTGTATCTATTGAGATGATCATACAATTTCTGTCTTTCAATATGTCTTTCAATATGGTAAATACATTGACTGATTTTCAAATATTGAAGTAAACTTGCTTCCCCTCGGGTCAAAAGGTATTATCTTTCATACATATGGATGGGTTTAATTTCCAAGTTTTGTTAAGGATTTGTGTGCCTATATTCAATAAAGAATGTGCTCTGTAGTTTTGCTTTATTTTTTTTCTTTCAATTATTAGTATCAGGATAATGCTAGCCTTATAAAATCAGTTGGGAAGTTTTCCTCCTCATCTATTTTCTTGCAAATTTAGAATAGAATTAGTATTATTTCTTCCAAAAATGTTTAATAGGCTTCACCTATGAAACCATAAAGGAATAAGAAATTGGAATAAGAATAAGGAATTGGAATTTTTGTTTCTGGATTGTTTTAACAATGAATTTAATTTCTTTAATAGGTACAGACATACCAGGGCTGTCTATTTTTTCTTGAGTAAACTTTGACAGTTAATGTTTTTGAGAGAATTTAGCCATTTCATCTAAGTTATCAATTTATTGGCATAAAGTTGTTCATAATATCCCCTTACTGTCCTCCTAAGGTCTGAATTTTCTGTAGTGATGGCCTCTCATTCCAAATATTGGTAATTTGTATCTTTTAAAATTTCTTAATCAGTTTGCCTAGTGGTTTATAACAATTTTTGACCTTTTCAGAAAACCAGCTTTTGGGTTTATTGGCTTTCTCTATTGTTTTTCTTTTATCTTCATTATTTTTTTCCTTCTGCTTAGTTTTGGTTTGTTTTGCTCTTTCTTTACTACTTTCCTAAGGTGAAGCTTACATTATTGTTTTGAAATTGTTCTTGGTTTCTAATCCAAGAATTTAATGCTATAAATTTCCCTCTAATTACTGATTTGACTCTGTCTCATAAGTCTTGATATGTTCTGTACATTTTCATTCAATTCAAAATATTTTCTAATTTCCTTTGGGACTTCCTCTTTGACACCTGAGTTATTTAGAAGAGTACTGTTTAATTTTCAAGTATTAGCAAATTTTCTATATATCATTCTCTTACCGATTTATAGTTTAATTCCACTGTGGTCCTGGAATCTACTTTGTGTAATTTCAATTTTTTAAAATGAGCTAAGGTCTATTTTACAGCCCAGAATATGGTCTATACATGTACTTGTAAAAACTATATACTCTACTGGTTTTTGGGTATAGTGTTCAAGAATGTCTATTAGGCCAAGCTGATTCATAATATTGTTGATGTCTTCATCTCCTTACTGATTTCCTATTTGTTTTTTCTACCAATTACTGAGAGAAGAGTGTTGACATATTCAAATGAATTGAGAATTGGTGTATTTTTCCTTTCAAGTCTATCATTTTTTGCTTCACATATTTGAAAGCTCTATTATTAGGTGAATGTACATTTAAAATTATGATGTTTTCTTCTTGACTTGGACCTTTCATTATCTAATGTCTATTTTTATCACTGGTAATATTTCTTGCTTCAAAATACATTTTATCTGATTTTAATATAGCCACTATAGCTTTCATTTGATTAGGATTTACATGTTATATCTTTTTAAATCCTTAAACTTTTAAACTATTTGTATCTTTATATTTAAAGTGCATTTCCTATAAGTAGCATATAACTGGGTCTTGCTGTTTTTATCAATTTGTCTTTTAAATGTAAAAGTATATGTGTTTATATCTTATTAAATAATTATTGATCTGGTTGGTTTAAAATTACCATCTTGTTAGATGTACTCTGTCCAAGTTGTTCTTTACTTTTTCTCTCTCCCTGCTTTCTTTGGTTAGCCAATTATTTTTTATAATTTTATTTCATCTCCACTATTGTATTATTAGTCATACCTCTTTTATGGGGGGGCTTGCCATAGGATTTACAATATACATTTTTTTAACTTATCACAGTCTATCATTAAGTAATGTTATACCATTTCACGTTTAGCATAAAAGTCTTACAGCAATATGCTTCCAATTCCCTCTTCTTATCCTTTGTGTTATTTTTGTCAAACATCTATTTTTGCATCTTTTATACCCCCCAAAAAATACATTTTTTACTCTTTTGCTTTAGGCAGTCTATTATCTTCTAAAATGATTAAATATTTTAAAATCTTTTAAATTTAACTAGTTTATATCATTACCTCTGCTCTTTGTGTATGTGTGTAGATACAAGTTTCCATTGGGTTTTATAATCCTAGAGAACTTCCTCTTTATTTCTTAGAGTGCTGGCACGTTGGCAATATATTCTCTGAGCTTTTCCTCTGAGCTTTATCATTAGTTCACTTTCATTCTGAAATACATCTCTGAGTATAGAATGCTGGGTTGACAAAGTTTTTTTTTTTTTTTTAAGTACTTTAAAGATGTTAATCCATTGGCTTTTGGATTGCATAGTTTTTGATCAATATTCTGGTGTAATCCTTATTTTTCTCCTTCTGTATGCAATGTTTCTTTTTTCTCTAGCTTCTTTAAAGATGTTCTCTGTCTTTGGTTTTCATTACTTTCACTCTGACATGTCTAGGTGTGGTTTAGTTTTGTTGTATTTTGGTATTTATCTTTCTTATCATTCTTTGAGGTTTCAAATTTGTGGTTCAATCTCTTACTTCTTTGGGGGGAGAGGGAACTCTCAGCCATTATCACTTCAGATATATCTTCTGCCCCATTCTCTACCTGTCCTCCCTATGGAATTATACATACATTAGACTACTTGATGTTGTACAGACTTTTAATGTTCAACTATGTTAATTACTCATTCTTTTTTTTCTCTTCGTCTTTCAGTTTGGATAATTTCTGTTGTCCCCTCTTCAACTTTAGTGTGTCTTCCCTCAGCTGTGTCCTGTCTAGTAATGAGTCCATCAAATCAGCTCTTCATCTCTGATATTATGTTTCCTTTCAGCATTCCCATTTGACCTTTTCTTATAGTTTCCATATGTTACTAAATTTCCCAACTATTCATGCATATTTTCCACGTTTTCTACCAGTTTTCTAACATACTAATAATCATTATTTTTAAATCCTTTTCTGATAGTTTGAATATCTGTGTCATATCCAATTCTGATTCTGCTGATTGCTTTATCTCTTGACAAAGGGTTGTCTATTCTTGCTATTTTTACATATGCCCTGTAATTTTTTTTATTATCAAATGTTAGACATTATGTAGAAGAACAGTAGAGACTGAAGGAAATAGTATTTATGCCTAGAAATGAACATCCATCTTCTGCTATGATTAGAATGGGACTGTGAACCAATCTAGTCAGGAATTGAGCTGATTTGTGGTTTTGTTGTTGCTAGTTAACATTAACTTCAGTACACCTCAGTTTTTACATTCCTCTAGCAGTAGACTGATGCCACTTTGGGTTCAGAGTGAGGGCTAGAGTGCTAAATGGTTCTTCTCGGTGTTCTTGCTTTCCCATCAGCTTTCAGCATAACATAAAACCTACACTATCCTGGGAGCTCCTCCCATGCCCTGTCTCTCCTTTAGTAGTAAATTGATGTTGCTTGTTATTCAGCATCAAGCTCATGGAGAAGACAGGGAAGTTCTCTCTTGTCCTGGTCCAACCTCAGTCATAGACAGGCTTTCTATGCCTGGTCCTTCTTAGCATTTCTACTCCTCCTACCTATGGCAGCAAAACTCTGCCTTGTAATTGTAGTTGTATTTGGATGGGAGTTTTCCCATCTCCCCCAGAAACAGCAGATCTCTACTTGTTATAAATATAAGATTCTGGGCCCAAGCTAGATTCCAGCAGCCCTCCTAGGAGTCAGGGGTTTTTGCTTCTACCTTTCCTCCAACAGCAATAGATTTCTGCTCAGTTCCTAAGAGATCGTCTCCTATCCCTCCTCCAGGAACAAACAAGTTTTGCTTCTACTTTTCCCCCAGAAGCAATACTTGTACATAGAAGAGAGGATTTGCTGCTCCATCCTGGCAGGCTTTTCCTTCATAGGAAAGAAGGGGGCAGGAAAGCAGATTTGTGCTTGCTGCCCTCCCCCAACAGCGGCCAGTCATCTCCTTCACACCCAAACCACTGAGAGGGACTCTTTTCAGTTGTCTCCCCTTCCCCCAATTTTTCTCATGAGGAACCAGCTGAGGTCCATGGAGAAAATCTTCTGAGTGACTGTAAATTCCCTTTGTGCCTGTTGCCCCATTTGTTCCCACATGCAATCTTTCCAATGTGATGGTTTTCCTGATGTGTTGGTTTGGCAAGGATATAGTCCTCTGTTATTTAACCAAACACTAATTTAGTTGTTGATGTAAAGGCAGTTTTCAGATATAAGTAAGATCCATAATCAGTTAATTTAAATAAGGGAAAATATCCCAGATAATCTGGGTGGGCTGATTTAATCCACTAGAATACCTATTGTCACCAATGAATTTCCTTCATTTTATGGCCATTTTATATTTTTGCGTTTTCTTTATCCATTCATCCATCAACAGACACTTAGGTTGTTTCCGTATCTTGGCTATTGTGAATAATACAGCAATAGACAGACATGGGAATGCAGACATCTCTTTGAGATAGTAATTTTCTTTCCCTGAAATACATACCTAGAAATGGGAACCCTGGATCATATGGCAATTCTGTTTTTAATTTTTTGAGAAATCTACATGCTGTTTTGCATAATGGCTATACCAATTTACATTCCCACTAACACTGTACAAGGGTTCCCTTTTCTCCACATCCCACGGCACTTGATAACTTGTCTATTTGACAGTAGACCTCCTATCAGGCATGAAGAGATATCTCACTGTGGTTTTGATTAACATTTCCTGATGACTGGTGATGTTGAGCACCTTTTCATATAACTGTTGGCCATTTGTGTCTTTTTTAGAAAAATGTCTATTCAGGTCCTTTGCCCTACCATTTGTGACAACATGGATGAAACTGGAGGACATTATGCTAAGTGCAGTAAGCCAGACACACAAAGACAAATACTGTATGAGATCACTTATAAATGGAATCTAAAAAAGTCAAAGTCACAGAAGCAGAGAATAGAATGGTGTTTGCCAAGGGCTTGGGTTGGAGAAATGAGGAGGTGTTGGTCAAAGGGTATAAACTTTCAGTTATAAGATGAATAATTTCTGGGGACCTAGTGTACTGAGTGGAGACTATAGTCAATAATACTGCATTTTATACTAGATACTTGAAATTTGCTAAAAGAATAAAACTTAAGTGTTCTCACCACAAAAAAGAAGGTAACCATGTGAGGTGATGAATGTGTTAATTAGCTTGATTGTGGTTATCATTTCATATTGTATAGGTATAGAAAATCATCATGCTGTACACCTTAAATATACACAATGTTGGGCTTCCCTGGTGGCGCAGTGGTTGAGAATCTGCCTGCTAATGCAGGGGACACGGGTTCGAGCCCCGGTCTGGGAAGATCCCATATGCCGCGGAGCAACTAGGCCCGTGAGCCACAACTACTGAGCCTGCGCGTCTGGAGCCTGTGCTCCGCAACAAGAGAGGCCAGGATAGTGAGAGGCCCGCGCACCACGATGAAGAGTGGCCCCCACTTGCCGCAACTAGAGAAAGCCCTCGCACAGAAACGAAGACCCAACATAGCAATCAATCAATCAATCAATCAATTAAAAAAAAAAAAAAAAAAAAGAAGAGAAAATCTCTGTTTTAAAAAAAAAAAAAAATATATACACAATGTTTATTTGTCAATCATACCTCAATAAATCTAAGATTCTCCCTGTGGACAACAATTTAACCCTGTGACTGTGAATTTCATACTGACCATGATCTTTTCTTCGTGAAGCCCTGCATTATGTAATCAAACTTTCTTAGCCAGCTCCCACAATCACCTGACACAATTACTTGAGATAGAGAGAGAGAGAGAGAGAGAGATAGATGATAGATAGACAGACAGACGATAAGTAAACAGGTGATAGATAGAAAATGTCCTACTTGTTTTTCTTCTTTGGTTGAGCCTTGACTGATACAGTCCATGACTTCAATAATCTTACATTCTGGTGAGGACACAGATAATAAAAAAGAAATATATCAAGAAGTGATAAATGATATGAAGAGAAGTTAAGTAAGGTAAAGGCATAGATGAGACAGAGACTGCCATCTTAAATAGGAGGTCAAGGAAGAATTCTTGATAATATGATCCTTGGGCGGAACCATAAATGAAGTGAGAAAGCAGTGTTCTACTTTTATTTGAGAGGAAAACATGTCTAGAATAGCAAGTGCAAAGCTCATGAGGTGATGGACAAAAACACTCAGTGTGTTTGTGGAAGAGAAGGATGGAAGGGCTGATGTTCAGGCAGTGAGGCAAAAAATAGAGGAGTTAAGATCAGACAGGCTCCTGGGGCAGCTCATGTAAATCTGGAAGGTCATAGAGCCTTTGGGTCTTATTCTGAATGAGATGTGAAACTCTGCAGGGTTGTGGGTAGCACAGGTTGGAAGTACCTGGATGCCGGGTGGAAAACAGAACATAATGTGGAAGAATGGAAGTACGTAGAGCAATTGGGAAGTAATTACAATATTCTAGGAAATGAGTGACGGAAGTTTAGTCCAGAGTGATAGAAATGGAGGAGGGTAGTCAGATTCTCAGTGTATTTTGAGGGTAGAAATCAGAGGTTTGCTGAAGGATTTGAATGAGGATTTTGAGAAAAAGCAAAGAGAGGAGAATTACACTACACTTTTGAACCTGAGCTTCACTCCCTTGAGAAGATTTCCCTGGTTCCCCAAGTCCATGGTCCTGCTCTTTAGACAGCAAAGTGATTGTCACACCACCCTGTGTGTGCCTGTTTACTTTCTATAATCCATTCAAGATTGCAAGCCTCTCCAGATTGGACTGTTAATGTCTTGTTTATCACTATATCTCTAGGACTTGCTATAGTGCCCTGTAGATACTCAAAAACATTTACTGAATGAATGAATGAGTTTTTTTAATGTTTGCAGTTCATAATTAGGATATTTTCTCTTATAATTATATTAATTTAAATCTACTTATTATATTTGATGACATATTAAATATAATCTATTTCATCAAATTTCATTTTCATAAATTTGTTAACCACTTATAATTTATTTTCACTGTTTTTTACCCTTCCCTCTGTATCTATGGAGGATTTAATTTTTTCTTCATAACTTTGGGTGAAACGTTTTTGTATGACAGATATTATCTCATTTGTGATACCTATAGAAATATTCCTTATTTGTTGTTTGTATTTTTAATTTTCATATTTTTGATGTACAGAGGTAGCTTTTTATTTTCATTTTTATGAGGTCAAATATATTGATCATTTATTTCCCTTAGACTTTCTTTAAAAGTTCTGTTACACCTACAGAGCATATATGTATAATTTATATCATTCCTCAAGTTTTTATGGTTATATTTCTTAAATTATCCCTTTTTTCTCCTGGGATTTATTTTGTATGTAATAGAAAAGTATTTACTAAATTGATCTTTCTCTAAAAATGCAAAACAATTGAAAAGGTCAGTGAGTTTTAATCTGAGACATCTCCCTTCAAACCTCTCAAGGTCAAGAGTTGTATATTCTGCGTGTTAGTTTTTAAATGGTAACTAATATCCTTATTGTTTCCAAAACAATACCAGCTGTCCCTGCAGGCAATAGCAAAACATGGAATAATAGCACTCTTTATTTTAAAAGGTGTATCAATACATATCAGATGTTTATTTGAATTGTTTTACTGAAAGATTTAGAGTTTAAGCACAAATAGCACTTTAGTCTTTCTAAATAAACTTTCCCATCCCTAAGGACTCCAAAACTAGTACAGCTAAAAGCAAGAACTTTATTTTGGTATAGCTATGCTTTGGGACTAGGCAATTTCTAGGCATTCATATGTACTCAACATAGGCTAATTTGATATAATTGTGCTCATTCTACCTGTGAGCTAAATAGCGCTTAATTCAATTCTTTAACAGCATAATACTAGTCCACTGACACATTCTTAATTTAGCCCAGCCACAAATAATTGAACAAACTTTTCTTAGCTTTTTTCTGCCTATCAATAGTAAGCATCAAAGAGCAATGTAATAGTGGGGACTAAAAATATATAAACATAAGAAAAATTTTCAAACTTTAGAAACTAATAATAAATTTGAGGGCAAAAGTTGACTACTATACCAAATGTAGGACTTTACATAGTTCAGGACCCTAAATCCCTAGGGTTACAGAAATCCCAAATACAACATATTTTCTATTATTAGAATTTTCTATTTCTAATCCTGTTAAATTTCTGCTGTAATAAAAATATGGAGATTCGTAAAGCTAGTTTATAAGATCAGAAAGTTTTCATGTGCCAGGATATTTCAAATACCAACTCTAGGTTTTCGTTTTAAAAAATCAAATTCATAATCAACTTACCCTAATTTTTATCAAAAGGAAAACATTTGCTGAGGAAGGGAAGTGACTGAGGAATATGCTGGAATTTCACCTTTGTCACTTGCGTTTAAATCAAGTAAAAGAGCATCCACGTGGCTTTCAAAGGTACAAATAAAACATGTTAAGAATTTTAGCTGACTTCTTAATGACTAGATTTCTTCTTATATATTATTAACTTTTGAACCATAAATCTACCTTACATCTTAGAATCTTGGCATCAGGGCATTCAACAAATGTTTAAATGTTCCCACTTAGATAATATCCTTTGGTAAAAGATCTGAGGAATGTTTAATGACTGTCAAGTGACCAAGTAAATCATCTGAGGATTCCATCTTGTGCATTTCATAATTATGTACCTTTGCATTTGGTTCAGTATCCAAATATCTAAAACAAACAAAGGGCTTAAAATTAATGCATATATTTCATCTCAGAGATGATATAATATGAGTATCTAAGTTAAATAAACTTTAATAAAAGCACTTTATTTGAAATATTTAAATAGAAAACAAATTTGACCATGTAAAACATACTTTTATAAAAGTACTTTATTTGAAATATTTAAATAAAAAACAAATTTGAGCATGTATTAGAAGTAATAAACAAACCAGTACATATAGGATGGATAAACAACAAAGTCCTACTATGTAGCACAGGGAACTATATTCAATATCCTGTGATAAACCACAATGGAAAAGAATATGAAAAAGGATATATATATATATATGTATAACTGAATCACTTTGCTGTACAGCAGAAACTAACAAAATGTTGTAAATCAACTATACTTCAATAAAATATATAAAAATAAGAATTGTTGCATTGTAATATAAACTCAAATTAATACACTTTAGATTTCAAAAAAATAAGTAGTAATTTATGCAATAGTTCAAAAAGCTCCCGTTGTTTAAAGCAAAAGCAGTATAATTTGTAAAAATAGACTACAGACTCTATGTGTTGTCACCATGGCACATCAGGTGTTTTTACTGAATACATCTCTTTTTTGTGCATGAGCTAGAAAAGAACAGTTCTTTTCTTTGCCAAATTTGGGCATTTGGCTTTACAATAATGATCAAATTCAGGTCATCAGTGGGGACTCACGGCAATGAAAGTAAAACTGTGTTATGGTGCATTTTAAGTGGTTTATTTAAATGCTTCTTCTGGTGGCCTAATAATATCTTTTGAATCTAAAAAATAAGTCATTTCAACAATGAGTTTAAAAATGTACACAAGTGCCCAGAATTCCAGTTACCTCTATACCATCTGAATGTAGTGATCATTTTAAACCACTGTGAACTGCTGAAGTCCAGGCTCCCCTATCACTCTCAAGTTGAGACACTTACAGTAAATTGGAGGGACTCTAATAATTTTAAATCATATTATATTGCACATGCTCAGAACTGATCACTTCCAAATTTGATGGCACATAAAAATTTGAAGAGCTTCAACTATTTTAAATCACCATGTGCAGCCAAGAGAAAGATTTGAAATTGTTGTAGCGCCTCACATTTTTTTAAGTGCTTCGGTGGGGAGAGGAGTCCAGCAGAATTCCAGCACTGAGGTGCAAGACACATTGGCCTAGTTTGACATCATAACACCCATCTCAACTAGAATGTATACTTAGAAGCCAAGGAACTAGTTTTCTTCAATTACACATTTTGCAAGATGGGGGTCTTTTAAAACCCAAATTAACACCCCATTCCAATTAGGAAATAGTAGTGAGAAATGTGGTGATTATTAGAACAGGCCAGCGGGAGAAAGCTTCAAATGATATTTACAAAGAATGGTTTTCCTTAAACTTAAGGCGGTGCGGTAGATAAGAGACACAAAGCTAAGGAAATGCAAGAAGGTTCTGAAAGCACACCAGGCAAATTCATATACTCCTACAACTGAATTTTAATCATAGTGGCATTTCCCTCACCATGTTTTTCCTTGCCTCAATTTGCCCAGCAAAGCTAACTTTCTGGTTCCCTCTTGAAGAATGGTTGTACAGCATTATGTTTTACCAACACTCTTGCGCCACTTTTTCTATATTCTCTTTGTTTGATTGTGGGAGAGGGTGAGCACTTTGACATTTTACTCAGCTCAGAGTTCGCTTTCGACATCCAAATCCTTAAAGAACCCCAAAATTATATCAGCACAATCAGGCTATTTAAAGATGGGTCTTTCTTCAGCATTTTCCATCTTTTCATCTAAGTAAAAAGTTATGGTCTCCTTTGTTGCCTTTGGGTGTTCACATATTTGGGGGCTGGCACTGCCCAGGGAGCAGGATACTCTTCATAATTCTGCGTCAGTGAAAACATAATGTCCTAGAGTTAGCAGGGGCGGGTTGGGGGGCGGGGGAAAGGGTAAAGAAAAAAATGAAAGAAAAAGAGCCTGAAGGCCCTGGAATAATTAAGCAAATTCAGTGACAGCTGTGGCAGGTCCTGAGCAGAACTGGCTCCACTGAGCTGAATTAATGACATCAACAGCCCAGTATCTCCATTAACGTTTGATCATTAATTATTACCCTCTGACAGTAAGAGCCTAAACCTTCTTAGGAGTGGCTTGTTATTAATCTACTTTACCTGCCATGAGCACCAGCTGCTTGCCCACCTCAGTGCAAATCAGTGGGCTGGTTTTCGTTTTATGTTTTTTAGAACCACAACTATTACTTCATTTACTTGGGTAAATGGTGATGACCATTAAATTAAAAAGACTGCTTTGGATTTCTGGGGTGTGTTTTTTTCATCTAGGACAGGGAAGGACACTACCTGGATCTGTCGCATTGATTTTCTCTGTCAAGTTTAGAAGGGCCAGGAGACACCCTCTACCTGAAGAACTGTATAAGGCAACAAAGAAGTAAATCATTCACCATTGTCCCCTTACCCAACTCTGTGGGGACTAGAATTCCTCAGATGTCTTCAGAATCCCATCTGGGGACTGTGATTGTTGGGATAATTGTCTTTTCAGTTCATAAATTCTTCACTTAAAATGCTAACCAAAAATACTGAGAAGTCCAATTTTATATACCATCAAATAATTATCTCCTCAAATTCTGATCATCTTTAAAGTCACATTCTGTTTTCCAATGAAAATTACTTGAATTTCATCTTTTAAAAATTAAAGATTCATCTTATATCTGTATCTAAATGTGTCCGGTGAACTTTTAAAATTTGTCAGACCCTTGACAATCTAACATGCACACATGCACACAGACACATACACAGACACCACAGATAATCTATAAAATTGCAAAAGAAAGATTAAAGACCCTCCCCCCAAAATCAAATGGCCTGTTAATGTTTAACAATGCCTCAGTTTCTCTCCAACAAAGATTTGTCCTTACCACGTTACAGTGTGACTCTGTCATTGGTGAGAAAAAAAAAAAGTTGGGAAATGCAAACAGAAGCTCATGTGTTAAGTACTCTCCCCATAGCAGCAGGCCTTAGTATTAGAGTGCTAATTAACCTTTACCAAAGAAGACTTCTTAGAAGTCCAATACATTAATCTGCTGATTGTTCGTTTCCTGCTAGAGAAATAATCCAGGGTTCACTTCCTAGTCATAAACATAGACACAATATAACTTAATAGAGTGACTGCTACAGCTAATGGCCCTGAATGGACAGAAAAATCCCAGCACTTTCAGGACTGGATAGTATATTCCCCAGCATACAGAGGGAACCTATCTCTTTCCCAAGGAAACAATGGTAGAATCAGACTTGACCAAAAGTTTTCCTCAGTTCTGGTTTTGGTAGGTCACTGATATTGGCTACCATGTAGTAGGCAGTTGTAAGATTTTCTAAGATGATTGTGAGAAATCACCATCCTAACCCTCGAAAGAGCCTTCCTCCACTTAGTGACAGACCTCTGTTTGCCTATTAACAACAGGTCATAGATAGATCCTTGAGGATCCTCCTAGGTCCTTTGGTCAATTCATGTGGTTTCACCAGACCTCTTTACTGGAACCCATTACTCAGAAATCACCTTGGATGCAGAGCATGTGTAAGGAAGCCTTTGATTAATACAAATTCCTAGTTAACCAGTACAATACAATTATAAAATGAAAAAGTAACTTAAGCTCTATGGATTTTTAGTTTTCTCATCTTAGAGGTACTGGGAAAAAATAAGCAGCACAGTTCTTTGTAAATCAAAAGTTGAGATTTTTGTTGAGACATGTTTGTTTGCACAGCTAAACCCAGAGTGGGGAAGGAAGAAGCTAAGTGGAAGGACGAAGTAACCAGAGCTACATTCCATTTAATCAAAAAAAATTTTTAACTGAATATCTTTAATGTACAAGAGAATTTTGTGATGAAGGGGAAAAAAAGTCAATGCTTCTTATTGATGTACCATATTTTTTTAGCCTCATAGGAATTAACATCATCATATGGCATCAATCTTTCCCATCAATTGACCAGTTAGCTCTGTTCCCTAAGACTTTCTCTCACTTCACATACACTGTAGTAATTCCTAGGACTTAGCTCAGTTTCACTTCAGTTCAGTAGTATGCTGACTGCTCCTACAATCACCCCCACCAATGGCCCAGATACACCCACCATAGATTTATCTGATCTCATAAACTCAGACAGCTTAACTTTTTTACAACTTTCTCATAACTTCACTCAAGTCTTCTCTTTTAATATCACCCTAAATAGAATTGAACTGATAATACATTTTTTTTAAATCTCTTGTTTCCCTCTAGCTTTCTTCCATAACAATAACACTGTTGGCTTGGATTCTTAAAACTTCTAACAAATTTCCTCTAGCTGGTAATAGATATTACCTATTCCCACTGCATACTAATTTTCTCCACCCGATATCATTTGTTTAGTTTTTCCATAGTGTTCCTGACTCATAAGTCACATTGAGTCATCCAAGTTCACCTCAGGATCTCTAGCTATAAATACTGGCTCCCGACAATTCACCCATCATATATAATTAATCCATATTTGAAAACAGAAAAAAAATAGTAAAACAGAAAAATAATAAAAAGAAAATGAATGAACACAAAGCATTAATGTGCCATCTTCATGACGCTTATAACAAAAGAAGCCACGTTTTCCATGGGTGATCCTTAAAGAAAAAAGTCACTATGTTAAACACTCTTCTATTATAGTTCCTTATTAAATATTTTCCTGAATTTTCTTCATCTTATGTCACATTCACAACGACTCTTTAAAGAATTAAAATCTTGCATTTTGATTACCTCTTTTTCACGTTTAGCAAAAGATTACAGAGCAGATATTGTTTGACATTGAATTTCTGTTAACATGTCCTCCACTGGAGCATAGTTGTACACATTGTTTCAGACCCAACATAATGGAGAATATTTTCAAAGAGGGCTGTGTTTCAAGCCAGATGGTTTATCTGCCGAAACAATTCTCCCAGCAGAGAAATAGTAGCTGCACAGTTGCAGTAGTGTTCATAAGCCTAGTGCAGTAGATTCATTTGGCACCCACATTTTGGAGTCAAACAAAAGTGTGGTTTGTGTAAATCTCAGACTGAGACGTTCATAAGTGAAAAGGAGTTTTCTGCAATTGCACATTGTGCTTTATTGCAAAGGAGGTCGTGTGTTTATATCAGAAACTTCATATGCAAATATGATATGCTTTTTAAATATACATTAATAGTTTCACCCATATAATGCAAGGGAACAATACTAGAATAATTCTGTCAGAGATTATCACGGTCTGGTCCCAAAAGAGCCAATTTGCCATACTTGTGTTGAAAGCAAATGCATTACCAAAATTCCACCATATCTAAGAAAATTTGAAAAAGAGAAGACTAGACATGTATCACATCTTGAGCTTTTGGCACAGATCAACTGTTACCTAATGAACATTCAAGGGTTACACACGGTGTCCTATAGATGTTGCCATGCATGGCTCTTCTCACCTTCTCAGAGAGCACTTGATTTAAAATCTCATGACTTTCAAGGGCCCCTTAAAAGAAGACTTGGTGGCTCATGGTGTTTGCTTCTCTACCCAACAGTGCTCTTCAGAGGTATTGCTATACACACTGGGAATCTCATCCTTCTTTGTCATAGGAACAGTCACTTCCCTGTACACTAATGCTGCCCACACTTTAAAAATAAAACAGAAGAGTTAGAGGATTCCAAGAGGGGGTTACCATGCTCTGAAACGTCTCAAGCATGTAGCGGGATGGGAAAATCCCTGAGATTCCAGAGATTTTAAAAAATAGCACATGGGAGGTTCTAAATAAAGAAATTCTTGGGTATGTTGGGGAAGTTGGCACCAGTCTTACAGCTCTTTCCCGCAGAGACTATTTTTGCTAGTTATCGAGTGAGCAAGTGAGAAAATGCATGTGCATGCATGTGCCCTTTTATGTTTAGAGAACTCAGTGAACGTTAATGACATTTTATTTTCATGGAGAATAAGATACCTTTTAAAATATATATATTATTTTCCCCTGAATTATTTTTATCTCTAATATGTCTCATATCTTAATTTTTTAAAGCTATGTTATCCACTTCAAAACTTCAGGATGAAAGAAGAAAGGGATTTTTTTGAACAAAATAGTGAAAATAGGATTAGAACTATGATCTCCACAAAGTGAGTTAACACTATCTTCACACACAATATACACACACACAGTTTATGTCCCATAATAACTCTCAAGCAGGAGGAGAAAAAAATAAAGGTAAAAACTCGAAGTTTAACTGCTCTGAAATTAACAGCTTAGCTGGAAAACCCAGGATGCTGTAAATATTCACATATTAAGCTTTTAGGGCCCTCAAGTATGATAAAATCCAGTTCAGAAAATTTCACTCTGAATTAACATGCATATTAAAGTCAAACAAATGTTAGAGACCCATGCCAAGATGAAAATCTTTACATGACTGTCTCCAAGACATACTGTTAAATGAATACCTGTGGGCAAATCAAAACAAAAAATATAAACACCTGCTAATTACCTGCATCATTTTGGAGGCTACCCAAGAAATGCTGACAATTTATTTCTTCCTTAGTCTTATATATGCTGCATCTTGATTTATTTGAGTAAAGATTTACTGGCATGACATTTAATACAGGCATTGGATACTGGCAGAATTGTGGGACTTTTTATAAAAGTGACTGCTTTGGGGCATTTCTCATTTTTCTTCTTTTCTTTTTCTTTTTAATTTTATGGATGTTGTCATTTACTAGCAGGCAGCTTGTAAGACACTGTGGTCTAAGGAACACAGATCCCATTGCATTTATAACAGAACTTTTGTAAATATTTAGTAAAGGAGCTAATATTATATATTTTAAAACAAAGAAAAATCCTATCAGGTCAGATATTTGATGCTTCAGTTGTTTATATGTAATTAATGCCACAAATGTCTAAGTACTCCCATGTCCCAAATACCAGGAAAACTGCCAATTGCTTCCGCACATCACTGGTGTGGCTTCCTTGTTTGCTCTTGACATTTTGAATAACTTTACCAAGCAGAAACCAAAGTATATATTTTTCTTACTTTTTGGTAGATAGTGTCATCAAAATTACATATATGAAGTCCATGAGAGAGGGGGTAAATCTCTGATGGACAAGTCGAATCCAATTCAAATATTTGCAGCATCAACAGCAAACTGGATATATCCAGAAAGTGAACAAATTGAATTATTCATGAGACCAAAGTTAAGTCAATACATCTCTATCTTAACCAGATCCTTTCTAATAATTTGCATGGAACAAAATATGCAGTACAATTAAGATTGATAAATATCATATGTAAACAGAATAGAAAGACTAGTAATTTGTAAATCAGCTTATTTGTAATATAATTGTCCTGGCACACTAACTTTCATATTTTCAGAATACTTAAACATACCTAAATCAAAATAATTTGTGCAGGAATACTGTGAAGCTCTGAAGAATATTCAGGGAATTAGGAAACAAATGAAAGGAAGGAAATTCACCTCCACCATTTCTACTAGAGTAGCTATAAGGGTCCAATGTAACCTTTTTCTCCATTTTGTCATCTTTTAATTACACTGATTTTCAAAGAAAGAACATCTATCATTGCTTACATGAGAACAGCGGTTGCATGATTCCTTACTTCAGTATATTTCTTCTGAAAACTATGACTCCATTTACCACAAAATTTAAAAGTAAACTTAGAAGCAAGATAAAGCTGAAAAAAATAGAGAGCTACCCAGTTCCTTAATAATAGAGTGATTTTTGGAATGCACAAGTTGTCTGTTCTGCACGGGCTCTGCTGGTCCCCCCCATTACCACCACCAATAAAAGAGGAAACCACCAAATTTTCTGTCCAACATTAAATCTATGATAGCCTTCCTACATCATAATTCTAGAACCAAACTGGTTTCCAAAAGGGGTGTCTCCAGGCTGTGCCAGTCTGCCAGGATCTTTCTGGTCAGGATCCTGAGACTCTGATTTAGATCTGCACTCTCCAAGCATACAAAAATATAGCCAAGAGACCTGAGTCATGCTTCTGCATGTGGGCTGAAGTTTCCAGGTGGCCTGTGTGTGTTATGGTTGTGCCTGGACTCAAATAAAAGCAAATTGACAATCCCTTACATCCCTCAAGCCAGTGTCAATTTTAAATAAAATGTCTAGTGGTGATTTATTGTCACTGCAAACTGCCAGACTGGCAATCCCATTTACCTACTAAGCAGACAAATCAGTAAAATCTATGTCAACCTTGCCCAGTTTCCCCACGTATGTTCTAGAAGGCATTCCAAATGTCATGTTTATTCTGTTGCTAGATTTCTTATTTGTGCGCATTAGAAAACAAAATACCTAGTTGACCTTAATGACTTCAGAAAGTTGTCATTCTTCCCTTGAGAATGTCCTGGGATCATACAAGCTCATTTTCCATAGATCACACACTTTTCCATTTAGATCAGAATTGTTGACCATTAATCACCTGGCTTGAATATCGAACAGGGCTGCAGAACTGAAAGAATCTCTTTCCTGCTTCTAATATCATCTCAAGGGCATGTTTCCTACCACTTCCCCAGGGACCCAACACCTGTCTTGGCGATTCTCAGGAGACTTCCCTCCCTTATTCCTCTCCAACTTATAAATAACAGCACCTGTTGGCCAAGGTATAAGTTTTCAAATGTAGATTTAGGTTTTTTTGGCTCTATCCAGCCCTATTATCCCCTATCAAGCCGATCTCTATTCTTGCCAGAATAAAGTGCAAGAGATTTTTCCATTGCTCTAGTCAAAAGCACTTCTTTCTGTTCAGGAGCAGCAGTTCAAAGAAGACAAGGCTACATATAATGTATTTTTTTTTTAAAAAAAGGAGGAAAAAAAAACAGAGCCATCAATTTCTACTTCTTTAAGATTACAGACAGGCTGTTCTGACGAATGAAACCTCATCCAGTCTTACTTAAGCTGCCCAGAGTGACTAGTTATCAAGCCAATGAGAAGAAATATTTTATGTCTCTTGATGTCTCCGTGTCATTGTACACAAAATGCAGAGCCGTCTATATTTCATCAACCATTTTCTTCACGTATTATTTAATAAAACGTTTACAGCATGCCTAATTACAAACATTTATTATAGAATTCAACCCTAGAAATGTGTGAGAATATGCTAAATTGTTTCCTACCTAAAGTTTTAATGAGAGTAGAATACCTCCAGCCCATATGCTTCAAGAACGTTATCCTTAATTATGTAACATGGGTATTTTACTGATATCTGTTAACTGCTCAAGCAGCTGTGGTTTTCTGCTTTTTTGCACAGCTCGGGAGGAGCAGTGAGTTCAGTTTCCCCTTTTTGGGGGGTTGCAAAATCCATACCCCGAACAGGTGTGTGCAATCATGAACCGCAGTGATGAACCCAAACTGCTGCCTTTCTAAAAATTCCACCAGCCGGTGACACACGCTGGTCAAGGTTGCACAACCTTGTTTTCCACCGGTTATTTTGATGATTCATTCCCCCATGGGGAGGTGAATTTCAGCTATTGTTACTTTGCTCCTGTTTCTGATAACTAGAGGAATCACTTCCTCATTTTGATGATCTCTCCCTCTCTTTCCATCTCTTGCTGTGCTCTTGCTGCCTCCCTGTTTCTTTTTTAAAACTGAATTTTGATCCTTTGGAAGGTGCTGCCTGAAATGGCTATTCTCTTCTTCATGGACAAGGACTAGGAAAGGTGAAGCTAAAAGAAACACATTCACAAGTTAAGTAGAACTCTTCAAATTGTTACTTCGTTGCAGTGAACCTACCTGTATGATAGGAAACTATAAAGTAATCATTCATTAAAAATATAACAGCTCATAGCAATAAGTAAGTATTGTCCACTTTCAAGTAATGACCTTGGAAAACTTTACACTGACTCTATTGATTACTTAAGAAATGACTGTGGAGTTGCCATCAAAACCTCTCTCATATTGTTTTGAATTTCAACTGTGGCAAATTGTCCTCTTTAAAAGGTAGGTTTGGTTTCTGCAAACATCCAAAGTTTATCCAGAGCCAAGTCTACTGACAAATTGATCAAGTCTTCTTTTTTGATAAAAAATAATAAAATGAACTCTTTATGAGGAATAAAAATGAATCTAAAAATAGTTTCGAAAAGGAGGTACAAAGCATTCTGAACAGTGGCAAATACCACTGAATTAAACGTAGTCTACCGAATATGACTTCCCTGTAAATCTTATATGCTTGCTAAATATTTCACCTTCACGTCTTGTTTTTTCTAGAAAATGGAGCAACTCAAATTTATTTCCTCTTAAGTTATAACAACAAAATGCAATAAGAATACTCTGTAGGAATTTTATTCCTAATTATTGACAACACGTAGACATGAGAGAACATCAACCCATTTCACATTGCTTTAAAGGTGTGGGTTTTCTCGTACCAGGTAGTGTGTCATAATGGTACGAACACAGGTCATGGATTGTGATAATCCAAATATTAAACCCTCATTTACCACTTCCTGTCTGTCACCTGGAGCAAGTGACTAGACCTCACTGAACCTCGCTTTTCTCATCTGTTATATATGGAAATTAAATACATGCCTTGAATGCACATTGTGAGGATTAAATGGATGAAAAATCTCAAGGAGAGTGTCTGGCACAACGCAGATGTCTAAAACATGGTGACTTTTGTAATAGTTGTTATTATTACACACCAGTGTTCTCTACTGGGGCATGAGCTCCTGAAGAGCCAGTATCATGCCTCTGTCATGTTTGTTACTCAGCATTTAGCATAGCGTCTGGCACGTAGTAGGGCTTAATAATTGTTTATTGAACTAGGCTGAATATATCCTGAATACATCTAAGATTAAAAATTGGAAATAAAAAGTAGAAGATTTTAAATTAAATTTATTGTAAAAACAACCCATGGGCAACATGACCCAGTTTAGTTTATAATATACCCCAGGTTCACTAGTAATCAGAAAAAAAGAATATTATTACATATTTTTAAATACCTGATTTCTTGATCTAGCCCTTTCCTGCCCTATTCAGTGTTTTAGAAGCTTAGTTGTTGTCAGTGCAAAATGATATCATTAGAAGTAATCACAAACAAACCTTAAGTAAGGGATTCTAGCCAAGCTAGGTAGATTGAATGGAAAGTATAGCAGAAGTCACAGACTAGCTGCCAGATGAGGATATGGTAGGAGGAGAACTTTGGATAGGAAGAACATTAAGCCACTACTTCTATAATTCTTGGTAGTTGCAGGGGTGTGGGCTCCCTAAGGGTGGTACAGCACTGAAGCAAAGTCACACTTCCCTAAACACATAGTGGGTGAAGTCTCCTCTTAACCTACTCCAGGCACAAACCTAATTCTTGGTCCTCACAAATCAACCATGCAAAGTGATTCCCATATGAACTGGGCATTTAAAAAACAATTGTCATACAGCTAAATAAACAAATATCCCTTAATCATTTTATTTTTCCCCATTTTTTGCTTCTTTTCTCTATCTTTTGACTATAGAAATAAAAAGACCCTGAAAAGAAAATAATTCAAAGATGAGACCATTCTAGGCTCACAAGACAATTGTACAAGTTGTTTTTAGTGAATTCAAAGCAATTGCTACACCTGCATAAATTTAAAGTTAGAAAGCTGGATGGTCTCTTTCAAGTAATATCTTATTACAGAAGCTGAGAAAGTTGTAATCATCCCATGGCAACCAACAGTCAAGTCTACTGAACCTCACTGGACTGCTGGTATCCACCAAAAACAGAAAAGGAAATTTCTATGAAAATAAGCACCATGGAATGAATGATGGTGCTCACAGAGCCCTTTCAAAGGGATGAACAATAAAAGTACAAAATACACAAGTATCTTCAGCTCTCCACCATCAGTAAGAATTCTCCTTGAACTTCTCACTCCTGAATATCACTAGTCTTGCTTCTTCTCAAGCACCTGGTAATGAAGACCATGAACAATGCATTCAATCTGCACATAGGTACCCCTACTGAAAAAACTTTGCTTCGTCACGGCACTTGGAGAAGAAGTTAGATAATTGTGTTTAGGAGAATTACAAACAAGGAACAGAAACTTTGGACTTTTTTTTAATCTTAGGTTGGAATCCCATGACCCAAGATTTTGCAAGTCCTGAAGGAAATTCAGCTCAGGCAATGAAGAGTCTTATGATACTTTACCCCGCAATCTCTTCATAGTTAAACCCCTGATTCACAAGGAAAAATAAGAATACCAATAAAATGGAATCCCAGAATTAATTAGCAAAGGAGAAATACACAGCCCAGCTCACCTGACAATTCATCATCCCTTGTTCTCTTATCTCATAGCTTGGGACCATCCTCCTGTAATAATACTTCTCACTGTTTATTTATGTATATCTGTCCTCCAGACTGTGAGCTCCTTCAGGGTAAAGGTCAAATCTTATACTTCTCTGTAGCCCCAAATCCTGGCACAGAAACTGGCACAGATGAAATGCTTAATAAGTATTTGCTAAAAAAATAAAATGGCATATATATCTCGGTCTTTATAAAGGGTGTATCTATGAATAATAATGCATTTGGTAATTTGGTAACAAACACCACATGGTAAGCACATACAGTTAAATCTCTTAGCACAGGAGCAAACAGCCAGCTTCTCTTCCCTTTCCCCTGCCCAGTGTGAAACTGGCCTCATCTTCTTTCTCCCCAATTTTCTTCAGCCTGATATTGCCTGAATACCACCCATTCATCAGTGCATTGCCATGGTTGGAGTCTTAAGGGTCAGAACTGAAGAAGGAATGCAGTGGTAAACCCCTGTAAGACCCCTCTGCCTATCCTTAAAATCCTACTGCTCAAATAGCACTATGGAGCTCCTAATAACTAAACCCCTCCAAAATAAAAATAGCAATCCTCCCACTGTCTACTCAGTTAAGGGCATTTTATCCTTAGTTATTCAGACCAAAACTCTGGTGCATCATCAGCTTCTCTATGTCTCTCATACTCCATGTCGAATCAATTAGGAAATCCTATTGATTACACCTTCAAAATATGTCCCTAATCCAACAACTTCTCATGAACTCCACTGCTACAAACTTCACCCAAACCACCATTATCTCTTGTGTGGATTGTTGAAATAGGTCTTAACATGTCTCCTTTCCCATCAGCAGTCCAGTCTTAACAGAGCAGGTAGAGTGACCCTCCTTAGTCATAAGCCACATCCTGTCATTCTTTCCATCTGAACCCACCTATGGCTTTTTGTATTACTCAGAGGAAAAGCCAAAGTCCTTACTATGACCTACAAGGTCCTATATAATCTGCCTCCATTCCACCCCCCTCCATATGCATTACCTCTCTGAACTCTCTGATTACTCCCCCATCTCTCTGCTCCAGGCATACTGGCCACAGCACTGTTCCTAGAATGAACCAGACACTGTCCTGCCATTGCACTAAATTTGCCCCTTTGCCTGGAATTACCTCCCAGATGGCTAGATGATGTGCCCCTCATTTTCTTCTTATCTGAACTGGATCTTTTCAGTGAGGCCTTCCCTAGACGTCCTATCTAACAGTTCACCATCCCTCCATGACACCTTATATTTTCCTCCTTTACTGTAGTTTTATCCTTGGTACCTTTCATTACCTAACAAACAATATGTTCTCTTTATTTGTCCTAGTTATTGTCTGTAATCCTCACTAGAATGTAAGTTCCAGCATGGCAGGGATTTTTACCTTTATTTTTTTTACAGTAGTTAAAAACTAGAGAACACAAAATGGTTCCTGGTATGTACCAGGTATTCAGTAAGTATTTATGAATGAATGAATATGCCTCCAGGCATTGACTTCATTTACAGGATTTAAAGTCTCATCATTTATGTTGAATCTTTCTTAAAGAGGTGTCATAACTAAATTTTGAAAGACACAATGTTTTAAAACTTGTCTTTTTTAGAGGAATCCATTAACAGAATGGAATATAACTTTGTTCTACTATGAAGTTGCATGCTGGCTTACCTAGGAAAACGAGCTCATCAGAATTTTTGAACTTGGGTTATGAGAAGGAATAAATGACATAATATATGTTTAAAAGTATTTTTAAGAAGTAATGAAGAGGCAAAATTACTTTATTTTCAAATAATGAAATCTAAAACTAAAAGAACCTAGAGAATTGACTAAAAAATCCACTAGAAAAATCTGAGAATGAAGTGAAGTAGCAGGTTACATTAATTTAAAAAATAAATAACATTCTTTTATAGGAAAAAATAACCCATTAGAGAATATCATGGTGGGGGGGGGGGGGAATCCTGTTGCTTTTGATGTTAACTATAGCAACAAAACAGATGAAAGATTATGAAAAAAGGAGCCATTAAGAATTGTGGGGCTTCCCTGGTGGCGCAGTGGTTGAGAATCCGCCTGCCAATGCAGGGGACACGGGTTCGAGCCCTGGTCTGGGAGGATCCCGCATGCCGCGGAGCAACTAAGCCCGTGAGCCACAGCTACTGAGCCTGCGCGTCTGGAGCCTGTGCTCCGCAACGAGAGGCCGTGATAGTGAAAGGCCCGCGCACCGCGATGAAGAGTGGCCCCCGCTTGCCGCAACTGGAGAAAGCCCTCGCACAGAAACTAAGACCCAACACAGCCAAAAATAAATAAAATAAATAATAAAAATAAAAAAGAATTCCTTAAAAAAAAAAAAAAGAAACCACTTTAAAATAAAAAAAAAAAAAGAATTGTGTAAAATCTACATGAATAAAATGTTAAAATGCCATTAAGAAAGGTAAAATAACATAAATAATTGAAAAGACATGTCATCATGAAATCACCTCAAAAAATATTTACTTAGTACATATCAAAATGCAGGACAATATTCTAGGCACTAGGGATACAACAGTGAATAAGAAAGATAAGATTCCTGTCTTCATGATGTCTCAAAGGCACTGAGAGTTCCATCTGTCCAAAACCAAACTCATAATGCACTTCCCCCAAACTCAGTGCTATCTCAGTGACTCCCATAGCTAAGAAAGACACCACCAAGTATGCAAGCCAGGAAGCTAGCTTCATTTTTGACACTGCTCTTTCCCCTACCATCCAAATCAAAGTTATCGGTAAGCTATACTGACTTTCTCTATTAAACATTTCTTGAATGTGTCTCCTCTCCATCCTCACCACCAACATCTGAACCTCAGCCATCATCGTCTCTTGCTGGACAATGATAATAAGGCTACCAGCACTATCTGATCTGTCTTCAACTAGATCCCCTAAGGATGGCGAATGTGATCTTGCCCAAAAGAGAAGTTTTTAATGACTCATCTTCATTCAGATCTTAACTCAAACATCATTTCCTCATGGAGGACATTCCTGACTATTCATAGGTTCTTACAGTATTATGTACTAGGTGGTCCCTTGACTCAGCTGATATCTAGTTGTATAATTTAATTTTTTTGATCTCTCCTGAAAACCATACACTCTGTGAGGATAGGGACAGTGGTTCTTTTGGTTCTCATTGTATTTCCAGTGCTTAGCATAGGATCTGGCCTATAGTAGGTACTCAGTAAGTAACTGCTATATGCAACACTGCCCTCAGACTCGGCTAGATGGACCTTTGCCATGGTCCTATTCTCTAGAACCTGCCTCCATACCACACACACACAGGGAACTGAAAAACATGCTGATACCTCTTTCATGTGACTTTCAGTACAAAGTCATAGCACAGTGCAACACATTACCTTCGAATATCCACTCTCATAACTCATAATTAATACCCTTTAGAAACCGGGAAAATGCTTCTTCTCATTCTTTGCCCTAAATCCTCCAAACAAAAATGTAACTGTGAATGGTTGAGGATTGGCTGATGCTGACACTGGAAAGGAAATTTGCTTCAAATGAGTAGCAAATGCACAATTAATCATCCTGTCAAATCCTTCCTCTCAGACAGTATGAATGCAAGAGATTCTTGCAAAGCAAGTATCATTTCCCAGAAGTGTCTAGCATCTTTCTTGCTTCTGTTTGTGTTCCAGTTCATAGCTCTGGAGGTCCTCAAAAACCAACACAGTATTTACATGTCAGGATGGCAGGGTTTAAACCAGCTCAGGGTTGATGAAGGTGTGGGAAACAGGTACTCTTCACTATTGCTGGGACTTTAATATGGTGTTAAAATTTCAGAAAGTAACTTTGAAATATACATCAAGACTTAAAGTCTCATACCCTGGAGAGACAATATATCCCAGGGTTATGAGCACAAGCTCTGGATCCAGGAAGAAATGAATCATAGTGTGGTTCTGTCACTTCCTTGCTGTGTGATTTGGGGCAAGTTTCTTAACCTCATTATGCCTAAGTTTCCTCCTCTGTGAAATGGTTATAATATTGCCTACCTCATCCCACCTAAAGCTATGAGGATTAAAAGGGATACTGCCTGTGAAATGCTTATCACAGAGCCTGGCCCATGGAATAACACTTAACTAATATCAAATATCACTATCTTTCTTCTTCTTCTCCTCTAATTCCAGCTCATCATCATTATCAGCATTAGACCAAACAATCTCTATATATGATTTTAGCTTTACAAATGGAAAACCCTGCCATTAGATACCACAAAAAGTAATGAGATAGATCCATATATGCTCAAATGGAAAGATGTTCGCAACAGACTATTTGAATAAAAAATGTTCCACAAAAAGTATCAATGATCTATGGTATAATCCTATTTTAGTATCATCTATAGTATGATTTATAAACAAACATACAAAAAAGTAAAATATATGTATATATATATAAAATTTTAAATTTCCAAAACGCACAAAACTGTTAAAAGTGGCTAAATTGGGGATACTTGGGTTAGGGGAAGGATTTTGTTAATCACTTTGTATTCCTTCATACTGTTTGAATTTTCTAACATGAGTATTTATCACTTTTATAATTAAATTTTAATTTATTAAAAATTTTTGTTTCAGTTTTAGTCTTGGAAGTTAGCGTTTACCAATTCCAGGACTTGTCCTTCTTTGTCACATGCACAGACTTCTCATTCTCCCTTGCAGTATGGTTGAAGCCATGTGGCTACTTCTGGCCAATGAGCTGTGAGTGACTGTGACATGTATCACTCCTGGAACAACGCAGTAAGACTCTGATATCCCCAGGCTCTATCTTTTTGTGCTGCAGCAACCCTGGAAGACGTATGACGCTGCTGTTGTAGCTGTCAGAAAAAAACAGCACAAGCCCTTAACATAATTTGAGAAATGCCATACTTTTTTTCTTGTAGATTTTTCATTCCTGAAGTACATTCCTCTTACTTTTGTATCTTAAAGGGATAGTGGAGTGTTCTGTACCATGGAGAGGTTCCAATAAATATTTATTAATGGTACTATTCATTTTCCCTCCCCCATTCTTAGACATGGACCTGTAAACTGTAGTGAACATTATTGAAATTTTGAGGAGTATTATAATTGCCATCTTTGAAAATAGATAAGAAATGAAAGAAAAATAACTACAGAACTTTTTTGTAATTCAGGTGCATTTGGATTTTTGTATTTTACTAAATTGCCAAACTCCATATGTAGCATGCATTCAATAAACAAGTTTCAAATATCTATTTGTACCAGGACGTTGGAAGACAGAGATAACAGACTCAGAGCCAGATCTTGCCAAGTTCACAGCCTAATTGGAAGGGAACACCTGAAAACAAGTAATAGAAGATAAACACTGATAGTATTATGCATCGGGTCTTGTGGCTGAATGGAGAAATGAGTGGCTATTTATTCCTGGTGATCTAGGAAACCTTCAAGAGGAGATGATATTTGAGGGGAATGTGAGTCAGTTAGGCTATAAATTTAGTTTTGGAGTTCAAACATATCCCAAATAAAGGTGTTTAAAATAAACTCATGATAACTTTTCCCCTTTGTTTATTGAATAGAACAGAGTGTACATTTTTGAGCTCTCTTTGCACTTGTTTTCTCATAATGATATACTTCTATTTAATTTCACTCTACCTTTAGTTGAATAATAAGTATTTGAACTGCCATGATGACTTCTCATTAGGGATGGGTAAATAGTGGTTTAGTATTTTAAACACATGAAATTCAGTCCAAAATCAGATTTATGGCAGTCTAGTAATTTAAATGAAAGCCATGGCTACAGCTCACAAAGCCAGAGGTGTGATCAGATGGCACACGGAGCAGTGGATGGCGGAGTTGCTTAGTCAGCATGTGGCACTCTTAATCATATTTCACCAGTTAAGGTGTAGGTAGAAAACCTGCAGGTTAAAATAGCACAACAAAATAAGATATAAATTACATGAAACCTAATATTTGACATCCATCTTTATCTTCAGTTACCTGTTGAATAAAACCTTTAACAACTGAACCCAGTTACTACCCGCCCCCCTCCATCAACACCACAAACCTGTAGTTTATATTTTGTGTGAAACACCAAAACTCGACAGGTAAAAAAAAAAATTCTTAAGAGTATGTAAGTTTAAGGCTTCCCTGGTGGCGCAGTGGTTAAGAATCTGCCTGCCAATGCAGGAGGCACTGACTCGAGCCCTGGTCCAGGAAGATCCCACATGCCGTGGAGCAGCTAAGCCCGTGCGCCACAACTACTGAAGCCTGCACTCTAGAGCCCACGAGCCACAACTACTGAGCCCATGTGCCACAACTACTGAAGCTCGCACGCCTACAGCCCATGCTCCGCAACAAGAGAAGCCACCGCAATGAGAAGCCTGCGCACCACAACGAACAGTAGCCCCCGCTCACAGCAACTAGAGAAAAGCCCGCACGCATCAACAAGACCCAACGCAGCCATTAATTAATTAATTAATTAATTAATTTTTAAAAAAGTATATAAGTTTAATGTTAGGCAGTCAATATCTAACAAATCCTGTGTCCACTTTGTTGGACTATTTATTCTGGGCTAGTTCTTGATCCAATTAATATAGATATCACTGCCAAGGGTGATTATCTATGTCAACATTTTCCAACTTTATTGAAAGACCAGCTAGCCAATATTTTTCTGCTCTCCCACATCCCTATTTGGTTACACTAACATTACAACTCAGTTCTTTATTCTTTCCCTACATTATCTCTTTCTCAGACTCCCAGAATCTCCTGTAGAAAATGTGAATATTTGCTTGCCAGACATTTAATCTGGATTGTGATTTATATGTCTCAAAACAGTACCTGATTTTTATTATCCCCTCTCAGAAAATGTTTAAATCTTTCTTCAGATCTTGAAAATATTTATAGTCTTTAACCCAGTAATTCTACTTCTTGGAAGCCATCCTAAAAAAAAAAAATCAAAATGGATACAGAATGGTTATTAAAGCATTATCTCCAAGTGTGAAACACTGGAAACAAACTAAATATCCAATAAGATGGGATTGTAAAATAGAATATAATGCAGCCATTAAAAATCATATTGCTGAAGGTTGATACATGATAAAGGAAATAGTTACTGTATATTGTAAAATAGCAAAAATCAATCAGATCACAAAATGTTACATACTACATGATCCGAAGTTAATAAATATATGCACAAAGAAGACCAAAAGGGTGTGTAAAAAATGTTAACAGTTGTCATTTCTGGGAAATGAGAGTGTAAATGCTTTTCATCTTCTTATTCACTTGTTTCTAAATTTCCTAAAATTCCCTCAATTGACACACAATTAAAAACATAAAATAAATATATAGAGTTTTACATCTTTCTCTAGAGTTTATTTAGTAAGTCTAGCTACTAAGTGCAATCATTTAAGTAGAATGAAACAACTTCCAATAATACTCAACCACTGTTTAATACTAAAAGGAAAATTATCTTGAAAAACTCAAGGACTCATCCAGGTTAGAAAATAAGAATTACTCAAAACCCTGACGCTAACACTAAAATGTATCTAATTCCACAAGACAGTCAAATGCTGACACTTCGACTGCAAAGGCCATGTCAGTTCCTGTTGGTTCGGATCCTTTTTGGGCTTGCTGTTCTAGTCAAATTTAACTTGTTTTTTTAAAAACACTAAATATGAACTCTAACCCATCCAATACTGTTTGGCTAGGCTGGGCTAGGACAGGTGATGACATATCTGACTCACCAAGACAGTCGACCCCCAACATTAGAAGAGAGTAGTCTGACTGCAGTTAGAACAAAGAGGCCCCTTCTAGATCTAAAGTTGCTCAGTTCACTGGTTCCCAGACTTTTAAATTTTAAGAATTGGCTTATTTTAAGCAAAAATTAAGAGACCTACATGGTTAAAAACTTTACTTTTCTACCTTCTATTCTCATTATCATCTTATAAAAGAAAGCACATTTTTACATGAAAAAAAGAAAGAAGAGCATGATCTCAAAATAAATTACGATCTTCTCAAGGAAAACAATTTGTCGGCCTTACACTAAAAGTATGTGTGACACCATCCAGTGAAAATGTTATCACAAAATGGAGGTGATCCTTCACTGGGTTTTGGGAACTCCTGAACCAGCTAATGTTTGGTGATTTCTATGAGGCTTTCCCTCAGAGGCTAAGGTGTTTTCATTGTTGAACTGAGGAATTAATTATCAAATGAGCCAAGGCACAAAGATTTATTTGTCCACCCTCAAGTGACACTCCAGCAAACATCAAGCAATCTTTTATTTGATAATCCATTTTAAAACTTTCCTGTAGGGTAAAAGGAGCATCAGAGATCTACCTCTTCTAAGAACACTACTGTGCATCATTGTGGATTTGGGATTTTTAGAATATTCACAATAGAACCCATCTCACAGTAAACTCAGAGTCCTAGCTGGGCACCAGAATTACTTTAGTATTGCTGGAATCTTCTAGCCTAGATGAAAGCCAAAACCAAGATACACGTACTGTCCTAGGACATGTGAAAAACTAAGGGACATGGCAGCAAGTTTACCCTGAGGACTGATACAGATACATTTCATCTCCACATGACACAGAGCAACAAGTAACCATAAAAGATCAAAATCACAATTCTAAATGACTTCTACAGCAGCAAAATCTGCTCATCTGGGACAGAGGGTATCTTCTTCCCGGATTGCCCTCATTGTTTCCAAAGCCACTCATATCATCCAACAATATTTTCTAGCCAAGTCCTGGTTCACTTATCATAGCACATACATGGTGAAAATACAACTAATCACTCACTTTTGTTTGTTTCAAAATCATTATGTAGTACTTTAAAGTCAATGAAAGTTTTAACAAAAACCAAAAAGCAAAAATAAAGGTAAAGTAAAAGAAGATTCCCTGCAGACGGCTGGTTTCAGCTAATAGGCTTTAGGTAGTACTCAGACAAAGGTCAACATTCATAACCATGCTTTCTTCATAGTTTCTTAATCCAAATTATGAATATTTTATCAGGTGAGAATAAATGCAACATTTTATTTGGATTACACCACTCAGAGAAAGGGGGAAATAGAAAAAGGCCAATAAATCTCAAAGAGTTAATTATTTATACAGAGAAAATTTACTTTGTATGTTGTGACTTGTTTTATTGGTATACTGCAGTTCGATTTAGATTAAGAAGCAGAAAGATTATTGTTTCCCAACAGAGAAGTATCATAAATAAATACAGCAGAGAATTTTTTTGTGCCAAAACATCCAAAAATATTCAGAATAAAAGGAAAAATACATTCCTAGAATTCCTCAAATTTAAACTCTTGAAATGGCATTTAGCTACCCGTAACACCAAAAATTTAGTGATGGGGCTAATCAAGTCAGGCCCTGTGTCTATGGGTGATGCTAACTGGAGTATTGGCATCATAATTACCTCGTCTTTGCTAGAACGTTTGCTAGCTCTCTGGTTCAGTTTAGTTTACCTAAAAAACTGTTCCAAATACATTATCATTCTGTGGACAAGAATGTGCTATCATATAATACGACACTGGTTACCAGAAGTGTCCTATTGTAATCTGAACTATAGGTCTTCAATTATCATTAACAATACTGAAGTTGAACCCTCTGCTAACTTATTAGAAAATAAAATAATAATAAGAGGAAACTTTACAGGAAAGTTTCATTCCCTGGCATGAAGTAGCACTCAATAAATACTTACTAATTGGATGGATGGATGGATGGATGGATGGATGGATGGATGGATGAATGGATGGATTATTGTAGGGAGAATTATGAAACCTGGCACTACAGATGTCAACCCCATAGCCCTCAGAGAAGTTCCAACAGATGCAACTCTGTGACAGCTTGTCTTGACCCCAGGAAAAGCTACAAAATTATGTCAGACAGATAAAAACAATGCCAGTTATAAAAATATTTCATATTTTGGATGTTCTCTAGGATAGAAATGAATTTTAGTTTAAAATCAAATTGGACCTCCAAACCCACCACAGAGTTTACTCTATCTTTGGAACTTCCTTGAAATACATTCTACTATGAACAGACCTAGGAGAGATTTTCCTCATTATTTGCAAACCTCAACTTATTTCTTAATTTCCTTCCAGAATTTTAAAAGTAATAGCTACCATTTACTGATCCCTAAATATGTACCAGCCACTTTATAATAGACTTCAGATACATGGTCTTATTTGATGCTAATAAAAATCCTATACATATATTTAATCATTCAACATGGATTTATTAATTACCTTTTATGTATCAGACAATGTTCTAAGGAATTAGAAATTGTTCACTGACATAAACAGACAAATATCCCTGCTCTAACAGAGCTTACATTTCAGCCAGGTGGGTAAAGGTGTGGACAATAAACCTGTTTACTATTGTTGTAATCATCCTTACTTTGAAGAAGAAGTAACTAATATTCAGAGAATTAAATAACTCTCCAAAGAAGATATTGACTGTAAAAGACAGATTTGAGGATTCAAATCCAGGATTCTAGCTCCAAAGCCTATGTTTATCATCATTAGGTCATCCTGCCTTTACTCTTGGAACTAAGCTAGAATGGGGCCAAGTACTTGGAGTCCAAATTAGACTGTCCATGGTACAGAGTAATTTAACTGGCTATGTGTAGACACTGTCAGATGCCAGTAATCTTCACAACTTCTGAACAAAGCCAAACCTCTCTGTCCTTCCATCTGTGATTCATAACTTCAACTAGGATCAAAGGCAGCCTGGCAAGCTTCCTGCTATAGTACTTGTAGTTCCAGGCCAACCCCTTCCAGGCATAAGATAGGATTATACTTCCTCCTCCCCACTGGTTTTATAGAAACATATGATTAGTTCTAGTTCTGCCCAATATGTTGTGAATATAAGTGATGTGTCACTTACAGAATGTAATATTTAATTTCTACTTCACTACCTTTTAGAACCCTCTCTTTCTTCTTGTATTAAGCCTAGAAATGTTCAAGATGGCGGTGGCTCCATCCGTGTGGGTTCCTGAGTAAAATGAGCAAAACCATTCTTTTGATCTGTGATGGACAAGGTGTGAATTAGAATAAAACTTTGTTATTTAAGCCACTAGAACTTTAAAGATTTTTGTTACACAGCACAACCTAGCTGATCCTTCTTTTACCGGGACACAGGCAATTCCTAAATATTTTTCTCTTAATTACAATGATGTGTCAGTAAAGGTAGATTGAATAAAACTGAGGCGCCCATAGTCCAGGAAGTCACTATATGATATCTGGTAGAGAAGACATTAGAAAGTGAAGAGAAAATATATACAGAGAATTTTGAGGAAAAGGAAAAAAAACATTATGAGAAAAATATATCTTAAAAACACTAGTAAGCAAGGAAAAATATATGCAGTCAAAAAATGGAGAGATTCTTCTCTCTGCTCAAGCCAGGAGTTAGCATCATGCACAATCTCAAGATTAAAAGAAACATTAATGAAGTTGAATATTTAATCCATTAATGCATTTTAAAATATTTTTTCATCAGCCAAGCCCCTCCCCAATTAAAAACAAACTCTGGGAAGACAAGATATAAGTGTCTGCCATGTGCCTGAAAAAAATCTTTGAATAAAACTGAAAATTCGACACTCAAATCTGACATTACTACTTCAACACACAGAGCCATAGAGAAAAGCCCCCAAGAACCAAGACACCACCTGCATTTACATCTTCCAAATGAAAACTGAAAAAGGAACAAATGTGGTCTCATTACTTTCCATCAAGGGCAAGATTCTTACCACAACAATGCCTATTGCACCAAATTATCAAACACAGAATCATACTGCAACTTCTGAAAAATACAGAATTTATACACAAAGCAGAGACAAAAGACCTTCACGCAGGTATGCCTCACCTTGAGTGACCAGGTATTACACCACTAAAACAGGGGACATTGAATAATATGGACAAAAGAAACGTAACCTATTAAGGTTTCCTCAATGATTATAATTATCTTATAATTTGTTTTAATTTACCTTTCTTGAAATTCTTAATTCACATATTTTTAAAAGTAAGTCACATTTACAACTTAAGTTTTAGCCTTTTGATATAAGAAGCCGGTTTCTGGCAGGATTGCATTAATATCTATTTCATGATATTGCATTCAAACCTTTTCATTACTCTAAATAGAAAACAGGAAGATTATATAATAGGCCCTGATTTATGAAAACCTAGGTTCACAGCCATAGATGAAAATAATTGAAAGTACCTAGAAGCTAGTATTTCTAAATTCATGAGAAAACTGTTCCATGTATATCAACAAGTTTTAGGTATCCTCCAAATCCCTAAACTGTCATCCCAAAATGATGTAGCCAATGCATGCTTACAGTGAGTATCCCATAGAACAGGCAGCATTAACAATAAAATATAGCCTGATATTAACTGGCCTAAAGAGAGAGACTGGGCTAATTTGTGGAATTAGGAAAACTTAAAATTCAATCAAATTTGTTCTCATTATCACAAGCCATTTGAATTGATGTTTTTCTGTCCAAGTTCCTTAGAGAAAATTTCCAAAGTAGATAGGACCCTTCACACATGTCATACCTCCTTATGCACACTTTTGCAATTAGCAAGAAGCAAGACTTAGTGGAATTGTGTCAACCAAAGAATGCTCAAAGATATACTTCATAGACTTTTAAGTGCCCATAAAGCTGACTGTTCCATAAAAGTAATCCATGTACTTGGAACTGTTAAATATCACCCCTGGATGTATAATGTAGTACTTATGTCATGCTCTGCAGATAGTTCTCAGCTAAGTTCTTGTGTCACGCTCTGCACATAATTCTTGACTAAAATAAAAGATCAATCAAATATTTCTCTCCACAGATTAATATCAACACTTAGCTCATCTGGACAGGATGTTAATTTGATGACGGTTGTGCATTCTCTAGCTATGTGGTCTAGTTATACTCACTCTTTATAGTGCTGTCACAGAACACACTCCTGATCTTAGACAGTTCTCTTCATTGTTTGTGCAATACTCTCAGCACCAACATAGTGACCGACTCATCATCTACAGTCAATATATATTTGTTAAATGAACGAATCAGTTTTCTTAGAATTGTGTGTCATACATTTTAGAGGAACCAAAGGAGAAAGATAAAGGGTTATGTTTACCACACAAATATTATGTGTGTGTTGGGGGGGGGGGGCGTCTTTGAACACTTTATATGTTATCTCACTGACACAACCCTGTGGGTAATCTGTCCATTATACAGATGAGGAGACCAAGGCTCAGAGAGTTTAGTAACTTGTGCAGAGTTGTCAAGTTATTAAATGACAGATGCTACTTCCAACTCAGGTCTCTCTGGTTTCGAAGTCTATGCTCTTGCCAACATACCACATAGTTTAATCTCACCTATCCCTACACACCAAAACCTATTTTCCCTTTTCCAAGCTTTTGGCTGCTGTTCACCAACAGTGAATCTCATTGCAACAGCCCCATTTACACTACACACACTTTCACATCAGGTTTTTTCCCCCTAATTAGATATCTTTCTTCCTCCCTAACTATGCGAACATTACTCTCCCTTCAAAAGCCATTTTCTACATGAAGTCTCACTTCCCTACCAGCGCATTCCTCTCTCAATGTGAATTGCACAACTTGGCTTCTGTGAGCGTAAGTTAGTTTGGGGTATGTCCTTTCTTGAACCGTTTTCTAAGTAGACTATTATTTCAATCCCAATCACATTATAACTTCTTGGATTTTAGTTTTCCCTGAATTCCCTATCTTTCTTCTCCTCAGTGTTGGTATGTCATAAGTATAGTGCAAATGCTTCACTGCTGTTGAAAATGCTGTCTACGTCATGCTAATTACATTTCCATCTTCTTGAATTTGTATCACTTGACTCTTTTATAATAAATTAAGAGTTGATGTCATGTACAAAAATTGCACTGAACTGGAAGTCACGAGACCTCATTTGGCATTCTATACAACAAACTAGTTGTGCCATTTTAGACAAGTAATATAACTTCAGTACATTTCAGTTTCTTCATCTGTAAAAGAAAGGGTTTAGATTAAATGTTACCTAAACAAAATGCTTACCCTTATATTATTTTTTTTTAATAAATTTATTTATTTTTATTTTTATTTATTTTTGGCTGCATTGGGTCTTCGTTGCTGCGTGCGGGCTTTCTCTAGTTGCAGCGAGCAGGGGCTACTCTTCGTTGCGGTGCACGGGCTTCTCATTGCAGTGGCTTCTCTTTGTTGCGGAGCACGGGCTCTAGGCACACGGGCTTCAGTAGTTGCAGCACGTGGGCTTCAGTAGTTGTGGCTCTCAGGCTCTAGGGCACAGGCTCAGTAGTTGTGGCACACGGGCTTAGTTGCTCCACGGCATGTGGGATCTTCCCGGACCAGGGCTCGAACCCATGTCCCCTGCTTTGGCAGGCGGATTCTTAACCACTGCACCACCAGGGAAGTCCCACCCTTATATTATTTTAAATTGTGTTTCTAAAAAGAAAGATTATGATTGTGGCCATGTACTTTTGCAGCCAGGCTTACTCAAGTTTTTCTCCACTGGGACACAATTCTCCCTTCAGTGTCTTCCACTTCATTGATAAGGTCCAGCAGATGCAGTGTGGAAAACACAGACATTAACAGAAGCTCCTTTCAAATTATAGCCAGTTTCCCAAAGCAAACCCCCACCAGTCCACCCAGATATATTTAACACATGTGTTTCAGTAAATACGGTTTGTTAGCGAAAATCACAGTGTTCCCTAGTCTAAAACTCAGACTTCCACCTCTACATGATGCCCTAGGAGTACAATAACATGTTTCCATAAAAGACTTGAGTCAAAGTCAGTTCCATCTTGCCAACCATCCTGTCTTTCCTAATACTGCAGCTTTTACTTAAGTCATCCACGTGCACTGCAGTGGAGATGGATTAAAAAATTCTGCATGGGAATTTCATGAAGTTTATTATTAATCTAGAAAATACCTATATTTAATTTAAAGCGGTGTGTCATGAGTGAACCTTAAAATTAAGGCAGCACAACAAATAACTGTGAGAGGTATAAAAACAACTATAATGGCATATAGCATTCATTACAAACCAATTTTTTCCTTCATACTTGCTTTCTTTAATTCATTGTTTCATTTACCCACCCATTCATGCATCCAACGTGAAGTTACTGAGCATCTACTATGGGTCAGTAACTGATCCAGATGCTCAGTTTCAATTTTGTCATATTAGATGAAGTACAAGAATTATTTTGTTTCTAGAACATGCTATATAAATGTAAAAAATAAGCAACTTAAAACTTAACAATGGAAGGAAAGCAGAAAACACTTATATTTAACTTAAAGAAAACAAGTCCCCCAAAAGTCAGAAGAAAAGATGGAAGACTAGTAAGAGCAGAGAAGATGTTAACTTCATCTACACAGGAAGAGAAAATCATGGTTGATAAATTAAGTAAAGTCGTGTCCTCGGGAATGACTGGAGAACATTACATACCACTTTTACTTGTGTACGCTATTTGAAAGAAGTAACCATAGTTGTTAAGTTAGTTATATCTTACTCTTTACAGGCAAAAAGTAAATTTTCCAGTACAGTAGAACCATTTTCCCATTCAATGTTTATGTCAAATAGCAACCAAATCTAACCCACTAGATTTATGTTTTTGCTGTATTATCTCCTATGCCCTATCAAATACAGACACATCTTGGTACAAATGCACTTTACAGCTGACAAATTATTCAATCATTAACAGATACTCTACCAAGAAATCATTACCTTTCTTGACAGGATCAAATAACCTGACATTTTGCCTTCATCGAGCCAAACGGTGTTGGAGATCTTGATAACACTAGGTTAAAAATGTATACATTATATCATGAAAATTAAAGTCTTAGGTAAGAAAGTGTCTTCTTTCTTGCCTTTGCTGTAGCACTTAGCCTTCTGGTCTTTCATATTTTCAAATACTTTTGATAAACAGTCTTCTTAATCAGTTAAAGGAAAAGGAAGCCTAAGCTCTAAAGCCCATAACAAAATATCTCAGAAAATTAGTGTCCAGAAGAATTGACTTGCAAAGTACACTGGGGCCCCAAATATTTCTAGAAAAAAAGAAGCAAAAAGGACCTTGAAGTATCCTGTAAACGTGTCAATTTATTTTACTCACTTTACTTGTGGCCAGTTGTTGGTTTTATCTTTCTCTAACTGAACTTAACAAAGCTAATAACAGCTCAGTTGCTTTGAATGCCTCCTAAATACCAAGCATTTTACAGGGCACTTCACAGAATTTAGCTAATTTCCTCTTGAAAAGATGCTACAGTGTACATAATATTATCATCTCATTTTGTCAAAGAGGGAAAGGCTCAGAGAGGTTAAGTGACTTTCACTGGGTTACCCAGCTAGTATGTGCTGGAACTGGGATTTGAGCAGCATGTCCATTTCCCAGACCCGTGTTCTGAGGATCTCTTTTCTGAGCTATACACCTAGCAAGTTGCCTCACTTAACTAGAGCAACAATGCTGGAAAAACCCCATTTGGTCAGTTTCCTTAATAACAAAGGAGTACTCTGCTCCAGATGTGCTACCAATGTGTTCCACTGGTCATTCGGGGAACCCGGTGAAAATGTCTGAATGGTCCAATATAAAGTTTTATCACTGATGACCAAACACTTCAAGTTGAATTCAGGACCGATGGTGCTCATTGCTGTCAAAGAGGAATAAATATATTGGTAAAAATAGTGTGCATTCCTATGAAGGCTGTTTGCTGGGACATAGTCATTTTCATATTTTTTTTTAGTTTGATAAGAAATATAACTCTCAACCTGCTGGAATCCAAGAAGCAGCAAGTTAATAATCATACGATTAGGTCCCCTCTCTACGACTCAATTATGTGAAGTAGATAAATTTGTGACTTCCACCAAGTGCATTTTTTAAACGAGGCACCATCCTATCAAATTATGTAAATAATTCAAAACTTCCCCTTGTGCATCCCTCCCTGCTCTTTGTAAGTCACCCAACAATTTGCAAAAATAACCCAGGGAAATGTTTTGGGTGGGTTTTTGAAGATATTTTTAGCTAAAGTGGTAGAGGTTTAAAATACAAGCATGGGAGTGTCTGCCATTTAGAGAAATCACCTGCTCACACAGTTCCGTGGAGAAGTGGAATGTTTTAATGTGTGTCATTCAGTACAACATGTGGATTGCATTAAGTCAGGTTAGAGCAGGTCACGCCACGTGACACAGCTGAGCCACATATAATCGCAAGCAATACAACTTGCTCAATGTAACATAAATTTAAACAGGAGTAGGTTTTTTTCTCCTCAAAAAGAGGTAACAGCTGCTGTAGATAACAAAGTGCTCATACTACCCCACACTGAGAGGGGTTTGTGCTTTGACATGATCTGAATTATACGTAGGTAGTTTAGTACATCTATATTTAGGGGCATCTCTAAATATGAACAATGGGTGTTTGGGTGCATAGAATACATTCTCTAAGTGGCATAAACCTCATGTTTTTTTAATAGTCCATTTTGTAATTTTCTCACTGGTGAATAAGAAGCATGTTAAAATATAGCCTTAAAAATTAGACAGTAGAGACAATTTTTGGCTTAGACAAGCTGGCTTCTGAGCCAGTAGGCCAAATATTTAGTATTCTTATTTAGACTAAAGATAAAATACTCTGCAAGTGCAGACATTAAGAAGGCTCAGAAAATAAGAAAGCAGCATTGAATTATGATAAAAGAAGTAGCAGAAAGTGGAGAGATGCTTTGCTGAATACAACAGTTAATTTCCAAGAAAAGTCAGTACATATGGTGTCATTGGCAAGTATTACACTCCTGAAAACTTTAAGAGGTTTGTTTTTTGTTTGTCTACTTCTTCCTCCTTGGATAAGGTGTAACATTATAATTTGAATTACCTTGACTTTGGATACCACTTTTGACATTCAGATTTAGTTTCTCACTTAAGCCTCATAAGAACACTTTGAGTAGGAAAAGAAAAAATCTCTTCCAGATAAGCCCACCCAGCACTGGTCACTCCTACCATGACAGCACACTCCTGCCCAAGAAACTTCTACATGTCCCTGTACAACTATAATTAACCATGTGCTAGCTTATAAATCTATCTGAAGCCCAAAAGTCTTCAAATAAAAACATGGGAAGGTTTTTGCAACATCTCTTTTGGATTAATTAACAAGTATGAATCAGTTTCATTGAACCAAACTTGGACAGTATAAAAATGAGTTAAGTACCTCATCAGAAAGGTGAAATTTCAGCTTCAGAAACAATTTGGGGGCTATAACAAGTGTAATATAGCTTTATTCTGTAGAACACAATCAATGAGTATCTTAGAAATAACTTTTATTGACTGCTTAGTATGTGGTAAGCACATTACCTTACCCAACTAATTTAATCCACATAAGAAAATAATAGTAACAACAGCAAAAGAATATTTAGGTTAAGAATTTGTCCAAATTCATGAAGCCAGTATACGACAGAAGAACTCAAACCCAGATCTTGCCAGTAACAGAGCCACATCTCCTAATGAAACACCTATCTTTTCAATGTCCTCTCCTAACTTCATCCACAATGAGAATTTTCTCTCCATGCTCAGGCTAAATGTTTTCCTTGGAACTCATATTTAGTCCTCAAGTTCTTAAAAGTGAGCATATCCTATTTCAACAAATAAACTGAAAACTTCCAATGGCCAATCACTTTCTTTCTTTTTATCCTTCACGTGACTACCTGTATGTTTGGCACAGAGTAGGCATTTTATGTTTGCCGCATTTAAAGGTGTTCTCATCCGTATCAACTTAACTGTTAGCTCCCCAATCAGCTCTGACGCTATCAGAGAGGCAGCTGGTGTTCTGGAAATACGACTAGACTTACAAAAGACCTGAGTTTCAGGTCCAACTTTGCTTCACATTAGTTGTGTGACACTGCAAAATCCATTCATTATCTTCTTCCTCTGAACTTTGCTTTCCTCATCTGTAAAACTGGGATGTATAAAATCTATTTCACAAAGGTAAGATATTATCAGATTTTTCTTTGGGTCTTTTTGTACTCTACACAAAAGTCAGGGAAATTTAACTTATAAACTCTTAAGTATCTGCTATGGATATTAGCAAAGTTTTCTGGACTTAGGTATCATTCATTTATTCATAAGGTACCTGTCTTATGTAGCACTCTTCTGGAGGATGGTTATACAATGGTCAGGAAAAACAGACTCAGTCTCTGCTCTCATGGTATTCATGATCTAAGGAAGGCCAGATGTTATATCGGACTATCATTTTATTTTAACAATTTCATTATTAAAATATATCTACAATTTCAATTTTTATTAAGGGAAATTTCATGAGTCAATTAAATATCCATCAGATCTGTGATCCTAATAATTGAAATTTCTTATAAAGTAACAAGAGTAAAAGTTACACATGACACCAGAAGTACTGTTGCCCACACATTTCTGAAATATTACTAGTCATGAGCACAGCACTTGGGAATTCCAGGGACTGTCATAAAATCACAGAAATTTTTTCAACCTGAAAGTGCTGTGCTCAAAGTATCCCCAGTATAGGTGCCACACTGCAACTCAGATTCTACTTAAGCAAGATAAACAATTAGACTAATATAGACAGCTCAGCTTTGTCCATCTCCATTGTATTGTTTGAGGGAATGTGAAAATAAAGAGAAACATTTCAACACTTACACGATGGTATTTTATATTATATTAGCTATTCTGGCAGATTGAATTTTCAATCGAAAAAATTGTGCATTATTATTTGCAGAATTTATTATACTAACTATGACATTTACACCAGTAAGTCTCTTAAACCTGGCATTATTTTTAAAATGTGTTCATGTTCAAATCTCCATTCTGCAGGATTACACTTTTACTTCTCACAAAAAGATATGATGTGTTTAATGTTAATAATTCCAAAACAACCAATTAAAAGGAAATGTAAAGAATCGACTTTTCATGAGAAGGAGTTATCAAAATGGATTTCAACAAATTCCCCAGCTAGCTAAAGATTCATCATGCTGGGCAACAGAGAACGTAAACCTTCCATGGCAAACTTTCAAGGACCCGTCATTCATAGCCATGGTCCCTGTCCCCTCTTGTCTTCTTTTAAAATGCCAGTCGTGTATGGATGCGGCACATGTTTCTTCTGCCAGTGCCTGCTCAAGCAGACAGTTTACTAATTTGTAGTTCGGTAAACCTTTCACTGCACTGAGCACCTTGAGGTTAGCACATCTCTAATCATTATTTGATAACAGAAATCTGCAAGCATCACACATCCCTAGTAACAAGAACATTGTATCTTAGCAACCAGCCTTGATATTCAAACAATTTCATTAAAGCGTAGCACCTCTTAGCAGGTGGGTGAGTGCGAGTGTTGATAAACATTTATAACATGATCAGCCATTGTGTTTGCCAACACTATAATCAGCATGACAAATTTATGAATTTGTTTACAAGCTCCTAGATAGCCAATCTATGAAGGTAAACTACATTTCAGACCAGTCAGGAGATCCAAACATCAGATCCTTATTTGAAATGGAGAGTTTCTTTAGAAACCTATCAATTTAAGAGATTGCCAAGCTGTTTTCAGTACAGAGACATCATTAATATTTCCACAGTGGTCTAATCTTTAAATAGTACTGTTGAATTTAAATGTTTCAGGAGCAAAATCTGAGTAGGAACCTCAGCTACGTTGAGATTCATAAGGACCATGTTATGAAGCAAGTGCATCTTGAATTTTTTTTCTCCATATGGACAGAGCTAGCTGATACACTTATGAATAACTAAAAGAAAACAAATGTGGTAAACCTCTCATTTATTTTAAAAAGGAGTTTTTTTCAGTTAATAATTTACTACAAATTTTAAAATGTATTATAAATGTATTTATGTAGACATTCATTTAAGGAATTACTGATATGTCACCATCATGAATTGGTCCAAACATGAACAGCCTTTTCTTGTCTATTTACTTCAATCTAATACCCACCTATGGTATCAGGATTTGCATGAAATTTAATATTCCATTTTAGAGAGATTTTGAATCTTTTTTCCTGGTGAATGATCAGGAAACTGTATGAATATTTTAAAATCTCCACCAACCCCATGTTCTTCAAAATTGAAAAGTCTTCTAATCTGGAAAGCACTACCAGAGCACATCTCTTTCTTAATTATATAACACAGTTCCTAATATTACTGTAAGATCTCAAACCTGTGATTGTTCAAGTGTTACCAAGTATAAAAGTTCACTAAGGCATGCACTGCCAAACAGGTAGAAGAAAAACAAGGACTTTTATACTTTCTGAAGTTTGAACCTTGAACCTAACAGCACACAGTTACAACAGGGCCCCTGGGCTCCTCATCCCTGACAAGCTATTAATCTACCTGAAATAGGTGAACCTCAGTGAAGCATTATCAAATAGGTAACAAGCTCCCTTTCAAATTAAAACCAGCCATGATGAAAAACAAGTTTGTTGACCTAGCTTGTTCACCATGAACCATGACTCGTCAGTTAATAACCACCACCTGGGTAACGCCAAGCTTCAAGAACTAGCATGACAATGTTGGAAAGATTCAGAGACAAAAATATAGATAAGAGTACAGCTTGGAAGACCAACAGCTCTATATTCAAATATTGCTGGTGAAAAGTCTTCAGGAAGAAAGAAAAAAATTTTAAATGTTAAAAGTTGTAGTCAGAAAGGATCATGATCTGCGGATTACTCTAAAGCAAAGACAACAAAGTCTCTGAACTTCTGTGTATGATACTACGTGGGTGGGGTGAGGGACAGTGTGAGAGGTGGGAAGGGGAGAATGAGGCAGCATTTGCCATATATGCTAGGTTAATTTTTACACTTACTAATTTAGCAATTATTTACATTTTGGTCTAGTCTTTAAACCTCTATTTATACAAGCATTTTCAACTTATCAATTACTTATTAGCTTCTTATATTCTTAATCTAACTTTTCTTAAAAATTAGGACCTAGAGACTGTCATAGAGAGTGAAGTCAGAAAGAGAAAAATAAATATCGTATATTAACGCATATATGTGGAATCTAGAAAAATGGTACAGATGAACCAGTTTGCAAGGGAGAAATTGAGACACAGATGTAGAGAACAAACGTATGGACACCAAGGGGGGAAAGCGGGGGTGGGAGGGCTGGCGGTGGGATGAACTGGGTATATACACTAATATGTATAAAATAGATAAGTAATAAGAAAAAAAAAAAAGAGGCCCAACAGAGTCCTTTTGCCCCTTCCGCCATGTCTGCTATCCAGAAGAGGGCCCTCCCCAACAATGCTGGTACCCTGATCCTGGACTTCCATCCCCCAGAACTATGAAAAATAAATTTCTGTTGTTTATTAGCAAAAAATAAACAAATAAATAAACACTATCATTTGGATCTGTGATCAAAAAATTAATTAAATTTAATAAAATATGGTATGTACCTTAAAAAAAATTAGTCATTTCTCATGAGAATTTTAAAATTTCTGTTTTCTCTGTGAATTTGGGGGCAAGAATCAGTGTGTTTGTGATTGCAAGTGTGTGTGAATGTGTGCATGTGCCTGTGTGTTATGTGTGTGACTGTGGGAATGAGTGAGTATTCGTGAGAGAGAGGACGTTATTAGTTTATTCTGATTACTGATTTCATCAGATAATTCTACATCTTATTTTTATGAGAGTGCTATCAAAATTCATTGGCTCAGTGTTGGATGGACTACTTTCCTACATGGTAGATTTGCGATCATTAAAATGCTAGATTTCTGAAAATATATAATAGAACATAACTAATACAAATATTTTAGAAGTTCCAGAAGTAAGAAAGCTTTTCTATGTAGTATCTTGCCTTCAGAACAGTGTAGTACATTATGGATTATCTTGCAGTTAAACAAAAAATGTGGATAATACCACATTCCCAATAACACCAGCTAGTGAAGACCCTTTTGAGCTGCCTTTCCCTGCCTGTGCTGGACAGATAAAGAAAGGCATATTGCATGCCTTAGAGACCTACCTCCAAGGGGCAGCTACCACTAGAGTCAGGCACACTGTCAAGGCAAAACCTCAAGTTTTGTGTAATCAGAATTTTGTGGTATATACTCTCCATAAAAAATTCATCTGATAGGATTTCAAATACACTTTTCACTCTGGCTATTCAGACATAAAGTTTCTGCCAGAATATTTTACACTGAAAGATAGCCCATGTCATTGGTCATATTAAAATTCAGAAAGACTCTGAGAAAGGCAACAGGTAAGAAATGATTTTACTAATGAATTCAGACACCAGCATAAACCAGTACTGCTGTGGGTCTGCAAGAGGAACACTTTCTATAATAAGCCACTGAGTGTTTTGCTATTAGCAAACTGTAAGAACTGAAAATTCCACAGAGTTCACAGTGCTTGATATTTGTGTGGTACTTTTCATCTGAAGGTAGCAAGGTGCAGGATAAATATTAACTCACAGAGTCCGTCAGTTTTGCAGCACTTGGAGTTTATAAACTCAGACTTTTAGTCAGAATTACTCCCTAATTGCACTTGACTTCATTTCCCAGGACAAGAATAAATTTTACTTTTCCACACAAAGTTTGAATATAAATCAAAAGTTATAACACCTATGAAACTCAAATTTCTAACCCCCTCTTTCTCACTCAGAATCTATTCTCTTTTTTATATTGAAAAAATTCAAATTAAAATCAAATTAATGCTTGATTTATCTGGCATAACCAAGGAAAAATGTATATTTCTTTAAGAAATAAAGCCTCGTTATCAAATTTTTACATTATTTTCATTGAAATCTTTCTAAGTTGTATCATAAATGGTTTGCTAAGACAGGGTAAACCAAAAACAAGTTTAGCCTTTCTTGACTACTCTAGGCCACCATTATGACCATTTATGATTGAACTATGTTGTAATACAGATCTGACATATGGAGGGCTATTTGTCCCCAGAGCAAATACTTCAGATTACAAATTCTTTTTCCATTTTTGTATCTCATTTTGTAGACTTAAAAAAAAAAATCTTCTCCTTTTCCATAAGCTGCCATGCTACTTATAGCAATCTCTACTCCCTTCTACCTTGTTGCTTCTTGTATAATGTTAGCCAGGAAACCAGATTCCTGAGCTAGAAGACTAAACTGGTCATAAGTGAGGGTCCAAGACTGCTGCCAATGAATGAGGTACGTGAGTGTACCACAATGACATATGTACATTATAGTACTTCTTCATCCATGACAGTCTTCTGAACATCAGCCACATCCCTGAATAGGTCATCTATTACCATGTGCAAAATATACAAGAGAAAAATCTGTAACTCTACCATGGTATTTGAACTAGTTAACTGGTAGGAGGGGCTGGTCATAGAATCATATATTTAAGGTAAATTTAAGATTAGTCAAGAAACAAAGGAGTAGAGCTGCTGGGGGTTTTTTTCCCTTTGTTTTTGCAATGATAGTTTTTGTTTCTAGAAAGTGATCATTCCAAAATCTTAATTCCCCGCTGGATTTTCTTTATATTCAGTGATCATTACAGACTCAGGATCAGACTAATAAATATTACTGTTTCACAAGTTTTCTTTGGCTTACTTTTCCAGATTTACTTTTGGTTTACTATATTAGCAACCAGAACAATCAGGCTGGAGTTAAAGAGAATTGAATGAGAGAGAGAAAACACACTTCCAGAAAAGATACTATTGATAAATCAAGTAGATAAGATCCTACTGATATCTGGGGACACGTGTAACAGCAGGAAAAATGGATGAAAATCCTGGAGAGAGAGAAAAGGCTCATGTACAATGTTCACAATCATCATGTAAACATACCTGCAATAATGGTACAGGCAACATTGGTCAGTAGGTTAAACCTCGTAACAGGATGAATAATTGTGCAACCAATGTTCCTGCAGCAACTTGTTGCTGAGCGTAGCAAGCACTGCATCTCACTAAATACCTTCCCTGAAATGAATCCTTAAGAGGTTTCCTAGAGACTACCAGGTAGGCTTCATTATGAAAACACTTGTTAGCCTAAACAAGAAAAGTTTTTTTGAATTTACAAAACAAATTTTTACTCCCCCAAAACACCCATTTCTCCCAAATGCATTAATGGTTGCCAAAATGCAAATGAGAATCACCTGAAGCGTTAGTGGGATTATGGATTAAACTTTAGATTATGGATTACATGTCACAGCTATTCCTATGATGCATCATATATTCCTTCAGGCCTCAAGAGAGTATAGGGGCAAGAAATACATATAAAATGACGCTGTAAAGCTCATCTCTCATTGGCTTCTAGATATCAGTAAAAGACAATCGTGGCTAAGACCTCATAGACGCTAGAGTCACTTCACGACTAGATAAATCACTACCTACAACTTTGCTACTCAGAGTGCAGTCTGTGGATCAGCAGCACGGACATTATCCAGCTGCTTGTTAGAAAGGCAGAACTGGGGCTTCCCTGGCAGCGCAGTGGTTAAGAATCCACCTGCCAATGCAGGGAACACAGGTTCGATCCCTGGTCCGGGAAGATCCCACGTGCTGCGGAGCAACTAAGCCTGTGCACCACAACTGCTGAGCCTGCACTCTAGAGCCTACAAGCCACAACTACTGAGCCCACGTGCCACAACTACTGAAGCCCGCGTACCTAGAGCCCGTGCTCCTCAACAAGTGAAGCCACCGCAATGAGAAGTCCACGCACAGCAACGAAGAGTAGCCCCCACTCGCCACAATGAGAGAAAGCCTGCGCACAGCGACGAACACCTAACGCAACCAAAAATAAATAAATAATTAATTAAAAAAGAAAGGCAGAATCTTAGGCCCCATCCCAGACCTACTGAGTCAGTGCATTTCAACAAAATCCCCAGATGAATATTTTGAACATTAAAATTTGAGAAGCACTAAATTAACAAATAAATTAATATAGAATATAGAATGTCTTTCTATATTTCATGTACTTTCTAGGAGCTTATAAACCTTTATGCAATTAACCCATGCAATAAACTCATGCAGTAGGTATAAACACCACGGTTTTATAGCTACAGGCAAAAACCTAGTTTCACTAATATATGAGAGACGTTTAAAATAGTATGTATGAGTAGAAATTGATTTCCTTTCACACACTCCACAAATGGTCACACAATGGTTCTTTAGGAAAGCTCTGTGGACAGCCATAGTTACCTTGGTCTGACATTCTTTTCTTTATAAACTTCCATTCTTGGCAAAGAAGCAATTGACAGAGAAACCAGGCCAGATACTCATCCCGGAATTGTGGAGTGGGATATTTTTGGGAAAACTGCAAGCTCCACAAAGGGCAGATGAATTTTCCTTCTCAGCTTTTCTTTCCTCCCAAGGTGTGCCTTACCTTGAAATTTAGGACCACCATACGGGAAAGCTATTCTTTAAAAAAATTATTTGTATTACTAAGCATACTGAATAACTAGAAGGTGGAAATTCTTGTCTGTTATTCCTGGTAATGTTCCAAGATTAAAATAATTTCAGGAATCAAATCAAAAGAAACCTTGTGACTCCAGTGTGAGAAAGAAAGACAGAAAAAGAAAGGAAAGAAAGAAAGAAAGAAAGAAAAAAGAAGAAACAAAGAAAGAAGGAAAAAGAAAGAAAGAAAGGAAGGAAGGAAGGAAGGAAGGAAGGAAGGAAGGAAGGAAGGAAGGAAGGAAGGGAGAGAGGAAGGAGGGGGAGAGAGGGGGAAGGAGGGAGGGAGGGAAGGAAAGAAAAATGAAAATTCCAAATTATATTGGCTTTAAAACCCTACTTTAAGAATTTTTTTAAAGTGTCACCTTTAGTAATGAATGAACAAAAGAAAAAAAGTGCTGCTTTGGTTATTATTTCTATGTTCATCTTGAGCACAGCATATTGCATATCCTGAGATAGGACAGATTTCTAATGAAATTACAATGTTTAGTCCCTTGGACACAGACCTACCTCATAGTATTTTTTTCTTTACTTTGACATAAGCCATCTGCTATGGAATTTATTCAGTTAAAACAATTATCAAAATCTGTTTTTTGAGAATTTGAACTCTTTCTTTTATAACACTAAATAAAAATCACTAATAGAAAATATATTTTATTACCTAGAATACAAATACTAAGAGTCTCTCCATTATTAGAACTGGCATTATAAATATGATAAGAAATCTATTTTTTAAAAACCATTTACCATGGGCTTCCCTGGTGGCGCAGTGGTTGAGAGTCTGCCTGCCAATGCAAGGGACACAGGTTCAAGCCCTGGCCCGGGAAGATCCCACATGCCGCGGAGCAGCTAGGCCCGTGTGCCACAACTACTGAGCCTGAGCTCTAGAGCCCACAAGCCACAACTACTGAGCCCACGTGCCAAAACTACTGAAGCCTGTGCACCTAGAGCCCGTGCTCTGCAACAAGAGAAGCCACGACAATGAGAAGCCCGCGCACCGCAACGAAGAGTAGCCCCTGTTCGCCACAACTAGGGAACGCCCGTGCACAGCAACGAAGACCCAACACAGCCAAAAATAAATAAATAAATAAATAAATTTATTAAAAAGAAAAAAAAAAACATTTACCTCTATAATGCTGGAATTCATTTTAGAACCCCTGCGAGGATTGTCAGATTACTTTGATTCACAAATGACAAAAGGTACAAACACTCAGCAATTTCCTCAGTAATCTTTAAGGTACTATTTATAAGCACTTTATCTATTGCTATAAAGCAATCATGAGGTGTATATGTAGAAAGATTAAATATCAAATATGTTACATTTTTATGTTTTATAGTAATCTTTAAATTGAGAATTTTCTTCATATCATAATAATTCCTAGATTTGAAGCAAAACAACTCCATTTTCATTTTTGTGCCCATTCTAACTTTCAGATTAAATTCTAAACATCAATCATGATTATTGCTGACATTTTTGTATCAATGAGACTCTGAGATTTTATGCAAAGCCCTGAAAACTTCACTCAGGGTACCATTAAATTAGGCAAGGCTGGTTTTCCTCCGTGTTTACTAACTGAAGCACATAGTCTCTGATCTAGAAGTACATGCCTGGCTAGGCAGTCATGCCCAGTTTCACAATTTGTCATTCCTTTTAATGCCTTTCTTTTAATCCCAACGAAATACTCTGTTAATTTCACGTGAATATCCTTCACCTGGGAAAGTGGAAGAAAAATGATAACACTTGTTTAAAATTAATTTCTTACTTTTCCCTCAGTGCAGTGCATCTAAAGAAGCAAAACTTACTGAATTAAGTTTAATGATGTAATGAATTCTTCCTTTCCTACAATACTGTGGTTTAATTCACTAGTGCACTTCAAGCTTTTTGCCTTTAGCATCTGATGGGTCATTAGTCTGTATGTAATCCAGCAGCTGGACTCCTCAGAGTCTAAACTCCATCAGCAAGCACCAAATCAGTAGTTTCTGAAATATAACTCGTAGGTCAAGTGCCCTGAAAAAGAGTGCCTTGGGCATCCCAGATGGAGAATTGCGCATGACAAGCAACAAACCAGGACAGAATTTGATGCCCGTGCTCACTAAAGATTTCATTCATTCTAATTCACTAAACAACTGTTCTCCAAATAATTTGACTTCTACTTGTGAAGTTGCTAGCCAGTAGATCATGCAAAGAAATTGGTTACTATGTGCCAATAGGCTTACCATACACATCATCAAGTTGAACATATTCTAATCATGTTTTGCCCCAAGAAACTTTGCCTAATATCATAAAACTATCACTATCAGTCATCCTAGACCAAAACAGGCTAATTACTGTACATCTTCACCACATGTGAAATATGTTCTCTGCTGGGTCAAATAGTCCCTTTTCATTGAGAGCAATTCCTATTGTTGAAAAATAGAAAGACACCATTAACATTTCTTCTGAGTTTCATATAAGATTTGGAAAAAACATTTTCCACCCTATCTTTAGTAACTGGAATAGCTAACCTATCCAATCTACTGTAGTTCTGCTATAGTACTACATTTATTTATTCATTCAAATAGTGCTAGATACTGGAAATAGAGATAAAGTTTGCTGTCCCTGCCTTCTACAGTTAAGCAGGTCATTCTAGATAAGTGATGAAATAGTGTACCTTGGCCTGCATCATTGTCATCATCATCACCATCATCTTATGTGCTTAAAGAATTTAATATAAAGGGACTTCCCTGGTGGTCCAGTGGTAAAGAATCCACCTTCCAATGCAGGGGATGCGGGTTCAATCCCTCGTCAGGGAACTAAAATCCCACATGCTGTGGGGCAACTAAGCCCACGCGCCACAACTACTGAGCTGGCACGCCTCAATGCGAGAGGCCACATGCCTCAAACTACAGAGCCCACGCACTCTGAACCCTGCATGCCACAACTACAGATCCCACATGCCCTGGAGCCCACAAGCCACAACTAGAGAGAAGCCCATGTGCCACAACAAAAGATCCCGCACGCCTCAACGAAGACCCTGTGTGCCGCAACTAAGACCTGATGTAGCCAAAAAAAATAAAATAAATAAATATTTTTTTTTAATTCTAAAGAAAACTTTTTAAAAAAGAATTTAACATAAAACACGCAAGACTGGACACTAGATATAACTGAGTCCTGACATTATGTATGGAGAAATAGAAAAGAAATCCACCACCGCCCTGCCCTTTTATGTTGTCTCACTCCATGGAGACAGAAGAAAGACTAGACCCAATAGTCCAATTAAATCACTTTATTTAGAAACTGAAAAGCCAGCATCTAAAATTGCTGGTTGTCCATGGCCCCTATGAGCAGATAGAGAAGCAGTAAAGGCCACAGCAGCATGAAAGATGTAAAGAACTTATATTCTTGGAAAGAAGGTAACTGTGACAGGATGAGAAGGAAGGAGAGAGAAAAACAGGGAGTCTGAAAGAGAAGTGAGTAGAGATAGAAGCAGGAGGGCAGAGGAAGCAAGAAAGGAAGAACAAAAGGAGAAGAGAAAGAGTGGGTGGGAGGAAGAACAAGTGAGAAGAGCATTAAACTAGGGCACATATGCTCACACCCATGAAATTAACATATTGAAAATCATCCAGTGATTCCCTATAGAGACAAGAAGGGACTGGATCAAGCTGCAGGGCCTCATACATGAGAAAGCCAAGGGACCCATTGTGGTAGACAGCCTCTCAAACGGCCCCTGCCTCCTGATGTTCACATCCTTGTGTAATTCTCTCCCACTGAGAGGGGGCTGGACCTAGTAACTCACTTCTAACCAACAAAACACAGTAAAAGTGATGGAATGTCACTTCCAAGATTAAGCTCTGGCTTCCACCTTGCTTGTGCTTTCTTGCTTTCTCTCCCCTGCTCACTTTGAGGGAAGTCAGCTGCCATATTGTGAGCTGCCCAGTGGAAAGAGCCATGTGATAAGGAACTGAGGAAGGCCTCCAGCCAAGAGCTAGTGAGAAAATCAAGCCCTCAGTTCAATAGCTCCCCAGAAACTGAATCTTGCCAACAACTACCCAAGTGAGCTTAGAAACTAATCCTCCCTCAACTGAGCCTTTAGATGAGACCATAATCCTGGCCAACACCTTGACTGTAGTTCTGAAAAGTCTTTGAGACAGAAGTACTTAAGCAACCCTCAGATCCCTGACCCACAGAAATTGTGAGTAATAAATTTGTTTAAAGCTGCTATTTTTTAGAATAATTTGTTACATATCAATGGATAGCTAAAATACATTTAATATGAATTTGACCACTTTGTCCAAGATTAACTCTAGATTAGTAGGTGGATCACTGAGGCGGCCCTAATAGACTTAATAACAGAATTATGAAGCTCCAACCTGTGATAAACCTAAGAACGTGGTTTGAATTAATCAGCAAATCTTATTCATATTTCACACAGATACCTACGTTTGAACACCAGCTATAGATCTGGTACTTACTACCTGTGAGATAACAGTCAAGTCATTTAACCTCTTTAAGACACAGTCTTCACATGTGGGAAATGGAGCTAATCATTATGCCTGCCTGCCATGCCTGCCATGAGATTGACTTAAGGTCATGTAATAGAAAATACTTTGGAAATTATGAAGTAGTAGTCATCCGGGAAGTATTTAGGAGACTGCCGCAGCCCCACTCATGGGATTTCTCTAGGCTAATAACATCTTAAATATTTGCAATTCCTTAAAACGCATTTCCTCTTTTTTTATGAGGTAAAAAATAATGTCTCTACACTTCTTAACTTTTGCCACAACCGAAAATATCTTAAGTTTTCATTCTATTTTTCCAAATCTAAGGCTTTATTCTATCAATGTCCGTCTTAAAACTAGTCATTTCTCATATATTGGAGATTTGGTCAAATAATTCTAAGATTTTTCTTTATTTTTAAAACTGTAAGTCTTAGGTGAGTTTCCCTAGAAACAGAGACTGGGATAGGAATTCTTGTTCAAGTGATTTTTTTGGAGGAGTGTCTGAAGGAGAGGGAAGAAAGAAGGCAAGAACACCAGGCAAGAACGTGGGCTCAGCTGGAGACCAGCTTCAGCTGATGCGCAGAGAAAGTCTGGAGCACAAATCACACCACAGCATTCGGTGCACCTTGAGGCCAAGAGGCTGGCCTTTGCAAGCTTCCCCCATTCCTGACAGTCACTGGCCGGGGGCAATTCTCCAGAGGAGGCAGCTGTAAGTTTACCAGCCACACTCAAAGCAGCTGCGGGGAGCAAGCACCAGTCACTGAAGGCGATCTAGGCAGGGTACCAACAGCATCCACTACAGCATTATATAGCATGCTTTCTCACAGTATTTCATCATCATTTCTGCAAATGGGTCTTGATATGCTAACAGTTTCAGCATTTGATCACTTTTACACCAGCTGTGTTAAATGAGACAGCAGAAAGAGTGGCAATGTAGAAAAATAAAGATTTGTCTCTAATCAGAGTTGTAAAACTTAGTTCAAGTGAGATAACAAAATAAAAAGGGTCACTGGGAGACTTTTTTTCTACTAAAATATAGCCATTATGAAATATATATGAGAGATACTTAAGCAAGGCTGAGGCAAGGAAGGCACCTGGGAAGAAATGGTTCCTCAACATGCCTGAGAGAGAGAAGGGTCCAGAAAGATGAATGAGAGGAGAAGGGGGGAAATGGGAAGGAACTGAGAACTCAGGTCCCTGAGAGAAGCAAAGGCAAAGAAGTCCAAGCCAGTGCCCAAGAAGAGAGGAGAGGGGAGTGGGTGTGGAGGGAAGGGTAGGAATGATGATTTCAAAGATGAGAATATATCTAAACAGTTTAGAGTCATAGGCATGTCCTAACTACCTCTCCTGACAAAGCACAACTCTGGTTTTCCTGTCAAACTTCTCTCTGTTTCTCGAATCTGACATGGCCCACTTTTTTCCTTGTAAATTGTTTACATTTGAAAAGCTCAATCATGAAACAGAAGATGGTAAAACTTCTGTTTATCCAGAGGTTATTACTCACACTTCAGCTGAAGCTTCCTGAAATATTATTGCTTTTGGTTGCATTTTTGGGGGATATTTGTCAGAAAAAGTATTTTGACATCAGTTGCCTAGAAGAAATTCTGAAACTTCAGAATTCATGAGAGGTTTTACAGAGGAACTCACACAGGAAAGTGGAATCGGGTTTACATACTATATAGAGGACTCCCAGCCTTCCCTCTGCTAGCATGGATGTATGATCATTGCCAACCTTCATTTTCATTTCTGACGTTAATTAATTTTGGCTTTTTTAGTATATCTGGAAAAAGATTGGAGATTCTCCTGAATAAAACACTACAGTGGTAATACTATTTCAACAAGAATTCAGTCTCTTTCCATCATTCTCAAACATAGGTTACCACTTTTTTAAACTATTTCAGCGAGGGAATGTTTATATATGATAAAACTAAAATGTAAACGTGGGTTTAAGGTGATTGCCCAGCTTGCTTTATATAACAAAATATCTGCTGGTTTTCAAACGTATATTGAAACAGTATGTTAGTTCTGTTCTGACAGTATATAAAGATACTGGCTTTCCGAGACACATAAGCAAAGTCTTTTTTATGAGCTCATAAAGGCTAGACTTAGGAATATTTAAGTAGTGGGTAATTCATAGAACGATATCTTTAGTCATTCAGCTAACAGAGAGGGCAACCACAATTTATTCTTCTTAGATCTCTTCCTCTCATTTTTTATACTCTTAGGAAGTAAAAGGTATTTAGAAAAGACCTAAATACATTTTTTTTTTTTACTATTATTGAACTATCAAAGATGTGCTCTCTTGTGGGACTCCCTTCACTTCCTCACTCTGTGTATGTTAACTCACTTCAGAGATGATGGTGAAATGAACCCAAAATGCCAACTTGCTATTTGCATTATAAATGGAGGCACAAAAGGATATTTTAAAACATTTGGTTGATCTGGCGTATCAAAGATTTCTTTCTAAGCTACTTCAGTGACTGCATTGAAGTAAACTGAAAGCAATAGCTTACAAGTGGCACACACACATACACAAAAAAAGTCATAAAAAAAAAAACAACCCAGCTTATTTCCATGGAAATCTTCAGTTTACTCTCCGAACCCCTACTTCTGAATTACTTCCCTTTCTTAGGCTCTTCTCTAGTCACAGGACTCAACAAGGAAGAAATGTGGAATTTTCTCAATTCAAGTTTAAACTAGTTCTCACTGGAGTGCAATCCATTTTCCTGGCCTTGTCAAATCTGCACTCAAACCTCCAGGAAATAGCCCAACTCCCATTTATTTATTCTATTGAGCTGATTACCAATACTGACGCTTTCTCTCTATTCATGCGTTTTGCAAGGTCTGCCATTTTCTGCTGCTTCATAAAGTACCCAACAAAATCACAAGTCATTAGAGTGTCTACCTGAGAGTCAATATAAGTGGGGATAATGAAATTTAAACAATAAGTTACCATGTCTTAACAATCGCTATAGCTTTCTTCACTTCCCCTTTGACCTTCATAGATCTGTGGTTTTATTTTCTGTTTTCAAAATGGAGGCCAGGGCCTTCCTAAGAATCATGGGACAGTTGAAGTGGGCCGTAGACAAGTGGCGTTTCAGTTTTACTAAATAACCACTGAACATGGTGGAGTCTTCCATAGATTCCTGCAAACAGCCAGTTGGAGCCCTTGGGAAGAGGCAAAGGTTACCGTATGGTATGGCAGTGCCTATGGAAGGAACTGGACTTCTCCTTCATAGCATTATCTCAGGGAAGTTGAGAGGTAAGGGAGGAGGACTCTTCATAGGTTCAGAGGATTGAGAAATGTAAAATGTTCACAGAATACGAAATCTTATTATCAGAACATGAGGGAGAAGGCAAAGTACTTTGGTCACCAAATTCTTAGAAGTAAAATACACACCATTACACCTTATTGTACAGACCATTATTTGTCTGTACAATAAGGTATCTCTAAAGTGAAAAGTTAAGCTAATATGTGGCCATTTCCAAGCATCATTTTATCTATGACCTCTTTAGAGAAGATAGCCTATCTGCATCTACTTTCATAGTGTTAGAGTACTTAGGCTAAATTAGTATAATATCTGACATATGTCCACCTACAATATCAAGCTCTCACAAAAGTATCCCAAACTTTGCTTTTTTTTCATACTTTAACATACTTTATACTGATAGAAAAAAAATTCATATGGAAACAGGTATCAGTCTCTCTATTCTGATTTTTGTTTAAAGTTGCAAAGCTTCCTGAATCTTTGGAGATTCTTACAAACTGGCCCCCGATCTTCTGAGCATCCACTCCTCCACACACCCCAGCTACCACCCAAAACAAAACAAAACAAAAAATAACAAATATCACCATAGATTCAGTAAAATAACATTAAGATTAAATTTTGGATAATGCTGATGAAGGGAGATTGCTGGCATTGCCATTTAACAATATGGAGCTTATTAGAGCAGAGGTACATCTGTCTCTAATTAAATTAAAGAATATTATACGTAATCTTTTCAGCTTCACAGCAAAACATTTCTTTAGGGTGGTTAGATACTTGATTTGGGTTTAAAAAGCTACTGCCTATTCTTGAACTGTAATGCAAAATTTGCCTCCTAGCTAAGCCTAGAATATTTACAGTTATATGTCAATTTATTTCAGTATTGTTTTTAACAAATCAGACCTTTGGAAAGATATCCATGTGTATCACACCTAGCTAAAGTCAAGCCACAATATGAGCTTCAACTGTGAATTCTGAATGCACTTATTCATTGTCAGTCAATCAATTTGCCAAACTTTCCAAAGTGCAAGTTCATAAAAATCATAGAAATTGGTATTTTCTTGGGGCTGCATAAAGCTTCAAAGTATATTTGGCAATGACTCACTCTAGAGGAAAACTTTAGTAATATTCTATTATTGCCACATGTTCCTGTGCCTGTATTAGAAACACCTCAGTATCTTTCCTTCTCTGCCACCACCTCATACCTACTTCCTCCAGAATTCTGAGACTCAAAGCCATGTTATAATGACCTCTGCCGTATCTCACTAAGACTTCTTTCCAATGTGGCCACTAAGTCTTCCTGAAAACACACCTCCCTTAGAGTCTCCATCTAAACTGCTCAGGGGAAGTCTGCTTGACAGGAATAAGGAAACAAACAAAAATGTATAATAAGGCAAAGAGAGCAGAACAACACTGTTCTAGTCTCAACCACAGTTGGCATTTCTGTGAATCGTCCATCTCACTGAGTTTGTAAACCGTGTTGAATACCAGACTTCCTGCTGGTCCTAAAGAAATAATTATTACAGAGAATAATAATGAGACTTTATCAACACTATTAAGATGTATTTGGTTAAGCAGTTCAATTGACTTTGGCGATGAAAGGAAAAAAAAAGAATAAAAGTCACTGACATTTTTAAAAGCAAATAACAAGAAGCACAAAGGTAAATCTTTGACTTGTCAGGGAAATGAGGTTTCCTAGGAATCATCTCTGTATTGTTAGGATATGAAAATAAAAAATATAAAAAGTTACCTCAAACTGGCATTTTATTTTATCTCTTCACTGCCGTAAGACTGAGGCATAACACAAGAACTTATGTTTAAAAAGAAATTAGAATCTTCATCTTCCTTTTGAGAAGAATATCCAACTTCCTAGTCAGTATAATTTGAAAGTTTACTTAGTATAATTTCTTAAGATTCCATATAAATCAGAAGTCAAAATGTCACTTATAAATCTTTATATAACAACCTTGTTTAGCGCATACAGAGCTATTGGAAAATAACTATGAAATTTTATGTGTTTAAACATGAAAACAAAAAAATTTCTTTTCACAGAAAAAGATCTACTCCTGCCCATCCCTCCACCCAGGAAAGAAACACATGTTATGTATGAAGACATTTAATTGGACAAACACCGACAAGCGCTAAATCCTATGAAATACAACAAGATCAGTCAGATTCTTAATGAGAAACATTTTATTGTTCATTTCTAACACTGTCTGAAATAATCCTGGATTTCATTTAATCTCTGCCATGGTACTAACAATTTCAGAAAGCAATAAAATCTAGGACAGTCCATGTTTCAAGAACTGCTGTCTGATAAAAATGACAACCCCTCCCCCACGTCAGGTTCAGATACACCAGAGCGGGTCTTCCTGTTATTCCGATGCATGCCTTTCTTCCCATATTAACAATAAAAGTTTAGTGCGCTATCTGACTGCAGAAGTTCCTTCCTGAGCACAAGGGCGTCTTATCTGTTAAGAAATTCTGACCCCAGGTAGATAGTTGTTTATGTCAAAAAGCATCTCTCTTAGGCAGATAACTGAGTGTTTTAAGAACTCAGATAAAGGAGCAAGTTGTCTGTGCAAATATACAAAACACTGTGAAGATAAGATGGCTTTTTTTCTGAAAAGACTTTTGCATTTCTACATATACCCCTATCATATGTCCATGTTCTAAAGCTCTCCAACAATTGCCCACCCCACCTAATCTCTATATGGTTTGCTTCTGCTCAATTTCCATGATCTAGTCAAGAAGGACTAAAAGGCAGATCACTATTCTCTAAACACTTCTAGCTTTACCCACCTTTCACACAGGGACCATGTGAAGAAAGAAGAATACAAACTAGGTAGTTTATCTTTCCTCTCTCCCCGCTCCTCAGCGGGGGCTGACAGTTAGTTTACACTGCTGCCCTACCCGAAATCAGCTTGCTGTCTGTGCCAACTCCCCACCACTCTGTTCCTGCTCCTGAAAAGAGGTCTACTGGGTATACTAACTCAGGTTCATACGTCAACACAATACCATCTCCATCCCTCTGGGTAACTAAATATCATTTCCAAATTGAAATGTACAAGTTGCCAGATAAGACCTCAATCATCCAGTTGTTATTTTTTAAGCACTAAGTATATGCTGGGCATTCTGCTGAGACGATGAAAATAAATAAGAGAGTTGTTACCTCTGGGTGCTCATAGTTCGATATAGTCAGCAAACGTAACAGTGTGATAAATGTGGCCATAGGGATATGTACAGGATGTACTGGGCAAACATAGAGGAAAAGTCAAGGTCACACAGCTTTATGGAAGGCAACAGGAGTAAGGGCAATTGTAAACACCAAATAATATAAGAATCCTGAGGTCTGCACTGTGCTAATGGGCTAACATTTTGTTTTACTCATGTGGTGAATGCTCAGGATCCATCTCAGATAATATACTGTCCTCGAGCACTATCAATTCTACCTACTAAATCTGCTTCTCACCTGTCCTCTTTTCTCCAAATCCACTGCCCCAGGCCCTCATCATCTACGTGTCATAGTCCATCACTATTCCCTAGATACTTCAAATTGGTCTCCTGGCTTCCATGCTATTAGTATATTGAGCTTGTGAAAATGCAAATCCCTAGCCCACCCACTGGATTGGGGTAAGGGCCTGAGAAAGACATCCTATAGAAGTGACTCCTGACCTGGTGTAGAAATAGGAAGTGAGAAAGAAGGTGGGAAGGGCATTCCAGAGAAGGCCCAGCCTGAGCAAAATTATGCAGTTGGGACAAAGTGTGGTGTGAGCACGAAAAATCTCAAGTTCTAGCATTTGCATAAGGATAGACTCTGATCTGAATGATCTCAAGCCAGTGGAAGAGATATTTTTAGTCGAGTGAATATTGTGAGAACATTTAGTCAGCCTTCCTAAAGCAGCAACTTCCTTTTTTGAGAATGAGACCAGTCCTAACTTCAGAATTTCTCTTCCAATCTCAAAGACTTCTCCAGAGTATGTTCTTCACCTCCTTTATAATCCAACATTCCTGGAGACTTTTTTCCATCCATTCACCAGACTTAATTGGCTCACAGAATTCTTCATGACTATTTTGATATTATTCCCAATTATTACCTTGTCTCCTCCACAATACTGTGGAGGCAGGAGTCTTGAATGGTGTTCCTTTCTCTTCCCCCTTTCAGAACATTTTAGAGCTCTATAAATGCTGTAAATCTGTCATCTGACTTAGCAGTCCCAAACAGAAGCAGACAAATATTTTTTCTTTTTTACTTGTTTCTCAGGCAATGCTTTCAGACAGAGATATCAGCAAAGAAATTCACAAGTGGAGTTGAAGTATCCAAGGTCATTAGATATGAAATAGTAATACAACTGGCTACCACTTGAGAATACCTACCATGGATCAGGTGTCTTGTACCCCCTGCCTCATTTAATCTTCAAAATAACTTCATAGCATCAGTGTTATTACCCCTATTTTATAGGTGAGAAAACTGAAGCTCAGGGAGATCAATTTGCCACGTTTTTCAGCATTCAATAAACAAATATTCACAGGCAAACTCAATTTGCAAGGCATTGTGCATATGAAAGGAATATGATGCTTAGTTAAGATAAAACATGTTCCCTACCCACATGAAGCTTACAGTCCATTAAGAAATCTGGCACTAAACAAACATCCACGCAAATGAGTGTGTAATTGTGCATTGGGGAGCTTTTAACCTTGTTAGGAAAGTTAAAGTCTAACTGCAGAAGAGAGCCAAAGAGGTAGCATTTAACCAGGGCAAGAAAAGAAGAAAGATTTTTTTCTGGTGTAATAGGGCAGAGCCAGGATTTAAACCTACATCCATATGACTTAAAAGTTTATGATTCAAATAGTTTTAAATCTATGGATTCAAAGTAATATAATTTTAAAACACACACATAGGGCCTTCCCTGCTGGTGCAGTGGTTAAGAATCCACCTGCCAATGTAGGGGACACGGGTTCGATCCCTGGTCCAGGAACATCCCACATGCCACGAGCAACTAAGCCCGTGCACCACAACTACTGCTCTAGAGCCCTCGAGCCACAACTACTGAGCCCGCGAGCCACAACGACTGAAGCCCACGCGCCTAGAGACGGTGCTCCGCAACACGAGAAGCCACGGCAATGAGAAGCCCACTCACCGCAACTAAGAGTAGCCCCCGCTCGCCACAACTAGAGAAAGCCCGCACACAGCAACGAAGACCCAACGCAGGCAAAAATAATTAATTAATTAATTTTAAAAAACACACACACATAGCTCTCATTGGTCACCTTTGAACAATGCTAGAAAATAAGCTGAAATCTAGTATGTAAAGGGTTAAATCCATTATTTATCCTGAGTCTCACATACAAATAATTATGAACTATAATTCCTCAGAGTAATCAAATAGGGGAAGTTTCTCTTAATAGAAATGTTTTAAGCTACTGGGTTTAAAGGAATTATATTAATAGAATTAACATATTGCCACCTACAATAAATTAAGAGATCCAGGCAATAATCAATAATGGCTACTAATATCACAAAAAGGGAGGCAATGAGACATTGTTTGCCTCCTAATAAGAATATACTACACATCTATGAAGTAAAGTTGCCCAAAAAAAAAAAAAAAAAAAGTGAATCTAATCATGCCTTAAAGTACCAATTTACAGGAAATAGAAGAAACTGAGAAACATGTCAAAAGATATCACAGAAATTTAATCATTAAAATCAAAAAATTCACAGGAAAAGTGTCCCAGTTTCTTCACCAAATAGATGTTAAGGGGAAAAAAAGAATGAATGAAGGGAACCTGTAGATTAAAAGACATTTAAGAGACATATTCACCAATAGCTATCTGTGGACCTTATTAGGATCCACATTCAAATAAATTGTTAAAAAAAAAATATATGAGACATTGGAGATATCTGAACCCTGACTTGATATGGAATAATATTCAGGAATTTTTGGTTAAAATTTTAGGTGTGTTAATAATACTGCAATTGCCTTTTTAATAAAAAGAGTCCTTAACTTTTAGAGGTACATTTGGAAATACGAATGAAATTACTTAAGGATTTGCTTCGAAACAATCTTATTAAAACAAGATTAAGTAAAGAGATAGATGACACAAGATTGGCCATAAATTGATTGTTGAGTCGATAGGAACATGGAGATTCATTATACTCTTCACTATATTTTTATATATGTTTGAGACTTATATAAAATTCAGTAATAAATTTGATCTAATTTATGAATTTAATAATAAGTTTTAAAACTTTAAGAAAAGTCATTTCTCTTTCCCTTGTTCCTCTCTGCCTACTTCTACAAGGGCTCTTAGCTCCTTTTGTAAGTCAAGAGCTCTCTTTTAAAGGCTCAGTAGAAAAACAACCATCCAAAGATTTCCTCCACCAGAGAAAGGGGTCATCTGAGCTGTGGGGCTACTTTTGCTTTAATTATCATCCTCTCTCTTTCTGGATGAGATAGTTCTCAACTAAAATGTAGTTCAGCCAACTCTGAAATATGCTAGGAGAAGACATACATTTTTCAGACCCGACCTTAGGCAGCCTAAAAAGTGCACACCCTTCAAAAATATTTAGATTACACCCTGTCACACCTCTTCCTCATTTTTCAAGTTCACTTTTTACCATCCTGCATTTTGACATCATGGACGTTTACAGTTATCAGCAAGGACACAGCCTTTCTCGATGGTTACTGTACATTTACTTAGTGTTTATATAGAAAAGTCCAGAGTCAATGGCATGCAAGCTCAAATGGGGTCTTACGAGATCTTTGGGTCCAAGCCCCTCATTTCCAGGAGGCAGTAAGTTAGGCTCTGAACAGTGATGGGACCTGCCCAAAACACATACTGAAGAGAAGTGCCAGATCTGAGCACCCTAAATTGACAAACACAGCTTTCCTCTCCAATTCTGTACATCCAAGAACAGAGGATCACTCAGAACTATAATTTCATGATTCATTTTAGCCAATGTGTCCCCAAAACGTACAATTCTCAGCAACCTAGTTGACTCCCTTAAGGCCACCTCTTCTTCCTGGCCTGGAGTGATGGCATTGATAATAAACAACGGCAGGTCCCTGCTAGAGCAGAAGAGCTCAGAGGCTTGAAGGTCCTTCTGAGCCCCAAATAGATCGCTCTGTGAGCAGTGTAGAGTGGACCATGCCTTCTCCTGGCCTGGAAGATGCCATGTGTGCTTTGAGCCTACAATATCGAATGCTTCTTTTCTCTTAACTCTCTTTTAATCCTTGCATAGATTCCTTGACTTTGTTTCTAGTTTCAAAAAGCCTCGTGTAAAAAAAAATTACCAGGGCACATTTTAAACTCTCTCTTCCTCTCACTTGACACTAAACAGATACAAAGATGAATAAAATTAACATCCTTAATCGATGCTCTGGCATCGGTCATCCCTGAGCTGAAGCAATTGCCTAAGTGACAGCTGAAAATAATAAAATTTCTTCTGTGCTAACTTCTTACAAATGCATAAAAATGCTCCTATCCCATTCTATAAGTTTTATAGATTTCCAAGAAAATCATACCCAAGAATAATAAGTGAACTGCCCAAGGTCTCAGATGTGGTAAAGACATTGCCAAGAGCTAGGCCTCTGTCTAACTGACCCCAAACCCACTCCTTGCACGCAGCAGGAGTACCATCTGAGTGTCTTGTAGAGCCCAGAGGAGGACCGATCTCCCCAGGAAGGGGCTTTCAGGACCTTGGGGCCGTCTGTCCTTTAATTCCTCTTCATTCCTTCAGGGAAAAGGTCCAAATAAGTCCTGTGCTTTGTAGAGAGGGCTGTAAACGGCTGTGGGAGAACAGACTCAGAGTAAACCTGATATTGGGTGTGTGTAAATGTTCATGACTCTGCTGTTTAGTGTACATGAGTCACCAGAATACGGTGAGGCTCCAACATAAACCATGTCCTCAGACCTCACCCTCAGTCCCTGCCACAAGCTTATTCACACATGGCACCCTAAACTCCCAAATCATCCGTGAGTCAGAGCTCATTACGTGGAACACTTCAGACTTGCTATCCTAATGTTTGGCCATTATTTTTTTAACTGAACCCATGAAAGGAACATGGGGAAGGAGGGGGCCAAGCTGTTACTTATGCAGTAGAGGATGTGAAGCAGGACCAAAGGCACCAAGGCGAAAACATTCCGAGTTTAGCTTTCCCTATAGGAGGTCAAAGGCTCTGGAGCCAGACTTCCAAGTTCTGAGTTCCAGGCTCAGCTCTGCCCCTTAGCGTATGTGCGATCTTGGGCATGTTACCCCCACCTCATTTCCTCATCAGTAAAATGGAAGTAAAATAGCATTTACCTTATAGGGCTTACTCTCATTAAAATAGTAACACCGAGAATGTATATATAAATAAGTACGACTATTATTTTGCCTTCAGAATATCTTCGCTTTAAACCATCTGTGTCATTGATATATGAACTACAAAGTTTAACCCATTAACTCACTGCAACAAAGATGATCGTGAAACTGAATTCAAATAGCTTTGTTAATTACAAGCCTGTTCAGTATTTGATATTTGGAGTTGGAGGACAAAATAAGTTGGAAACTAGTAACCAATATAAACCTCAACGCTATCTTTAGGGAGTTTAAAATTATATCTTTAATCACTGATCTTTTCATGTGATTCTATCTCAGAACTATGTCTAGGTGTCTTTAAGTTTTCTGTTCATGAGCTTATTTATCTTCTTGCTGAAGTTCAAAATCTAATTTCTAACACAGGTTACTTACTGTAATAAACTCTACAAGCTTTAAAATGACAGGTTGAAAGATACAATTTTTTAGAGTTATGAATTAATAGCCATATATGTCAAAGACTTTGAAAGTGCCAACTTTTTCATATTTATAGATATATTATTGAAATGATAAAAAATGAACTGCGGAAAGAGGAAAGAACTGAGAACCACATATAATGAATCAAACATACTTAACAAGACATGTACAGACACTTTGGTGTGCATCTCTTTTATTACGTTACATTAATCAAATACTGCTAAAGACATCCATCTGAGCAAAGTGTCACAATGATATTCTATAAAAACATTCTTTTGAAAAGAGTTCGGCCTGATAGCCGTATCAACTATATTGTCTTAAGTGATTGTCAGACCCACATTTCTTAGAAATTGAGACAATTTATGTTCATGCCTCTTGAGGTACCCTCTCCCTCCACCCACTTCCTCCCACCCAACCCCCACTGAAGCTAGCTTTTTAAAAGAAAATAATTTAATTGGAAAAAATGCACAAATTCTGATAAGGATTCATAAAAACCTGCGTGTAAATGAGTTAAATTTTTCTTTTGAAAGCATGATATCAATTCCTCTAGTTTTTAAGTTGTCACAAATTAAAATAGAAAATTCTGTTTATTTAGCAAAATGATTTATCTGACCTCAAGGGGATTTTTTCCTAATGGAACACAGAACTGATGGTTGTACATGGTTATGATAAGCTAGCTTTTCATTTTCATGCTGATAAACCACCAAAGTATCGCGATTTTTATACTTAGTTGTTCATAACGTGTGTTTGGATTTCCCTGGTTAAATTCTAGTTAAATTCTAGTCCTAATTTATGGAAAACTAAATCTATCACTTAATGTTCTATTTAATACTGAGATGAACGTGCATAATAGCAAACAGATGAGGAAGATGAGTAATATCTCAGTATCTGTAGCCATCAGACTATGCAAAAACCATAGCATATTATTAAGTCCTTTCTGTTACAGTCAGATGTTTCAAAAATAATAATGGTATATTAAAAAACATAACTTCTCCAATCTTTAGCCCATGTAATTCAACTTATATATTCAGATATATTTATAGTTCTCTATACCTATGTTTTGGTTTTGTCCTTTCTAAATTAAATTGGATCTTCAAACAATTTAGGTGCCGGATTAATTTTTACCTTGAAAAAAGAATCTTCAAAGAACTTCCAAGAAATTAAGACGCATATCTTAATTACTATGCAACTGAACAAGCAGAATCTAAAAACTGGAACCAAACAGCTGAATGTGAGACTGATTTTAATATTTTCATTTTAAAGACAACCTATATACAAAATCGATTGCAAGTAGAAAGAGGATAAAGGTGTCCACAAATTGTTTAGTCAACTATATTGAAAAAAACCATTTTGGAAAAGGACAAGTTAGGCCAGTGACATTTTTGCTTTCATATAGTTTCAATTTCCTTTTTCAGTTTGAGAATAAAGTTTTTACTACTTATATTACCTCTCTGCCCCGCAAAAACCCCACCTAACAAAGAAGCAAGTAATTTTTCAGTTTGATACTATATAGCTAGAAACCTCTCTTATAAAAGTACAGTAAGGGCATGTAGAAAAGAAATCTGAAATATGGACATGATGATTTTTAAGACTGTATTGAGGCCACCTATAAAACCTGGTACTTGGACTACAAGACACCTATGCAAGTTCTTTTTCGTCTATAGTCTTTCATATTCAGAGTGACCAGACCCATTACTGCTGTCACTCTGACACAAACCTAATAAATTTTCTCTTTGTATGACTAGTCTCTATTAACCTTGATCTGCTAGATGATTCTTACTCATATTTAAATGTATAATAACCTGGCTTAAAACAAAATCACTCTCATCATTTTGCCCAGTAGGCCAAGCCCCAAAATCAGAGCAAGTTCTCCCTTCAGATATTACATTGAAAAGCTAGACTTATTTTACTCTAATCAGATTTCCAACTTTTTAAAAGCTTATCGTATAATTACATATGTGTTCTAGATGTCACAATATGATTTTATATGATACTATTTAAACTGAAAGTGAACTTTATCAAGAACATTTACTAGTTTTCTTTAAATATTCTGGAAAAGCATAGAGGGTTTGAATTCAAGTAAATATAAAGGGTATTTATGAGTTGGATCTTAACCAGTGTAAAGTACGTATCTGGCTATTGAGTCCCATGACAATAATCTACTCATCTATGTTATATAAAGGATTAATAAAAGGCATAATTTAAGCATTTTTCTCTAACCCTGACCATACCAGCTAGGAAATGGAGACTGAGTTGATAGGTGGCTTATTTAGGGTTGAGGTGGTGGTGAGTAGGCAGAGACCAGATCAAATGAAATCCAGGCCTTACCACCTCCTAAACTGTGTTCTTTGGAGCCTGTGGGACTGCTGCCTGAGAGAAGTCAGGGGATTCTCCTTAATAATGACTTATTAGAACCAGTCAGTCAGGGCTCAGAGAGGCTCATCTAAAAGTAAGTTTGAAAGAACCCCACACGTTTGGCCCAAAGGAGCCCTCAAAGCGCAGGGAAAGCTCAAAGCCAGGCAGACATTGTGTGGGCCATTTCCTAAGAAGTTCTTTTCCAAGCGTTTGCATGTAACGATCACAAGAAAATTGTAAAAGCCAAGTAACACTTGTTGCATATTTGAGTCTGTCCTTGTTTTGGGGTTTTTTTTTTTTTTTCTAACAAGATGACAAAAAGAAAAGGCACCAAGAAGAATTAATTTAAAACAGAAATCATCAACTAGCTGCTTGTGGCCTGAAATCAGGCCACTGGTTTTGTTTCACTCACACAAAGGTTTAAATCTTTTAAATTAGTTTCAATGCTTTAAAAATGGGATATTTTTCCACAAAATTCCAGATTTCTGGCTTCTCTCAAGAATTTAGGAAATCTGGCCACCCTGGACCCAAATTCTAGCAATTGGCTATGGCCACATACTGTCCAGCCCACCTCTCGGTATGTTCAGTTGTTACTCTCTTGGAGCTTGTATGCATTTTTATGCCTTAAGCACTGGTCTAAATGTTTTGCGGGATCCTTAGAGAAGTGGTCTAGTCTCGATTTTGCACAGGCTCCTGGCTCAGCTTTTCTTGCTTCAACAGCAAAAGCTCTCCATGAATTTGGGGAAAGCTCATGAAAGAGAGAGAAGTAGGTTGTAACAGGGAAGCAAAATCTGGCTTTCAGTAATTCATGCTTCTTTTCTAACGAGCTGAGCTGCCATTCCTCTCTCCATCCCAATTTTCTAGTGCAGAGGCTGCAACTAAGAAGGCTGGTTTGATTCCAAAACAGCAATGACTTTCTCAACGGGCACCATCTCTCCCAGCAGGAGTAGCAGGCAAGTAAAGTAACCTGCCAATTCTCAATGCCTTTCTAGAGCCTCTCCGGGAGGACCTAAGGGTAAAATAAGCAACAATTGGGGAGAAATTCTATTCAGAAAGAGATTCCCTGGTTGCGTTCTTCCCCTTTTTCTCTGTTTGCATCCTTATAGTCCCCCATGACTTTCCTACTCACCCAGGGTTTTGAAACAGAGCAAACACTCAAACAATTGGAAGGTGATTTCAAGTCATTACCTGCCTGCCACACTAATTACAAGCCATTATCTGCCAGCAGCATGCAGTTTTGTACAGTTAGTGAGACACAGGGAGGGTCTACTTAACTAGAAGGATGATTTTTCTCAGACTAAGGAATGTCAGCATTGGCAGCCCTGGGCCTCCCGGTGTTACGTAATGTTCAGCTGGCACTCATTCTGGAAGGATCATCCTTGAAGATGTACACACACGCATCTTGTGTGGAAAAGGCCAGAGGGATATCCATAGTTTTCTGTCACTCATCACTCTTTGCCTCAAATTTCACATTGTTATATATTAAGGGGAAAAAACCCACAAATCCCATTTTGCAGTTTTTCCTACCATAATGACTCTTTGAAAACATACAAAATACAGAGCGAATACAACTATATCTCTTTAAAAGTTCATCTTATAGTAAATCTGGTTTTTAGATTGCCATCTATTATTACCTATCAATAGGATAAAGTCCCATTACAATCCTAATTTCCACTTGCAGAATGGGAACTGCTAATGTCTGTAAATTATGCACGTCTTTATTAAATGAAGGTCCATCACAAATTGTCATTTCTAATCCATACTGTGTATAAATTGTGACACAATGGATAATTAAAAATTATAATGCTTTCCAGTTACTTTTTAAATTATAGAGCCCAGTTCTGCTTTCATTTTTAAGTTTAATTTTATTTTATTGTTCTCCAATCTGAGCATAAGGAACACAGGAATTTAACTGACATAGTTAAAGCCCCATTATTTTCCCCTTCTGTATCTTGGCAATGAAAACAAGACATACCAGGTACACCACACATTATATTTTGCCTGAACTTTGAGGATAATTTACAGGATTTTCCAAAACGACACTTCCTTTTTATTCAGCAGCTTGAACATAAATACGGAACACTCTTCTGACTGCAAATATAGCAATTACACCAAGTTATGCTTTGACACTGTTACCACAGGCAAGTGGACAAAGAGCCCCGACAGTCAAAATATCTAAGCAAGTTAACAAGCTCCCTTTACTCTCTACAGAGCGGGAGAAGAAAGGGAATCCAACCCCTGAGAGATGTTAAAATGAAGGAGAAAAAAGGCTGTTGGTGTTTGTTAAAGAAAATGGTGTCAGTGTCTTGGGCTGATCAAGGTGTAGAATCTGAGGCCCTGACAGATGCCCAGGCCTACATTTGACAGGAAGCCTTTTTCCAGGTCAGATCTGCTTGATGATTTCAACTAATGAATGACTCCAGCCTGCAAGCCTTTGCGCTGGAACTACACCTTGCTTTCATGGTTTGGTCATACTGGTCTGCCCTCCCTCTCACCTCCCATCTTTCCCATCCTTTGCAAGACTGCATTTTGCCTCCTCCTTTTTCAGATCTGTTTTATAAAATATCACCACATTTACCACACAAAAGACACTGAAACTAATTAAGTAAACTCCAAAGAAGTATTACAAATCATTTTGCTTTAGCCAGAAATATCAGATTTAATTAGGGGATCGGTGTTGATGAGGTACAAAAACAAAAGCTATCTCCTATTTGAAAAGGTTCAGGCCCTATAGAGACCCAGTTTTCCCACTATGACACAAATAATAATTGAGCATTTCTTAAAAAAAAAAAAAAAAAAAAGGACAGGCATGAAAAGAGCTTTCTCTTAGAGACAAAAGCTTTCAACTAAGGTTTGTTTTCTCTTTTTGCCAGGTGATTTAAAAACAAAAAACACATCATCTACAAAGAAATAGTTATAACCTACATTGATATTACCATGACACAGAATACAAAGTGGTTCTAACAAGCACCGTTTCTGCAAGTGATTAATCAAAATCTATTTAGTTAGTCATCTTCAATGATTATCAACCGACTTGCTTAATAGTACAACAAAAATAGTTCGTTTTTCCCCAGGTTACTCGCAAGATAACAGTTTTTATTCAGCATATAAAACAAAACGTTCAAGTTTAAAGTTAACATAGCAGTTAAAATATCTGAATTTTAGAGTGACAGATTTCTTGTTCATAAGGAAAGTGGAAGAAAAACTTTGGATTTTACTTGGCCTCACTTCAAGCACAGCATTGTGGACTAAAGTAAGCCTTGTTTCTATCATTCACTAGGGAAAGAAATGTGTTACTTTGATATATTGGCAATAAATAATATAGGATGGGGTAATTATTTTTTAATCAATCTTTATCATGAATTAGTTGCCAATCTCTGACACAGAGATAAGTTGGATCTTAAAGAAGGTGTTATTCTTTTCCAAGAAAGATAGTTTACTTCCATCAATATATTTATTGGATTAGAAGTTGCAAATGCAATGCCATTTTTAAATTTTCACATCACAGACTTACGACAGCCAGATTTCTTATGACAGTGGAAATTCATGTCATTCTCATCTTAATTCTTACTCTTACACACAGGCACACACAAAGACACACAGAAAGAAAAAAGGAAAACAGATACCTACTGGTTTCCACATGATAAAAAGTGGATCTCTTTTGCTTCTAACTGGTATTTATGGTTTCAAGCAGCGCTGAATAATAGTTTTATTATATGTCGTTGTTAAACAATTTTCCTGTTTTTATCCAACAAATGCACATAACTTTATATGATAGAATAGCCTTAAAGCAAGTCTGAAACAGTCATACAAGTTACCAAAAAGGCCAATGCAATATTTCCCAAGTTTAAGTACACATCCCTTTCTTTAGCTCTTAAAATGCTGAAGGGAAAATAATTTTCTACGTTGGCATTTAAATGGTATCGTTCCGTGTGAAAAGAGTTACTGAGACATTTGTTGGAAGTCCACAAAAATAATTTGGACATATTTTGAACTTATTTTATCTGACTCCTCGACATTTAATTTGGTGTGAAAAACGGCAATGGTAGAAAACAGATGTTATGGGGCCAAGTATACAGCAGAGGTCAAAACAAACATAAAACACCGCTTCCATTTCTAAAAGAGGGGGAAAAAAAATGATTCCTCCAGCAACAGGTTCTATGTTAAACCTGCTTTTTTATTGTTCTGCTTGGGATATCTGTGGACTGCACAATGCAATGCTGTCTGCCGTGGAGCAATACCTCTCAGCACTGGTAATTTAAGACTTTCTTCTCTGTAATACACTGAACCATCATAACCTGTCTCTTCCCATTTAGTTTAACCTACAACCACCACATACTGATCTGGCTGTGTGTGGCTTTTTCTATTGCCATTTATTACTCTGCTCGACTCCTGAAATTCTGTTTGCAATTTAAGGCCACAAATTAGAAGCGTAAGTCATCTGTTTCCTATAATCCCCCTGTCAGGACTGGAATCGCATTTGGAGCTCAGTGCTGAGTCTGGGCCTGGGCCCTTACAGACTTTCTGATTGGCTGGCCTCTCTAAAAGCTGCAGCGGAATAAATAAAATGCTCTGGAAAATAGAGCTTTTCACCAAAAAAAAAAAAAAAAAAAGATGAAAGAAAAGAAACTAGGTTTCAAATATTTTCTTCTCCCTTACATAATTATCAAATCAATTGTTACAATGGTTGAGTTCTCCCCCCAATGTACAGCAGAGCAGAATATTACTTCTTTAAGGACAAAATGCTAAGTATTTAAGATTCCATGTGGGCGAAAAGTGTTATCCTGCTTCAATCAGCTATGTATTTTTGCTGCATATGGAATATCTTTTAGAAGTCCATATTTTGTAAGAAATATGTTTCTTACAAAACACATTTTTTATTTGCAGATGTAGTAATTAGCTGGGTATATGTAATAGTGTCATAGATGTTTAGCTAAGCCCAAAATCTATGAAGTCCTAATCCACTCATTCTACCAGGCTTTCCCTTCTAAAATATTCTGGCAAATTTCACTTAGTACCCCTGGATTTTATAGAAAAGTTTCAAGAAATCAAATATGAAACCAATTTCTTTTTAAAAGACATTCATCTTTTGAATAACATAAGAATTTCAAAAATTTGAGAATATGACTGTTTCTTCTTCCCTTTTTCCCTCAGTTCATTTTAATAAATTTCATACTATCCATGCTGTGGCTTTAGACACTTTTAGCATTTCATATTTTTAAATATTTCCATTTTCTTTCCATTATACTTCAAGTGTACAACATATCAGATTACATATTAAAGACAGCAAGATACATAATATAAGCAGAGAGAAATACAGAATAGTCACATCTAAAACATAATCTGAGTTCTCGGTATAATTGTGAACTGCCATTGGGCTTTTAAAAAATCATTAGTTAACAGGAATAAAATCTAACAGACTGATTCATGTTTATTAATATATTATACTAGCTATACCTGAGCTAAAAGGTTGAAAATAAATGGATCAATATTAGCTGAACGCCCCAAAAGCAGAGTCTGTATTTCAAAAGACATCAAAGTTCAATGGGGAAAATTATATATGTGATGCGTGCTAAATTTTAGCCAAAAATAAAAATGGTGATTTTTAGAGGCAAACGATTTTAAGAATAACGAAAGAATTTAAAGAAAAGCAAAAGAACCATAATATTAATCATTTTAAAGGTACATGATTATTTACAATACCACTTCTGGAAATGTTTTGTGCTTCTGTAACTTAAATTTGGTTTCCTTTTTTTTTACATCAATATTTGCAGGCTGTTAGTCTATAGTGTGGCCTGTGATCTCTGGTTATTTAAAAGAAACAAAGGAGGAAAACTCGCCAAGATGTTGAGGTTTCAAAAAAAAAAAAAAAAACACAAACAAATAGCTACTGTACATGCACACGCTGATTATTTTCTAGATTTTTTTTTTCAACTATACTTTCTGTGTTGCAGATTTATTTAATAAACAAATGCATCTTCTGGGCCCATAATACACAAATGCATGCTACTGTTAATTCATTTACAGAATGTGCCGTGATGGCCCCTGAGCAAAAGAGCAATCTTGTTATAATGAATGTGTACTATTCTTAATAAGCACACTGTAGCAACGACCCGCACTGCACACAAAAGCACACCCAAACCATTTCGTTTGTTCCCAGAGCTCGGACACCAGCACCACTATTAAATAGCTGTGCGCTGGGAGAGCAATCCAGTATTGGCATGCAAATGAGCGCACGAAGAGGCCAGATGCTGCTCTTTAGAAAGGAAAAGTGCCTCAGCTCAAATTTGGGGAGAGAGAGAACCTGTGAATGTTACAGGCAGATCAGCTTTGAGATTGTGCTCCATTATATTCCTCACAGGGGTGGAAATGCCTGCCGGTGGGATGAACCTAGGAAGGATGAATAGAACAGAACTTTTTGCAAACACGTGAGCATTCAATTGCTCCATATTTCCACAGGTCCGCTAGAGATTGCCCACCACGTTTTTGGGTTTCTTTTTTGTTTTTGTTTTTGTTCTAATTTGTTTGTTTGGGTTTTTTTCTTCTTCTTTTCAGGTCCCGAATGATGCCTCTTGTATTTAAAACTTGAGCAACTTCATCTCCGTTTTGTAAGTTGAAGGTTATCATAATTCATAGGTGTTCAATGATTCTCCGAAGTTTTTCCATTTCAAATAAAATATTAGGTTATTGAAAAGAAAATGGATTTTTTTTTCTAAACTAGCTCATCATGCGTGCTATTCATCGTGTTTGGTGAGCTTTCATAAGTTGTGGCGGGTTTATGACCCATTTAGTCTCTCTACCTTTATCCTATCACGTTTGACTGCCTTAAGGAGAGAGTAGGAGGGTAAGCCAGTACTCAAGAGACTGAAACTGGTCTTGCAACAACTTTGGAAGACTGTGTTCCAGCCAGAATCAGGGCATTGTTTTTCCTCTTGGATCATTTTTCATTTTCTTTTCTTCTCAATGTTTAGGGAGTCATTGATTTATTTGATTTCTTGAAGATAGTTGGAGATGATAGGGATTGAAGTCACGAGCATGTGTTTTGAGAAAAGGACTAATGAAAAAGAAGCAGGAACACCCCTGCTTAGTAAAGTTCACAAGGGGAGATAACAGGATTCATGTGACATAGCTAATTAAAATATATGTGTCATACGTCCCCTTTAAAATAATGGCATTTGGGGACAGGACCCTCCTCTACCTTCATTATTTATCAAGTAATAATAGAATTTACTATATATCTTATTCCTATATACATTTTTCGAATACCTACTATAGGCTGGATACTGCACAAAGCTCTAAGAAGAGTTGTATGTCATAGGAAATAAAAAGGCTCATGGTAGTGGTCAAATCTACACATTAAACCTCCTGATAATGGATTATTAATTATAAACCCCCCAATAAATACATCTTCTATGTAGTAATTCTAACTTTAGTAAAAATAGAAATGGATATAAATATATCTGGTGGAATTGTGCCAATTTTTTTTTTCTTAGCTGATCACAGCAGTGTCTCTAAATTTCTGAGTAGCCCTTTCCCATCAGTCAACTGTTCCATAAAACTTATCCATAGATTCAGTAAATATTTACTGAGTACCATATTAGTTTCCTAGAGCTATCTACATAACAAAGGATCACAAATTGAGTCGCTTAAAACAGAAACTCATTCTCTCAGTTCTGCAGGTTAGAAATCCAAAATCAGGATGTTGGCAGGGCTGCATTCCCTCTGAAACCTCTAAAGCGGGATCCTTCATTGTCTCTTCCAGCTCCTGATAGCCACAGGCATTCCTTGGCATGTGGCAGCACAACTCCAATCTCTCCTTCTGTCTTCACATGGCCGTTTTCCCTCTGTGTCTGTGACTCTTCTCTTCTTTTTATAGACACCAGTCATATTGGATTGGGCCCACCCTAATTCAGTAGGACTTCACTGTATCATGATTATATCTGTAAAGACCGTATTTCCGGATAAAGTAACCCTCAGAGGTATGGGGGGTTAGGACTTCAACATATTTTGGAGGGACACAATTCACCCATTACAAGCTCTTACTAAGTACCAGGCACTTGCACTTGGAAATTTTATCACTTTATCATGGAAAAACCCTATGAAATCTGTTGTGGAATTCACTATAAAAATGCTGTTGGAGATATTCTTACTTCGTTATAGAGAGTCTTTGCTATAAGAACTCAGGAGATAATGTTCCCAGGACTCAGTATGAGAAATTGTTGAGTTTTTTTCCAATTGTCTTTTTGACATTTTAGATGTTATTAGTCTCGTAACTGGTCTTATTTCTCTCTTTGAATTGGCTGTTAGCAAGTTCAAAATCAAATTTGGACTCATCACAAATAAGTATATAATAACCTTGTAAGTGTATTTTATATAGTGAACTCTACCCAGTTCTTTATTTTTCTACATTTTATTTTTTGCGATTTCCATGTTTTTTATCTTATCAATGCATTATTGGAAATGGCATTAAATGACTAATTCTGGAGCAAAGCAAGCTACAAGTAAACAATTGTTTAAATTAATTAGGATAAACCCAAAATAATTAGATTTCCCTAAAACAAAAAAAAAAATTTTAATTAAATATATTGTGAAAAAGAATACATTCCAAATACTAATTTGTTGGTTCTCAATGAGTGAGAATAATCAAATATAATAACATAACATAGAACATTTATAAGCTAAGTTGAATTCTCATGAAATATTAAAGCTTGAGGGACATTTCTGAAGCAACGAAGTTTATGAAAACTTCTGTATGCCTTATAATGAATAAAAAAGAGAAAATCAAGGGATTAGCATGATCACTTGCTTCAGATATCTGAAAGCTATCAAATAGCAGATGGAATAGACATTGTATTCTCAGAGTCAAGATTAGTATCAATTGGTATAGAATATTTCAAGAAGGAGTGAGAAGAACTAGTAACCCAACATGACCAGCACTGGGAAACAATGTCCCATTCTCAACTCTTCATGAGTCAGGGATCTGAAATAATGGATCCCCATCATGTTGAAAGAAGTTGCCTCAGAGAACTATACTTCTTTCCATCCAACTCCTAAATGCTAAGATCAATGATTCTATAGATGGCTTATTTTTAATAAAAAATACTGCCATTATTTTATTATAATTGAACCCATTTATACAGTTCCAAAATTTACAATAATTTCACATTTAGAAAAAAGTTGGACATAACGGTTCTATCTAGGCACCAGCTGCACAGCAGAACTTCCTTTCTGAAATCTTAGTGAATAACACAGCTACAAAACCTAGAATTTGGATAAGCAGGTCAAATTTCATCTTACTAATTTCAAAAAATAAACAACTGAATCTTAGCAAGAGAAAATTATTTGTCCAATGACATGCAGCAAGCCTATAGCATAACCAGAATTACAAGTTACCAGTCCTGAGATTGTGCTTGGAGATGTAGCCATACTACTTTCCAAAGAATCGGAAAATTATGACAACCCTTTACCCAACTACTCAATTCAAGCCATATGTGGCTTCTCCTTATGCAATCTCCAGACACCTAGTTTTGAATCCAATCACTAAAAGGCATACAGTGACCCTGTGGCTCTTTGGGTGACAACTGTGAATGTGGTTCCCAAGTGTCATAACTTTCAGACCACATCCATACACCTTAGGCATTGGCATGACTAAACTTTTCTCCTACTTACACACTATTTCCATATGGCAGGATGGCAGAATTTCCCCGGTCATCTCCGTATAAACATGTCTACTGGGCTGTGCTGCCCTTAGATTCTTAGGTTTTCTTTCAAATGCATGTACCCTCAGTTTAGTAGGTAAGATCATTGTTCCTTACTCCCCTTCCCTGATGGATGACAGACTACTGCAACAAAAACTGAACAGTCCCTCCATATTATTTCTGGCTTTACCGGTGATATGCTCTGTAACTTTATCCAAGTCACTCACCCTTCCCATGGACAGGGTCCTTCAGTGGTAAACTGGAGGTTGTTAGTTTCACCAGTTTGTATTCAGGAAACACTGAAGTCTGCACTTGAGTGTTCCTATAGATAACTGAAAGAATTATCATTGCTATCGTTGTTGTTTATGACTAATACAGCTGTAGAACTTGAAGATTTAAGATCTCCCTGTGGATTTTACTGTGGCCTCCAGAACCTGAGATTTAATTTTAGAAGAATTAAGTTTCCAGTCTGCTTTACAGGAGTGACTGTGAGAACGTATGCTGACAGACTGTTGTCTTCAGAGGCAAGATCCAGACACACTAAGACAATACCACAGCTTGAACAAGGGGTGACCCTTTCCCATTCATCTTAATGGAGTGTTAAACTTGAAGCCTAATTAGGTCCACTTAAATGCCAACATTATTATACTTTTCTCTGCTTATCTTCATACCAGAAACAATCAACTAATGCACTCATTTAATCTGAGTGCGTGCAACGATCCCATCCAGACACCCTGTCATTTTGATAGCCTGCTTTGCAGTCATAAAAGTACAAGTTTTAAACTTGCACTTTGGTTGTTTTTAATTATCCACATAATTAGATTACTTTCTATTACCTTGAAATTTTAGAGGTGAGACTGTACACACATACATACGATGTTTGTAAGGCATTGGGGCCTGATCACTATTCCCATAATTAGAAACTGGTATCAAACTTGCTCCCAGGATAACAAACTAAGAAGATGTGTTAAATGAAAGATTCCATTCCTGCCCCTCAGAGAAGGCTCACAGCTCTATAGTTTATCCACTGAGTCTGTACCCAAGCTTTCTTCATCCCCTTTCTGATTCATTATTGCTGCCTGGACTCGATTTTCATTTTTAATTCCTACAACAAACCTTGGAAAAAGCAGAATTAAAAATATAAAAATCCACAGTTGCCTTATTTATACCTAAGGGGATCCAGATCTAGGCCTTCAATTCAAAGTCCTTGGTTACCTTGTAAAATATCTCGTAAAAGTGTATTTATTTACTCATGGCTATAAGGGGATTAGTCTGTTTTTCTTTAAGTCTTTGTGCCAAGATGGCATACAAGAAAATTTTTGGAACTTCATCATTCAGGCTGTGGACAAAGACATTGGTGTTGTCTTCAAGACAAAATTTTTCCCCTCTGCCTACATACCCTTACACCTTAGGCCATACCTCATATACCCCAGCACCTGAATGTCTAAGAACATGAGGCTGGGAGAAACATCATCCAAAGGTGTCTGTAATGGACATTGCTAGTGCTCATCTTGGTTTTCCAACCCTTCCTAGTCACATAGAAGGCTATGTTTCTCGGCCCCTTTTGCATTTGGGTGGAACTATGACTAATTTTGGCCAATAGACTGAGACAGAAAAGTCACGTTGGGGAGGAAGTACTCAAGAGCCAATGCACAATTCCCAATGCTCTCTTTCTCTGCTTAGACAAATCCCGAAGCCCTATGTTAAGAAAAGTGCCATGAGATGGATCAGCCTGGAATGCTTGGTCCCCACATGGAGAACACCTGTAGAGATACCTGAACCAGCAGAAGGTTTGAATGACTGAAAATAATACTGTTTTTGTTAACCATTAAGGTTTTGGCATTGTTTGTCGCTACAACATTACCTAGCCCATCTAGTCTAATACAAGGCCTCAGAATTGTTCCAAGCCAAGCCTCACCAGGTGGACAACCATATATAATTGCCATCACTGCCTTTTTCCAGCTTCAAATATAAGAGAGTTAAAATATGAAGATGGAAAAGTCACTCCAGACTGTCCACCAGGCTCTGATTTCACTCCTCACCTTTGATTCCCTTTTGTCTTACACTTTGATCTTAAAAGAAGTGAATTAAGTCACATCACAGACTTCTCTTTTCCATCAAGAAAGAGACTTGGAAGACAGTAGTTGTTCACAATGCTCAGGGCAATTTCCAGAGGTAGAGATTTAACATTCAAAGCCAGGAGAGAGTCAAAGAGGGCTGGAGAAAAATCCCTTAGGTAAACCCCTAAAATTCAGGTTTGCATTATCCAATCAGGCAAGGGGGAGTGGCAAATGCCCATTAGCTGGCTACAGAAATAGGGCACTATCCAGAGAGCCATGGAAGAGGACTGGAAAAACAAAAGTTGCGAATAATCTTTAAAGGGTGGCTTATGTTAATGAAAATATTAAGTTATATCTGAATTGAACTGAGCAGTATTTTTATTGAGTCTTTTAGATGGTACTTGCAAACATCTAAACTTTTAAAACAGTTGCTCTGACAACTCTGAAAGACAAAGAACTAATCTTTATCAAGAATGTGGTTATTGTGTTTACATTAAATCAGGTCACATGGTTCTAAACGCTCTCTGACTTCAGGAGGAGTTTGTTTCCTCCTTACAGACTCTGTAATACAAATTCCCTAGCTGATCCATAGATACTAATGAGCTTCAGCAGTGGCTTAAGAAGGAAAGGGAGCCTTTACTAAGAAAGGAGTGAAAGTATGTGGTGGAGATAAAGGGGGAAGCTACTGCTGGGGAGGAATGAGCAGGTCACATGGTTAAGGAGCCCTGTGAGTTAACTAACTGTAAGGATCTGTTTGGCTGGTACAGAAGACTGCAAGCCAGGAAGACCATGTGCACAGGGGAAGGCACACTCATGTTGGAGTCATTTGGAGTTAGGAAGGCAATTCTCCAACTTGCTAGCTCTGTGATCTTAGGAAAATCAGTCTTCCCATCAGCAAAAAAAGAGATAAAAATACCTACCTCACAGGGTTAGTGTGTGGATTAAAATCTGAATAAGAAAATGCATGACCTGGACACAGATACACTACCAAATGTAAAATACATAGCTAGTGGGAAGCAGCCGCATAGCACAGGGAGATCAGCTCGGTGCTTTGTGACCACCTAGAGGGGTGGGATAGGGAGGATGGGAGGGAGACGCAAGAGGGAGGGGATTTGGGGATATATGTATATGTATAGCTGATTCACTTTATTATACAGAAGAAACTAACACACCATTGTAAAGCAATTATACTCCAATAAAGATGTTAAAAAAAAAGAAAGAAAAAGAAAAGAAAATGCATGACCCACAGAAGGGGAGAAAATATTTGCAAATGAAGCATCCGACAAGGGATTAATCTCCAAAATATACAAACAGCTCATGCAGCTCGATAACAGAAAAACAAACAACCCAATCAAAAAATGGGCAAAAGACCTAAGTAAACATTTCTACAAAGAAGACATAGAGATGGCCAAAAAGCACATGAAAAGATGTTCAACGTCACTAATTATTAGAGAAATACAAATAAAAACTACAAAGAGGTATCAACTCACAACAGTCAGAATGGCAATCATCAAAAAAATCTACAAACAATAAGTGCTGGAGAGGGTATGGAGAAAAGGGAACCCTCTTGCACTGTTGGTGGGAATGTAAATTGGTACAGCCACTATGGAGAATAGTATGGAGGTTCCTCAAAAAAACTAAGAATAGAGCAATCCCACTCCTGGGCATATACCTGGAGAAAACCATAATTTGAAAAGATACATGCACCCCAATGTTCACTGCAGCATTATTTACAATAGCCAGGACATAGAAGCAACCTAAATGTGTCCATCAACAGAGGAATGGATAAAGAAGATGTGGTACATAAACACAATGGAATATTACTCAGCCATAAAAAAAAGAACAAAATAATACCATTTGCAGCAATATGGATGGACCTAGAGATTGTCATACTTAGTGAAGTAAGTCAGACAGAGAAGGACAAATATTGCATGATATCACTTATATGTGGAATCTTAAAAAATGGTACAAATGAACTGATTTACAGAACAGAAATAGAGTTAAAAATGTAGAAAACAATCTTATGGTTACCAGGGGGGATGCGGGGGGAGGGATAAATGGGAGATTGGGATCGACATATACACCCTACTATATATAAAATAGGTAACTAATAAGGACCTATTGTATAGCACAGGGAACTCTACTCAATACTCTGTAATGGCCTATATGGGAAAAGAATCTAGAAAAGAGTGGATATGTGAATATGTATAATGGATTCACTTTGCTGTACAGCAGAAAGTAACACAACATTGTAACTCAACTATACTTCAATAAAAATTTTAAAAATTAAATTAAATTAAATTTTTAAAAAAGAAAATGCATGAAATGTTTCTAGTACACTGACCATACATAGTAAATTTTCAGTTAACACTAACTCATTAGATTTGCCTAATATGTGAATTTAACTGATGTTAATGAAGCCATATGTACACAGCCAATAATAATAATAGTATTACAGGCGAGCCTCCTCAATGATTGTATTTCCCTGAGTGAGAAGAGAAACGTAAGTCTGACATTTCTTCAGCTGACCTCAATTCCTAAATGGCTCTCATAATGTGAGCATTTCCCAGGCACATGTGAGTGATATAATGAAATTTTTTTAGGATAATTTTCACCATTTGGAATTTTACCCCTAAACACTGCATAAGATGCAACTCTACTGTATTAATACAGTAAGGAATTCTTGTATTCCAATTTGTAAAAGACCACTCACAGTTTTGCTAAGCATAATTTTTATTTATTCTCTTTTTCCACTGTGAAAAGTAACATGTCATTGCAAAGATTATAGCCCTGGGGTCAGCAGACCTGAGTTTCAAATTTTAGCCTCACCACTGACTAGTTACACAAAAACAAGTCCCGAGCCTCTTTGAATTTTTATCTCCCCATCAGTAAAACTGGGATAACCTCAAAGGAATATAGTGAGGATTAAATAAGATAATATCTGCAATGTGCCTAGCAGAATGCAAGCAAAAATATTAACTCTCTTCCCAGCCCATAAATCCTAATAATTCTAATATAAAGTTATCAGAGCATTGAATTACTTGTGTGCATCTATCTCTCACTAGATTATGAGTTGCTTGAAGTCAATGACCAGGATTTTTTATACTTTCTACTCTACATATCTGGAAGGACACGTTAGGAGTTCAGCTATGGCAGGAGATACCAAGAGTGATCACTGGTTTCAGAGCACCAATGAAGTAAACAAAACTATATTACTTCCCAGATACTTTAAATAGTCATCTGTAAGCACCATCTCTACTCACTTATCTCAAATTCTCTCCTCTGTGTACTTCAAAAGATATCCATTCCCACCATTTTAACACTGCTTTGGCCAAAGTCATCACTGACATCCATGTTGCCAAACCCAATGCTCTTTTCCTGGTTCTCTTACTCAGCCTCTCAGCACCATTCAGTGCAGTTGACTGCTCTCTTTTTCTTGAAATATTTTCTTCTCCGGGCTTCCATGACACCATGCTCTCATGGCTTTCCTCTGTTCAGTCTCCGTTGCTAACCCTTCCTCTTAATAGACTTCTAAACTTTAGAGTGCCCAGCTCATTCCTGGATTTCTCCTCTGTCTACACCTTCTCACTAGTTAGCTCGTTCATTCATTCATTGGATAGTGAGCACCATGCAAATACTAACATATCCCACATCTTTATCTCTAGCCCTGACCATTCCAAAGAAATCCAGACACGTGTAACCAACTGTTACTTGAGGTCTCCACTTGTATGTCATATAAATGTTTCAAAATTCACACAAAGAGAAATTTTGATTCCCTTCCCTCACCCCAACTGACTCCTGCCTCAGGGTTCTCCATCCCAGTAAATAGCACTATTCTCCCTGGAGATCAAGACAATAACCTAACACAAGGCTTCTCAAGCTTTAATGTGTGTATGAGTCACCTGAGGGGTCTTCTAATGCAGCAGGTCTGAGTCATAGCCTATGATTCTGCATTTATAACAAGTTCCAAATGATGGGATGCTGCTAGTCCTCGAATCATGTTATTGAATAGCAAGGACCTTGGAGACAGTTCTTGTTTCCCTAATGCACATCCCCACACACATATCCAAAAAGTCAGCAACACTTAATTGACCACACTTCTTCAGAATCGGATGACTTACCAACTCACAACACCTGGTCAGTGCCTCCATCATCTTTCCCCTATAGTACTATCATGGATTCCCAACTAGTCTCCTGCTTCTGCTTTTCCCCTGTCCTGTAGGATGTTCTGTCCACTGCATCCTTATGCCAGTCACACCATATTACCAACAGCCAATGTCTTTTTCCATCACACCTATGACTAAATCACATCAATGACTCTCAAATAGCCCCTGCCTATCATTTGGTATCTCTCACTCTCTGGTCCATGATGCTCCAGCTACACTGATCTTCCATTCCTTAAACTTGCCAAGCTCACTCCCACCTTGAGACTTTTGCACTAGCTGCTCCCTTGCTTGGAAGACTCTTAGTCCTTGATCTTTCAGAAAATACCTGGCTTTTTCTTGTCATTCAACTCACAGCTTAAATGTCATCTCAGAATGACCTTCTTGACCATCCAATCCAAAATAGCCACTCTGTAACCCGTCACTTAATATCAAATCACTGTTTTATTTCTCTGTGTTTTACTTACTGCTATGTGATATTTTTCTGAATTATTCTTTATTTGCCCATGTTCTGTCTCTCTTCCTGCCCCCCTCCTCCCTCTCTTCCTCTCTGTCTCTCTTTCTGTCTCTCTCTCTCTCTCTTTCACTCTCTCTCTCTCTCCCCCTTCCTCCCACCCACACTAAGAGGTTAGTCCCACAAAAGCAGGAACTATGTCTATCTTGTTACCAGTTGTAATCCCTACATCTGGGCCAATTCCTGGCATGTATCAATAGTAGGTACTCAATAACTGCTTGATATGTAAGTGGATGAGTAAATGATTGAATGAAAAGTTGAATGAAAAGTTCTGGAGTGTGCTGCAGAATGAGAAGGAAAATGCAGCTGCGTGGCATCGGGGCCTTCCACTCTGAGCTCAGGATCCTTCTGAACTCCTTCTCTGAGTCCACCTTATTCCACATAATATACTGAAAAGTGACGATAAGCATCTGGTGGTGAGTTATCATCATTTTTCTCATTAAAGGACCTTGTGGTTCACAGTCTCTGCCACAGGCCCTAGAATGCGGCTTGTTTTAACATAAACCAGCTAATTTATCAAATAAAGAGTAGCCCCTCTGGGCATGGACTTAATTTCCATGATTCTCCACTGATCACTTTCAAGAGCTCTACTTGACTGCACACACATTTATTATTTGGGAGGGGGAGGGGAGGGGTGAGGAGGGAGCTCACTCATAGTGATTTGAATATGTCATTTGACTGGACAATTACAAAGCACATGCATGGAAATAGGGTGGCTCCAGTGGATCACGCAAAGTATGCTTGCCCCAGCCAGCAGTATCTGCATTACCTGGGAGCATGTTAAAAATGCAAATTCTCAGGCTCTGCCCCCGAACTTCTGAATGAAAATCTTGGAATCTGTGCTTTAACGATTCTCCAGATGATTCTGATGCAAGCTAGAATTTGAGAACCACCAATTTAAACCATTCACATATACCACCGTGGGTTTCCATGGCTCAGGAAAGTTGGTGACCTCAAGAATAGTTAGTCTTGGCATTAAATAATGTTTAAAAGAATGACTCACACCTGCCCAAGTTGGGTATTAGCAAACAGATATTCTGGAATGCTTTTGACTAACCTAAGTTTATCCAGGAAACAGGACTCAACCTAGTCCTCCACTCAGCTTTCTTTTACCTTCTATATCATTCTCCTTTGTTGCCTCCAATTTATCTGATACCACTCCAGTTAGACCATCAGTTCTTGGTATTCAAGAAAAGAAGTGACACATGAGTCTTACACTAACCATGCTGAGTAGCTCTTCCACAAACACACACACACATGTACACACATACATGGCACCTATTCAGTTGCTAAAAGAAATTCCAAGTGTGCAGTCATATCTGAACTATGATATGTATTTCACCCAGTTGTTCAATGAACCAAATCTCAGTAACCTCAACATGTATTCAATTCAGACAGATTTAATATTCTTAGCTACATAACCACGGCATCTACCTGCTTTCAGTTTTGATCCTAGAAATATTTCTGTCTCAACCATGACAAGTTTCAAGATGAGAACTTACATAAGTTAGTGATAAGTGAGTTAGTGGTGAGTGAATTAGTTCCCAGCATTGGTGGCTAACATCTATGGAATCACTGTGGACCCATGTTTTATTTTGAAATTTATAACAAAAGCAGATATTGTAGGTTGCTTTGTAGGTCAGTTTCCATGAATTGCTTCAGTCACATGTAGAGACAAAGCCCTTTTTTCTACTACCCACCCCAAGTATGTTTGTTGATTTCTATTAAAATTTCCCAGTTGTCGAAAAGAGAAAACATTAGGATTATGATGTGATGCTATGTTATTAGAGTCATAAACTGAGGGTGATATTATCAGAGAAGGTCAAGACGAAGAGAGTGTAGAGGACACTCCAGAAAATTTGAATAAACTACTTGGTTACCGCTTGGTTATATTTGGAGATTGTGCAACTAAGAAAAATGTGTTAGTGAAAAGTGAGAACAATGTTGGAAAGTTGTTGCTTAGGTTGCCCTGATATATTCTAGAATTTCATTGATTCCTGCAGAGATTTTGCCGTTTTATCAACAGTATTACACTCCCTATGTTGCAAAAAATTGAAACTCAAGGTAATATTAATCCTGTTCCTCAATGTCAGTATTATGAAAAAAATTCTACTTTACTTTAAATATTGCCATACCATTTTACAATTAGATCAGGCTTGATTACCAAAGCACCTTCATATGTATATAGTACATTGTTGATTTTAATAAACATTATGAATCTGTGAGGAGAACAGACCAAAGATTATTCTCCCTATTTGAAATATCAACATCTGAGAGTCAGAGACGTTAAGTGGCTTAATCAAGACCACAAAGCTAATTTTCAAGAACTCCAGGTCTAGCACTTTTTCTATTATACAATATACACTTGACTACAATTCCCAGACATCCTAGGAAGTGGTCAAAGAAATTTTTGTTCAGTAATGTGATGTTGTTTTATTCTATCCTGACTATGTACTCTTTTTAGCCATAATGCTAAACGACAAATGCTGTTTTAAACACTATATTCGTTAACTGGCATGAGAAATCACCTTCTGAAGATCCAGGCCCATCCCACACTTTGCAATGTTTCTTATCATGCTAATGTAAAATGTTGGGGATGGCAACAGCAGGGAGGAGAGAGAAGGACATTTATTACATGAAGAAACAGCACATATTGATTTTTCTTTCCAATGTAGAGACAGGTAATACAATTTCATTGCCTATTCAATATGAAAATAGGACTTAATGGAGTTACAGTTTATGATTTGGCCGCTGCGTCAGACTTCCTTTCCAACAATCTCTTCTTCATCTCAGATTCTACCCCAGGACAGATGGCGAGATCTACCCATTTGTGACCAAGTGCAATTGGTCCTGCAGAACAGGAGATGAAGTATATGAAAGAAAATAACGAGCGAGGGTCACTCTTTACAAGGCATTCACCTACAGTAACAGTGGCTGAAGAACGCTGGAGATACATGCCACAGGGGCTGTCCCTCAATAGCACAAAAGAAAGGCCACACTGCCCCAATAGATGTGGCTAACAGCCCAAAGGTCATGGTAATTTGAGAATGTATTACTTGTGGGAGAGTTTCTTCCAGGCAAGATGTAGTCTCAAAAAGCAGAAGGTGTTAGGTTTGTTGTTCACTTCTTGCGTTATTTCCTTAAAACCAGTGGTGGATGTTGTTGGAGACAGTTCTCCATAGGTCTCTCATTTTCTGCATTTCTGGCAAGGAGAAGCACTTCTTTTGTTTCAGACCATCTGTGCAAGGACAGCTGTATAGTGAACAACATGGAAGCTAGAGGTACTCTCTCTCTCTTAAAGCAGTGGGCCAGCAAGCTGGTTGCCCAGTGTGAAACTCTCAGGTTCCCTAGGTGCTCAGAATCCCTAAGAATTCCCTAAAGATTTCTATCCTTTTACAACTTAACTGCATGTGCAGCTATCACCTCACTCTCTTACGTTACTCAGTAAGAAAGGGGGCTTTAGGGCACCAAATATGCTGCTTGCTGAGTTGTGAATAATAAAATCCTTCATCTCTGACCTAAGTCTCTCTTGCTGACCTGGCCTTGAAATGACCAGGTAAAAATAACAGTGTATAAGAGTTGTGGTCATTCACACTCAGTTTTTCTAGGTGAGTTTGCTAAATTCAGATTGGTGGTGTTGGTCACACTTCCCTGCTAGAAATTAGTACTGGCTTTTACAGTTTATCTTTCCTGTTGCTAACCTGATGAGCTGGTCTTCAATACTGCTGGGCTAAAGAGTGAAAAAATTAATAGAAAGTATTTATGCCAAAACTTTTGTTCAATACTGAAACAATGCCAAGAAATTATCCAATGTTTGCCTGAATGGACAATTAGGTTAAAATAAATTTCATACATAAGTTACTCTGACAGACCTCGACCTCCTATAAAGCACCCCCGACCACAGGAAAACACACATATTTCTGGGAATTCCCAAGGGATGTCTCCCATGTGCTCCATTCCTTCAACGTCTACCATGTTCAACTATGTTCTGTCTCTAACTTAAGATTCTTGCCCCTCTGACCACTTAGCTCCACCAACTCTCTTGGTGCAAAACAGTAGTTCTTTACAGGTGGTAATCTTTGTCCCAAGAGATATAACAAGCCTACCAGTATCGACAGTTCAAGTGCTAGGGGCCAAGTTTCCTGAGGGGACCTCGTAGCATGATGGCCACTGCTACTTCTCATCTTGCACCCTAAGCAGCATAATCCTTTCTGCTCTGATGTCTGTGGTGAAGGGGAGATGGGGTCTCTCCCATTGTGATATGCTCCATGATAACTCAATGTTGCTTGGACAGCAAAATTCTTTCTAGACATGTCCAGACCCGATTTAAATATGAACCACCACATACAATCTTTCTTCTCATCTTCAGTCACTCATGGATCAAGCTCATAATGCATAGAGATTTCTTCAGTTAGGATCTGTTCTCTCTCAGATTTCTTGAACCCTCTTCACAAAGACTTTTGTGGAGCCAGTCTCCCAATGGACCAGACATGCCTGAATCCCCAGGGGCAGACACACTGGAAAATACTTGCCTCAGGCATCTGCACCCTCTTCAAGTTTGGCTCAAAAGTCATCTTGTCAGGGAGGCCTTTCCTAACTACCCATTAAAAATTGTTTACCTCCATTGCCATCCCAGCTTATCCCCTTTCCTGCCTTATTTCACTCTGTTGCACTAATTACTTCCAAATGTATTATAAAATGGATTTGTGTTATTATTCTCTTTCCCTACCAAAATATAAGTTCCAAGAGGGTAAGGGTTTTCATCTCTTTGTCTCACTGATGTGCTTAGAATGGGGCCTAGCACCCAGTTTGTCCTCAATAAATATTTAAAGAATGAGTGACTGAATCCTAGACTCAGGCCACATGTGTGATGTGCTCCTCTCACATAAATTCCACTGGCCGCAGGTTCATTAAACCTGACATCCAGTAAACATACTTTGGCTGAAAAGATAACTGTGAATAATGATGCAGAGAAGACATACCCCACATGAAGGACCAAGTAGCTGGATAAATACCAACGACCCAGTCTCTCCTTCTGGTTGTCTTTCACCTTTGAAATGAGGGCAGAAAGTACAAATACCTTAGCCTCGCTTCTCTATTCTTTGTATGATTAGGCGTTTTTAAATCCATATAGTTCTTATATCCAATAATATAATTCTTTTTAAGCCCTTTCTTTTTCTGTTGCCACTTAAAAGTCCTTCAGAAATGAATTATGACTACTGAAACTTTAACGTGATTCAAGATATGCAGTTAAATGTCATAATGAGCCAAGACAGTTTATGTATGTGTGTTAACTATGGGGGATATTAGTGAAAATGTGCCCATTTATTACATAGGAGTAACAGGTCAAAATGAAAAAGAAAGTCTTGATTTGAGGTTCACAAATTTATGAGGCAATACTGACAGTAGGTAAATTGCTACAAATTTTCAGGAAAGCATTTAGAATATCTAAAATTCCTTTAAAATATTCATATATTTGAATGCATTTATTACACTTTTAAATATGTATAGAGAAGGATGTTTATGGAAATGTTATTTATAATGAACAAAAATTGCAAATGACCTAAATAGTCAACCATGGAGGAATATTTAAAGAAGTTACATTCTTATTATCCTGTATAATAGAATATTATATAGTCACCTGAAATTGTGATTTTTGAAGACTAGCTAAGGAAACCATTCTCTCAACACAATGCTGAACACTAAAAGCTAGGTACACGTTATAAGGCCCACTTTTCAAACAATAAATACATAATATAGCCACCAAAAAATGGTAATGAAATTTGCAAGTATGTTAATGGTGATTACTTCTGTCTTAGTACATTTGAGCTGCTATAACAAAATATCATAGACTGGGTGGCTTATAAACAACTGAAATTTATATTTCACAGTTCTGAAGGCTGGAAGTCTTAGATCAGGGTGACAGGATGGGAGGCTGAGGGACCTCTTCCAGGTCATAGACTTCTCGTTGTATCCTCCTGGGGCAGAAGGGACTAGGGAGCTCTGTGCGGCCTCTTTTATGAAAGCATTAATTCCATTCGTATGAGCTCCGTCCTCATGATCTAACCACCTCCCAAAGGCCCCACCTCCTTCAATACCATCACATTGGGCCTTAAAATTTTAATGTATAATGTTGAGGGAGAACACAAACATTCAGATCATAGCAACTTCTGATTGTGGAATTAGAAGTGATTTTACAGGTAACTCCTAATATATCAAAATATTCAGTTGGCACTGGCCACCATGTTTGTAACTGGTGTTGATAGACAGACAAAATATTTTTGTGACAAAAGATTCTGTGACAGTGAAATACATTTAGATAGTGATGCAAAATAAATTGAATGTAGTCATAGTAAGAGCTGGCATTTAATGAACTCTGATTTGAATCAGATACTGTGCTGAACATTTTAATCCCTCTATGAAGTAGGTATCATTATAATATGTTATAGATGAGAAAACTGAAGTTTTTAAAAGATGAAATAACTGTTTCAGTATCACAGGGCACGTCAGGGGCAGTGTGAGATTTGATTCAGAATTTTCCACCTCCGGAGCTTCTGCTTTTAAACCCTATGCTCCATTAAAAACAGTTGAATATGATCCACCATGAGTGAACTTGTAGTTTACTTTTGGTTGAGACAAAGGATTATTTTCAGGTAGTTTAGCATTCCTGATGGTAATTACTATTCAGACGATTACTATCTTTTAACTCTTGATCAGATCTTCACTGCCTCCCTTGAGGATAAATATTTCATTTTCCTATGGCTGATAAAATATATATAATACTTTGGCTTAGACATTGACCAAAAATAGAGATACTTACAGTTTTAATCAATTGTAATTAAACCTTAATTACAATATAAAGGCTTCTTTCCCTAGAGAAAAAAATCCTTCTAGAAAAGACATTTTTTAAACTAAAACTACAACAAAATATGAAGTCAGAAGACTACAGTTGATTTCCTGATAAATGAAGAAAGTATTAGAAACGTGGCACAGTCAAATTGGCCTTCAAAAAAAACTGACATAGTTTCATAGACTCTGCCTCTGAATGAAATATTGGGAACTCTCTTGGCACTTCTCCCAGACATCCAGGTAGAACAGGGGTACACTGATTATTTTAACTACAACAATCTGCTTTTGCACAAACCCACCTCAGGCCCAGCCAAATGGTAAGCTTATCAAACTGCCAGATCAAGAGAAAGACGGTTTTTACCTGAGAAGAGAAACTAAGCAAAATGTGCAGAACTACCTTATAACCTAAGATAGTCGCCATTTCATATTTCCTAGAAGAAAATTCTAGACTAAAAAAGAGTTCCTAGAGAGAACTCCAAAATATGCAAAATAAAGAGAGGGAGAGCTTTACAAGCTATATTTAATATAAAGCAAAGAAAACAAAATTAAGAATTTTAGCTCAATTTTTAGGAAAGAATAATTTCTAGAAAAAATTCACATATAGAACTATAAACTTAAATCTTAAAGACAATGCTGCCACTTTAGATGGTAAACATTTTAATAATCCCACAACTTAAAACTATCTTAAAAGGACAAGCTCCAGGAATTATCAAAATGTTTATACCAGTCTGTTTTAAGAGATCCATATGTTTAGAACTTGGTGTGTTAAATATGTGTTGTAGTATTCTTTAGATACACTCTAAAAAAGAAAAAGTTCTCATGACTTTTAATCTAGTATTTTGTTAACAGATAACATCCTCAAGTTAAAAAATAAAGAATGTTCCTAAAATAATGTCCCTTCCCCTGAGGTAACCCTTGGAAGGTAGTGGTCAATAACACAATCAGATAACTGGGGTTATTTCAGTTGCTTGCCAAAATATCGCTCATGACTATTAAAGCTGAAAAAAACCATTACATCAATGACAGAAAGGGCATGATTGTTCTTATTTCTGGAATTCTTCTGATGTGAGTCAATTCACTGGGTAGGATTTCACTGGAAAATGGCTTTAGGAATATATTAAATAAAGGAAGGACAGAACCAAGCCTTCAAACACAGACATAATGGAAAACCATAGAGTCAGACTTCACCCAGCAGGCAGTGACAGAGATCAAATTCAAAGTAAAATTTGTAGCTACAAAAACTCTAATTTTCTGTGCAATTTTGATTTTTATTAATTTAACATTGTTTCTTCTTAACAATCCAAATAAAAACATTTCACTCTCCATATACAAAAATAAAATTGTGATTTTGCTTTTCATTTCAGACCTAGAAACATCAGATTAAAGAAAGAGAAGTAATATGAGACTAGTTTAAATATTGTTTTCATATTTGCCCAAAATCCAAAAGGTACTTAGGAAATTGGATAACTTGGAGATGCAGAAATCATCCATAAGAAAAATGTACGTTCTGATATATTTTTTAAATCCCTAGACTCACAGAACTTTAAACCGAAACTGAATATGCCATCATCGAGAAGGCCTTCTCCCCCTATAACTCCCTCTAGATGGAGATGATGTGATCCAGTTTGTGATTATTGAATCTACCTACTGAAACAGTTCTTCTGTTGGCCTTTTATTATTTTATATGTTTGCTTAGTCTTCCCAACTAATTTAAGCTAAGAAGCTGTCTTTTATCTATCTTATTATTCCCCCAAAGAGTGCAGTAGAGAGCCTCATCCACAGTAAACATTCTCTATTTATTCATTAATTCCAGATAGGTTCAAAAAAAATTTTTTTTTAATTAAGAAGATGAGTTCTCCATGACTAGATAGATGTATTCCCTAGGAAGGGTTAGGACTAGGAAGTTACTTGTTAAATAAATCTAATAAGTATGCTAACAGCTAATATGGTAACATATTATTTACTAATTTTCAAACTTTTTTCTTCATTAAAGAAAACCTTGTTCAGATACCCAACAAACAACATTGAAACTCTTCTGGTTGAAGTAAGTGGAGAGGATTGGGAGAGAAACAGGCAAGAGCAGATGGGGCGAGGTGAAGGCACAGAGGAACTGAAGTCCAACCAGTTGGCTCTCTATCCACCATCCGACAAAGGCCACCAGGGACTTGTAGCCACTCTAGAGCACTGCTTGAAAGCCACTAGTTCAGTCTGTTGTGTAATTTATTTTAATAAAAAGAAAATCTCTGCTTATGCCTCTTGCCAATTCAGCGACAGAAATTAAATCCTGTATTTTCAAAGTGTATTATAAATATGTATTGAATAAATGAACTGACCAAGTGAATGAATACTTATAACCAAACTAAATAAAATTCTTATTATAGTTATCATATTTTCTCTAGTTGGCTTGAATGGGATATGAAAATCTAAATATAATTGGAATTAGAGAAACGAACAAGTAAAAAGTATCAACTAAGACTGAATGCCAGGACTTCCCTGGTGGTGCAGTGGTTAAGAATCTGCATGCCAATGCAGGGGATGTGGGTTCGAGCCCTGGTCCGGGAAGATCCCACATGCTGTGGAGCAACTAAGCCAGTGTGCTATAACTACTGAGCCTGTGCTCTAGAGCCCACGAGCCACAACTACTGAGCCCATGTGCCACAACTATTGAAGCCCGCGCGCCTAGAGCCCGTGCTCCACAACAAGAGAAGCCACCGCAATGAGAAGCCTGAGCACCGCAACAAAGAGTAGCCCCCGCTCGCTGCAACTAGAGAAAGCCCGAGCGCAGCAACGAAGACCCAACGCAGCCAAAAATAAAATAAAAATTAAAAAAAGAAGACTGAATGCCAACATCTGAAATATTTTTAAGTCATTTTACAAAGTAAAAATTTGTACACACAGCATTCTTTCCTATCTATGGTAATGAAATGGATTCCAGCACATATGTATGTTTCTGTTGTCCTGAATCCATGCCTCCCCCTTTTTTTTTTAACAACAGCTCATTTTTGTTTCCCTTTTGGGAGCTTCCCTTTTCCTATGCATCAGGTCTTGGCAATCTGTCCATCAAAATGTCCCACTCAGTCCCTACCAACCCACCTCATGCCAAGCCATGGGGCAGGCACATTACCTCAGCTAGACTAATCAGATCCTCTGACCCTGAGATATGAAGCTTTCCTGGGACGACAAGATGTAGGAGCAATTGGAGCTTCTCTGCCTACCCCTGGGGCAGTAAGCAGACTCTCCATTAGGTGCTACTACTTGAATCCCTGCAGCTATGCTTGTCCAGAGCTTTCTGAGCCCTGATTCTTCAGCCTCTTCTTTTCTTCTGTGTTATCTTTCCAATAACATCCTTACTTTATTTACTATCTATTTTTCTTTATTTGTTTTTAAGTTAACCAGAGTCCACTTCTGAAACCCCAGAACACTAAGATACAGGGGCCCTAAGCACTGATAACACAGACAGAAATTCACTTAGAGAAGCTTAGCTCAAAGTCATTTTCACAGCCCACAGTGAAATAGATTGCAAAGTCTCAGCTTGGTTTACTTGGATTCATCTCAATATTATTAAGTTTTTTGAAAAATAATGCTTATAGTATCCTACAACCCAGTCATACGCAAACTAAAGACCATTGAACTGAGATCAGGAGAACAATTCATTGGGTAGTTTAGGGAAAGTTTATAAATATTTTTTGAATCTCTATTTCCTTATCTATGAAAAGATTAAGTTAAAGTAGATCTATAAAGCCTCCTCTAATTGTGACATCCTATGAATTTTTAAGTTTACAAATATAAAATAACACATACCAACTATTGATTTTTTTTTTTTTTTTTTTTAGTCTGAAGTAGTTGCTCTGAAAAAGTCCCTGCTCTCTTACTTCAAGGCAATATTTAAATTTGACACCAGACTCACCCAGGATCAGCCTATGCTGTGGTGTGACTTTCCTCCAGAGCTTTGTAGAATCTCTTTTTGTGATGGAAATCAGTGCCACTTTTTCTGTACTCACATTTTCCCTTTTCCGTTCTCCTTCTATGGTTGGAAAAAAATGAGTTATAATTAGAACCAAGAAAATACTGTAAGGATAAATACAATGTATCCTGTCTTATAAAAGGTCATTCTTTCAAGCTATCAAAGCCCTTTACAACAAATACGTAACTGATGGTCGCAGCCTCCTCTGTAGGAATAAAACACTATGCCTGGTTTATAGATGAAGAAGCCAAAGAGGGAGTCAACATAATTTCAGTTGACCATCTCAAATCTGGAACTAGAAATTCAGAGCCCATCCATTTTAAAACACTGTGTGTGACCATGCCAAATTAGCTCAGTTTGTTGTAGATGATTTTAATGTTGACCCAGCAATATGTGTAATACATTTATAAAGAAAACAAAATGAAAGACATATTCAAATAGCTAAGAGTCAATCCTAAAACAAATAGCAATTACAGTGGTTTTCAGAATAAGTTCTTTGGTGACTAGTTGATGACTTCTGTGAAACTCCCATGTGAAGTGTGGCAAGTCTAATTTACTGTACAATTACAGAAAACTGGAATAGAGTCTGCCCTGAAGACCAAGTTATGCATACTGATAGTAAGCTGATACCGAGAAGTGATGATCATAACAACAACTGCATGTCGCTCATTTAGACCAGAAACATACTGCCTGCTGTCACCACCACCACCATGTTTCCCAAGGGTGTCCTTAGACAGACTGGCCCAGGATGAGAAAGGGAGCTTACGTGCCTGGCTCATCAGTTAATGTCTACTTAGCATGCAATCATCCACTCTTATTTATTGAAAAATATTATCCTATGTGCCAGGCACTGTGCAATGCACTCCATCAAATTACTCATCCATGAATCTCTAGAACTCGTTCTCTCAACTTGGAGAGCCTAAGGAGCTCAGGAGAATAGCGATTAGTAAAGGAACTAGAAGCCTTTTCCTGATTTGTTTAATAGTACACCTTCAGGTATCAATATTTCCCCTTTCATTATTTGGTGGAATGACTGAATTTCCTTAGGGGGACAGTCATCAGCCACTGATGACAGACTTCTATGGAAAAGTCCTGTGTCATATAGGAGCTAAAAGGCCAAGGGACCTGGTAAAGTCCCAATTAAAGATTTTCCAACAGCCATTAGACTTCCAAGGTATAACTTAGGAGACATGGCACGTGTGGCCTCCTGTCAACAGAGAAACACTCTTCCCAGCCTTGAACACAAGGGACAAATATGTTCAGGTGTGCAGAGGGAAGGGAAAGGAACATTTTTCAGCACCTGCCCTTAATCAGGCACTAAACTAGACTCTTTCAGTCTCATCATCTTACTTAATCTTCAGCTGTCCCCTGTTCAGTTACACTTTGCCTGACCACCCTACCAAAGAAATTGAAACCCTCATATAATCTACCATACATATTTGTTTATTTGTTTACTATTTGTTTCTCTCCCCTAGAATATAAACTACTAAGGACACAAAAGAAGATTCTTGAAAAATATACTACGAGTCTGATCATGATAAAGTCCTCTTTCCTCCCAGTTCTGAACCAATTGAAAACTGGGATAGGAGGACAGAAGGAGCTCTAATACTTTCACTTCATTCCTAGTAGAGTGCTTGGAGAATGCTGCTTCTCCCCAAGGAAAAATGGGAACTCTGTACCTTCCTTATCACAAACCCCTGAATTAAACTCATTCACCTATGACAGGGAGAAGACCTGAAAAACTGTAAATCTTTCCCATGCAGAGGAAAAGGGGAGAACATGGTATACCTGCAGGGAGCAGCTCTAGGGAAAGGAGGCAAGACAGTTTAGGGACCTCACTACTCAAAGTAATATGATTCATGGACCAGCAGCATCAGCTCCTGGAAGCTTCTTAGAAATGCAGACTCGGGCCCCACTCTAGACCTACTGAGTTGGAATCAGTATTTTCATAAGATGCCTAGGTAATCCATATGCATTTAAAATTTTCAATAACACGTGTGAAATAAAGCTTAACATACTAACCCCAACAGAGATATGTGGACCAGAGGGTATTGGACTTGTCATATTAGCAATCAGACAAATCCCTCTTCCTTCTATTATTAAGTGCCAATAATATAAAAAGGCAGTGCAGCCTCCTCGTTCTGAATTCTTCCAGGAGAGGACAGAGGTGGTGATTTTAAAATATGAGTTTATTTGCTTATTTATTTGTAGCTTGTAAAAGGCAGCAGGAACTTGGGGAGAAAGAAAAAAATGAGAGAAAATGAATCTCCACCTCCACCCTTAATTTCTCTATCTATCTTTTCTCCTCATTGTAAAAAGGGAATAATAATACCTGCTACAGAGGGAGGAACACTCCCAAACTCATTCTACAAGGCCACAATCACCCTGATACCAAAACCAGACAAAGATGTCACAAAGAAAGAAAACTACAGGCCAACATCACTGATGAACATAGATGCAAAAATCCTCAACAAAATACTAGCAAACACAATCTAACAGCACGTTAAAAGGATCATACACCATGATCAAGTGGGGTTTATCCCAGGAATGCAAGGATTCTTCAATATACGCAAATCAATCAATGTGATAAACCATATTAACAAATTGAAGGAGAAAAAACATATGATCATCTCAATAGATGCAGAAGAAGCTTCTGACAAAATTCAACACCCATTTTTTACAAAAACCCTCCAAAAGTAGGCACACAGAGAACTTACCTCAACATGATAAAGGTCATATATGACAAATCCACAGCCAACATTGTTCTCAATGGTGAAAAACTGAAACCATTTCCTCTAAGACCAGGAACAAGACAAGGTTGTCCACTCTCACCACGATCATTCAACATAGTTTTAGAAGTTTTAGCCACAGCAATCAGAGAAGAAAAAGAAATAAAAGAAATCCAAATCGGAAAAGAAGAAGTAAAGCTGTCACTGTTTGCAGATGACATGATACTATACATAGAGAATCCTAAAGATACTACCAGAAAACTACTAGAGCTAATCAATGAATTTGGTAAAGTAGCAGGATACAAAATTAATGCACAGAAATCTGGCATTTCTATACAGTAATGATGAAAAATCTGAAAGAAAACTTAAGGAAATACTCCCATTTACCATTGCAACAAAAAGAATAAAATACCTAGGAATAAACCTACCTAAGGAGACAAAAGACCTGTCCTGTATGCAGAAAACTGTAAGACACTGATGAAAGAAATTAAAGATGATACAAATAGATGGAGAGATATACCATGTTCTTGGATTGGAAGAATCAACATTGTGAAAATGACTATACTACCCAAAGCAATCTACAGATTCAATGCAATCCCTATCAAACTACCACTGGCATTTTTCACAGAACTAGAACAAAAAATTTCATAATTTGTATGGAAACACAAAAGAGCCCAAATAGCCAAAGCAATCTTGAGAAAGAAAAACAGAGCAGGAGAAATCAGGTTCCCGGACTTCAGACTACACTACAAAGCTACAGTAATCAAGACAGTATGGGGCTTCCCTGGTGGCGAAGTGGTTGAGAATCTGCCTGCCAATGCAGGGGACATGGGTTCGAGCCCTGGTCTGTAAAGATCCCACATGCCGCGGAACAACTAGGCCCGTGAGCCACAACTACTGAGCCTGCGTGTCTGGAGCCTGTGCTCCGCAACTAAAGAGGCCACGACAGTGAGAGGCCTGCGCACCGCGATGAAGAGTGGCCCCCACTCGCCGCGACTAGAGAAAGTCCTCGCACAGAAACGAAGACCCAACACAGCCAAAAATAAATTAATTAATTAATTTTTAAAAATAAATAAATAAATAAATAAATTTTTTTAAAAAAAGACAGTATGGTACTGGCACATAAACAAATACAGATCAGTGGAACAGGATAGAAAGCCCAGAGATAAACCGACACACACATGGCCACCCTTTCTCTTATAAAGGAGACAAGAATATACAATGGAGAAGAGACAGCCTCTTCAATAAGTGGTGCTGGGACAACTGGACAGCTACATGGAAAAGAATGAAATTAGAACACTCCCTAACACCATACACAAAAAATAAACTCAAAATGGATTAAAGACCTTAATGTAAGGCCAGACACTATAAAACTCTTAGAGGAAAACATAGGCAGAACACTCTACGACATAAATCACAGCAAGATCCTTTTTGACCCACCTCCTAGAGAAATGGAAATAAAAATAAAAGTAAACAAATGGGACCTAATGAAACTTAAAAGCTTTTGCACAACAAAGGAAACTATAAACAAGACGAAAAGACAACCCTCAGAATGGGAGAAAATAGTTGCAAATGAAGCAACTGACAAAGGATTAATCTCCAAAATTTGCAAGCAGCTCACGCAGCTCAATATCAAAAAAACAAACACCCCAATCCAAAAATGGGCAGAAGACCTAAACAGACATTTATCCAGAGAAGGTATACAGATTGCCAACAAACACATGAAAGGATACTCAACATCACTAATCATTAGAAAAATGCAAATCAAAACTACAATGAGGTATCACCTCGCACCAGTCAGAAAGGCCATCATCAAAAAATCTACAAACAATAAATGCTGGGGAGGGTGTGGAGAAAAGGGAACCCTCTTGCACTGTTGGTGGGAATGTAAATTGATACAGCCACTATGGAGAACAGTATGGAGGTTCCTTAAAAAACTAAAAATAGAACTACCATATGACCCAACAATCCCACTACTGGGCATATACCCTGAGAAAACCATAATTCAAAAAGAGTCATGTACCACAATGTTCATTGCAGCTCTATGTACAATAGCCAGGACATGGAAGCAACCTAAGTGTCCCTCCACAGATGAATGGCTAAAGAAGATGTGGCATATATATACAATGGAATATTACTCAGCCATAAAAAGAAACAAAATTGAGTTATTTGTAGTGAGGTAGATGGACCTAGAGTCTGTCACACAGAGTGAAGTAAGTCAGAAAGAGAAAAACAAAGACTGTATGCTAACACATATATATGGAATCTAAAAAAAAAAAAAGTCTTTCTGAAGAACCTAGGGGCCGGACAGGAATAAAGACGCAGACATAGGGAATGGACTTGAGGACACGGGGAAGAGGAAGGGTAAGCTGGGATGATGTGAGAGAGTGGCATGGACATATATACACTACCAAATGTAAAACAGATAGCTAGTAGGAAGCAGCCACATAGCACAGGGAGATCAGTTCAGTGCTTTGTGACCACCTAGAGGGGTGGGATAGGGAGGGTGGGAGGGAGATGCAAGAGGGAGGAGATATGGGATTATATGTATATATATAGCTGACTCACTTTGTTATAAAGCAGAAATTAACACACCATTGTAAAGCAATTACGCTCCAATAAAAATGTTAAAAAATAATAATAATAATAATACCTGCTGTATGGGCTGTTGTTAAGCCTGAATAAGATAATACATGTAAATGTTTAGTAAACTATAAAGTATTATTTTTTTAAAGTTTTCTCTTGTTACACAGAGAAAACTCATCAATCAGCAACCCCTCAGGTTTTAGAAATTCAGCATATCATGCCATTGTTGAATCATAGAGAATTTTACAAATATTTTTATATTATCATGCTGGTAAAAAATGTACAGCAGTCATGTTTGTCTGCAAATAAAATGAAAATTTTTTAATATGTTAATACTTACTAGGCCAGTTTGTATGAGATAAAAATGATGAGCTGAGAAGGAGAAGTTTGAAAATTGGCTACTCTAAAGGTATCATATGCCCTGACTTTAAACTACACTACAAAGCTACAGTAGTCAAAACAGTATGGCACTGGCACAACAACAGACACAGAGATCAATGGAACAGAACAGAGAGCCCAGAAATAAATTTATGCATATATGGTTAATTAATTTATGACATAGGAGATAAGAATATACACTGGGGAAAGACAGTTTCTTCAACAGATAGTGTTGGGAAAACTACACAGCTACATGCAAAAGAATCAAACTGGACCACTATCTTACACCATATTCAAAAATTAACTTAAAATAGATTAAAGACTTGAATGCAAGAACTGAAACCATAAAATTTCTAGAAAAATCGTAGGTTATTAGCTCCTTGACATAGGTTTTGGTGATGATTTTTTGGATTTGAGTCCAAAAGCAAAGTCAACAAAAGAAAAATAAACAAGTGGGACTACATCAAACTAAAAAGATTCTGCACAGCAAAGAAAACTATCAGCAAAACAAAAAGGAAACCTACTGAAATGAGAGAAAATATTTGCAAATCATATATTCAATAAGGGGTTAATATCCAAAATGTATAAATAATTCATACAGCTCAATAGCAAAAAAAAAAAAAAGAAAGAAAGAAAGAAAAAAAAAGTCTGATTAAAAAAATGGGCAGAAGATCTGAGTAGACATTTTTCCAAAGAAGACATAAAGATGGTCAACAGACATACGAAAAGGTGCTCAGCATTACTACTCAGGGAAATGCAAATCAAAACCAGAGATATCTCCTCCCACCTGTCAGAATGGCTATTATCAAAAAAGGCAAGATATAACAAGTGTTGACAAGGATGTAGAGAAAACAAAACACTTGTGTACTGTTGATGGGAATGTAAATTGGTGCAGTCATTGTGGAAAACAGTATGGAAGTTCCTCAAAAAATTAAAACTAGAACTATCATACGATCCAGAAATTCCACTTCTGTGTATTTATTTATCCAAAGAAAACATAAACACTAATTTGAAAAGATATATTGGCTCATTGCAGCATTATTTACAGTAGCCAAGATATGGAAACAACCTAAGTGTCCATGGAAGGATGAATGGATAAAGAAATTATGGTACATGTATACAATGGAATGTTAGTCATAAAAAAAGAATGAACTCTTGCCATTTGTGACAACATGAGAGGACCTTGAGAGTATTATGCTGAGTGAAATAAGTCAGACAAAGTCAAATATCATATGATTTCACTTATATATAGAATCTAAAAAACAAAACAAACAAAACAAAACAAAACCAGACTCACAGATACAGAGAACAGACTGGTGGTTGCCAGAGGGGAGGAGGAGGTTAAGGATTGGGCAAAATAGGTGAAAGGAATCAAGAGGTGCAATCTTCCAGTTATAAAATAAATAGCTCATTGGATTGCAATGTACAGCATGGGAAATATAGTCAATAACGTTGTATTTACTTTGTATCGTGACAGATGGTTAGTAGACATTGTGGTGATCTTTTCATAATGTATATAAATGTCAAATCACTATGTTGTACACCTGAAACTAATATAATATTGTATGTCAGTTATACTTTAAAAATATTGCTGCTGAAGCCCCAAATACTTCTTAAATATTATTTACACACATGCACACAAATAAATATATTTGTATACTGCATCTCTGAAAAAGAAAGTTTAGCTACTGTATTTCAAAAAACAAAGACAGATGTATTTAGATGTACTTACACTATATTTTTTCAAAGCTAGATCATAAAATATATATACTTTTTTTTAGCTTTGAAAATTCAAAACTAATTTCTATCTCACTCTGAGACTTGTCAAATGCCATAAAGTAGAAATGGTTGTCCTGAAATATGTCCTCAATAAAACAGCCAGTTACCTTTTTTTTTTAATTAGCAGGTAATGAGCTATTTTGTCTATTTATACAGACAAATTTATATGCATAAATTTCAAGTTGTCATTTGTTTCAAACTGATTAAACAACATATTCATATTTCAAAGATTATGAAGCTTTTCCTTAGGACTGTCTTTTTATCTTTAAAAGAAAACAATGCTAATAGCTTCCTTTTTCCTATATTCAACAACTATTTACTACCCCTTCTTGATGTGGGCTTTCAAAATACAAAGAAAGTTTGGCAAGTTTTCAACGTCCTTTTAAGTCTGTTCTTAAGCGTTTGTATAAAAGCATAAAGAGCACTTCTTTGGAGAACTGATAATGTCCCACATTCAGTATTTGTATATTGAGTACTGTCAGTTATATTTAGTGTATTCATTCATTGGAATCTGTTCTGTTAATCTGCATGCAACTGATTTCTGGGAAGCAACGTGATCAGAAGAAGTCAAAGTTAACATAACAATTCCTCTTCTACAAAAAACAGCCCAAGACATTATGGGTCCAAATTTCAAAGCAAGTTACTGTATTTGCAAGTTTTAAGTCACACTTGGCAGTTTTTCCAAACACAGTGGTCAGGAACTGAAAAAAATAAACATGTGTTTCCAGGATTTTCTTTTCACATGCCACACAAAAAGTAATGTTACAACTATGTTTTCACTCCCTTTAAGAAGTTCTTCTTAAGAAAGAAAGCTTTGCTGATTTGTATTATTTTAAGGTAGACTTTACAAAATAACATTAAGGGGCGAGATAAATATTACTTTCACTGTATAAATGGAAGTTTAACTTCCCCACAGGGAATTCTTGAAAAATCTGATCTGTCATTATGCAGTGATATTTTGTACTTTAAATCTCATACTAAAATTCGGAGCACTTAGCACTTTCCATCTTCCACGTGCCTTAAATAAAAGGGAAAATAAAAGAATCAAACTATATACAATTCCTAGGCAGCAAGTCTACAGTCATTCCCATTTTGCCGAAAGAATAACTGAGGTAAAGTAAATTTATTACTTCCCTGAGGTTTAGCAAAGTCTTAGTAGCTGCAGAAGGATGAAAATTCACAGGTGTGGCTCTTAATCAAGACAGAGGAAACAATCAATCATAAAATGGGATTTCAGCAGTCCATAAAGACCTCCAGACCCAAAAACATCTCTATTGCTGATAGGCCAGGTGGCCTAAATATCCACTCCAACATTCCCACCCCATCTAGAAGTGCTGCCTTGAAAAGTCTGATCTATTTAAATGTAAATATCATACTTTGTGGGAATAACAATACCAGCCATCAACTCATTAGGAGGAATTTATTTCTCAGTTCCCTAACAAAGATCTGGAATGACAGAGAATAGGACCCAGGGTAGAAAGTGCCATGGGTGGAAAAAAAAGGATAAAAAGTATTCAGTGTGGAATCCTTCTTAGGGAGACTGGATACTAGTACAGACCATGAGCTGCCTTGGATAGTGGTATGGCCCTAGCACCTGGATGAGGAGGGAGAAGATGAAAGGATGATAGAATAAAATAGACTTCTCTGAGCAAGATGGGTGGTATCAGGAAGGTTTGCTGGGAAAAGACGGTTGCAAAGGGTTATAAAACACTAGGGGGGAAAAAACTGTTCCAGGAACTGCACTCCTTGCTATTTACCCAAATGAGCTGAAAACGTACATCCACACAAAAACCCACACAAAGATGTTTACAACATCCTTAATCATTAATGCCAAATTTGGAATCAACCAAGATGTCCTTCAGTAGGTAAACAGACAAACTGTGGTACATCTGCGTAATAGAGTATTATTCAATGCCAAAAAGAAATGAGCTACTAAATCATGAAAGACATAGAGGAACCTTAAGTGCATATGACTAAGTGAAATAAGTCAACGTGAAAAGGTTACATACTGTGTGATTCCAAGTATATGACACTCTGGAAAAGGCAAAACTGTGGAAATGGTAAAAAGATCAGTGGTTGCCAGGGGTCAGAGGAGAAAGAAGGATGAATAGGCAGAGCACAGAGAAGTCAAACTACTCTTGAATAATACTATCATGATGGATACATGTCATTAAACATTTGTCCAAACCCAATGTACAACACCAAGAGTGAACCCTAAGGTAAACCATGGACTTGGGGTGATAATGACGTGTCAATGTAGGACCATTTGTTTTAACAAATGTATCACTCTGGCTGTGAGTGTATGCGGACAAGGAGTATATGGGAACTCCTTGTACTCTCCGCTCAGTTTTGCTGTAAACCTAAAACTGCCCTAAAATATAATTCTATTTTTTAAAAAAGCAACTGTTCAACAACTTTGTGTAGGATGGCCTTTCTTTATCTTCACTTTGTTTTTGTTTTTTGTTTTTAATCTTGGTTATTATTGTTGTTAAGTTATGGACTCCTTTGAGACTCCAGTGACAGCCATACTATATTCTCTCCCCATAAAAAAATAGTACTTCCACACGTTATCACAAAACAGTGCACACAATTTCAGGTTTCCACAAATTCCCTGAAATCCATCCATAAAGCTAATACTAACTAATTTTATTGCATGCTAGTAAGTACCAGACACTTTGTTAAGCACTGTATTATGCTCTGTCACATTTCATCCCAGCAACAACCTTATGAGGTAGATACTTTCATCTCTGTTTGCTTATAAGGAAATTTAATTGCACAAAGCTTTGTTTTTTGGTTTTGGATTTTTGTTTGTTTGATTTAACAGCTGCTGTGTGTTCAAGCTGGGACTCCAAACCTAAGCTGATCCCAAGGAGCATATTCCTAACCATTCCCTGGCTCCGGCAGATCATGGACCGCAACTAAACACCCTTCATCTAACAATGGGTCTGTTTGCCTGTTCCTAAGCTCCTATTCTTTCAATAAAATATTTATCTAGGACCAGTATGTGGAGATTATACAGAGCTGGACCTACATTAGAATAGAAGGTAATATACAGAGCTGGACCTACATTAGAATAGAAGGTAATCATTTGCTACTGATCCAATTTCCACAATGGACCCCACCCCACCCCCCTATCGGTCCCACCATCTATCAGGCCATAGGTGATGGGCAACAGCAGGGTTTCTCTATATTTACCTGAGAGCAGAGGACTTGGATCATTGCCACAGAAATAAAAAATTGCTGGGTCAGCTCATCGTCTCAGTGTTGACATCTGATAAGAGTACTTCGTAATCAACGCTAACTAACGCACAAACCACATATATTTGCAAACTCTGAGTAAATTGAGTTAAACATGAATAAATGAAACAAGGACAAAAATAAAGTCCAAATCCCTTAATATGGCACAGGTGGAGCCTTCATAAGCCCTTTCAGCCCCAACTTTCTGGCTCTGAAGTATGGGGTCTTTCTCTTAGGCCAAATCAGCAGAGCTCCCCTCTCAATGTCCCAGAAAGAAATCAGGTTCAAGGTGTGTAGAACAGAATACATCATTTCCCTTTATCAGTATGTTTCTAATCCTAATATTTAAATCTTTTTTAAAATTGAAGTATATTTGATTTATAAAGTTGTGTTAGTTTCACGTGTATAGCAAAGTGATTCAGCTATATATACATGTATACATATACATATATCTGAATATATATATATTCTTTTTCAGATTCTTTTCCATTATAGGTTATTACAAGATATTTACATAGTTCCTTGTGCTATACAGAAGGTCCTCGAATTTTAAAATCTTAATGAATGAAATCTCTGTCCATCCAGTCAAAAAACCAGAAACATGAATGTCATTCTGAGAGCTTTCCCCTCTCTCATTCTCATTATTTAAATTTTCATATGTCCTGGGGATTCAACCATTGAAATATCATTTTAGGTCTTCCATTATTTGCCAGGAATGTTACAATAGCCTCCTAACTGATCTCTGTACCACCAGCCTTAACCCCTTCTCCAAGGCTCTTCTCAATACTGTCAAATGAGTTATTCATTTTAAAGTATGAATCTAGTGTTCTCTTAGTCAAAATCTTCAGTGTTCTCTCATTTCTTCCAGATTGTTCCAAACTCACCAACATGTTATAATAGGTCTTAATTCCCACAAATGTCTACTCTATGCTCCACCCACACCAAACCGTGGGCACCATTTTTTTTTTTTTTTTCAATGCATTTTCACAGAGAATTTACCTACCCATAACACATACCATCCCCAAAATCCTAAACTCTCTCCTACTCCCAGCCAGGGCACCTCACCAACTCCATCACAATGTAACTCCATGTTCTTCAAGATTCAACTCAAGTTTTACCTACAATTGGGAGTCTCTTCATGAAAGCCCAACCTAGATCAGGAGTCTCCATTGCTAAACGATCTAATAGGCCCATCGTACGCTAATGGCACTAAGTAGGAGGGGCACCAAAAAACTGAGAAAAAAAATTAATTTGAAACCATTTGATTTTTTTGAAAGCAATAAAATACTTATACTGGGTAAAATAAAAACTTTGCTGGTCTTTATTGTACTGGTTTTATAGTTTAACATTATTTTTATGTTTAATTACAAAGCAGTACAACATAATCTTTTCAGTGGCACACCCTGGGTATCCTTCCTTAGTGCTCCCATATGTAAGATACCCTCTATAATTGTTGCTTTTCTTGAACATCACCCCAACTGGAATGTGAATTTTTTCTGAACAGGAACTGTGGCTTTCCTTGTTTATACCCAGTGGTCATTACGATGCCTGCCAAACACTAGGAGTTCAATAAATAGAGAAGGAAAAAGGAGGGAGTAAGGGAGGATGGAAGAAAGGAAGGGAGAAAAAGAACAAAGAGGGAGGAAAAAGGAAGTTCCTTCTAGCCCTAATATCCTATGCTTCTAATTTTGAAACTGAATTCTCAATGTCCCTTTTGCCCAGAGAGCGCTGATAGCAACATACAGAAAGACAGCTTTGAACGTGGATAATCCTGAAGGAGGCTAAAATCAGTCCTTATCAAAACCATACTACTCTAAGGATAAGTTGATTTTTCCCTGGCTCTAACCTAAAGAGGCTTTTAATGTAAATCCAATCTCAATTTTGAGCTCCCACAGGATACATAACTAGTCACTATCCACCATCTTCCCTGACCTGCCTGGTTCTTTATACATACCTCAAGATACTCTCTGGGCTACCAGGGTCTCAGGTACAAACTAGAGGACCCCAGAGGCTAGGTATCTTTACATATCAACTTTCATATAAATCTCAACCTGAGACAATCCAGTAGATGGTCCAAAGTGTGGTATGTTCTGCTCACACCGAACCATGAGCAATGGCCTACCCCTTCTACCCTATTTGCACAATGACAAACGCCTACAAATACAATAGGTCACAGGGCCCTTTTTTCCATTAAAACAATAATAAAAGGCTAAACTGAGATACACGCTAAATAAGAGCCAAAGTATTTTGAAAAGTTATAATGAATTCTTATGACAGGAATTCTATTATGCATAATATAAATATCTGTATTTAAGGAAGATAATGGTTTAGCTCCAGGAAATAATAGCTAAGCAGTGATGAGTTAAGCAAATGTTTTACAATTAATGGAAATAAAAATTACATATTATTACAGTTAAGGGATGCTCAGAGAATGGGACAGGAGGTAACTCATACAAATGGACTCTAAAGCAAGAGAGAATTAAAGGTTCTATAAAACAGACTCTCTCTCAAAGAGGGAAACTGAAAGAAGAGGCCAAACTTCTTGAAGTTCAAAGATGCTAAATTCTACTATTTAAAGCCCATTACATATGTAGTTACTGGCATAGCCATTTCTTACCTTCAACAGAGTCAATTCGCCTCTTAAAAGGAGATATTTAAAGGCAGATTGTTGGCTGGGTGTCTTGGATGGCAGATCACAGAGTTCCAAAGCCCTTAAGACTCTGTAGCACTAGTTCTTACTAAGTCGTAATTAACTTCATTGGGAGTTACATGATAGCAACTTAGAACAGAATTTGGCCAAACATTTTTAGTATTCTTCCACTTGGTAATTACTACTTCAGTGGGAATCTCAAGTAAAAAACAGAGGGCAGAATTTGGCCCACAAAAAGAAGCACATCAAGTAACTGGCCCAATTTATAATGCCAATAGCAGAGTGTATTAAAATCTCCCATGAAGCACCCCCCATTAGCTCGTTGATTTCATCATAAATATAAATTCAACCAAAATGACTACTCAGATCCTTTACCAAGTCTCCATGAAGGGCAGTGTGTAGGGGAGAAGATGGCTAGGGAATGGCTCCATATACCCAATAACCACCCTAGAAGGGCAATTATGTACAAACTAAGTGAGGGCTAGATGCTGTTTGGCAGTGTAACCACATAATAAATTCTTGTTGATGCAAGAAATAGGAGCCATCACAGCACTAGTCTGGGCATTAAATATCTGAAGAATAAGATTTAGGCCTAAGATTTGGACTTGTGTTTCGAAATGAAAACCCAACACTAGGCTCAGAATGATAGCTATAATGATAGTTATATATTAGAAAACTTTACACAATATGCAATTTTTCACTACCATTAATTGTGGAACGTAACATTTCCTGAAACTCAATCCTGATTGTTTCTTCAAAAGTTGTTTATATAGTGCATGACCTAATTTTTATCATAAAAGTGGAGACTTTTTTTTTTTTTACTTCCTTGTTTTAAATTACAGTATTTATTTGGAAACTAATTTTAGGGAATTATCAACTTAACATTTGAGTTTAAAGGACAATCAAAAATCACAAACTGATGCAGAATATAGGAAAACAATATTTTAAAAATATCTTCTTGTCTTCACTACCTATGTTCATCCCAGTGATTCACCTGGGGCACTAAAGAAGATAACTAATTCATTTCCTAAGGGCCATCTCACAATCCCCTTGATGTGGTGTCTTGGCCAGACTTTCAAGGGAAGGTCATTAACACCACTTCCCCAACAGCCTGAACTGGCTCTTCTTTGTCATGAAATCCTCACTCTCAACCATCACCACCTCACCTCCCAGCAGCCCCTACTGTTTTAATGGCCATAGCATTGAGAAACAAAAGAAATCGTACCAATATGCCCTACCAAGTAAAGCAGACTGCTTTCCCATTGGCCAGCGCATCCATCAATGCGCCATGTTTGTTAACATTCTGAAAGACATTTGTGCAGAGAACAAATTGACGGAGCCCATGTTTATATCAGAAATTTCAGAAACGGCAAGAGATTTATTCATGGATCTTAACACCCATTCAGACTGTCATAAAACACAAAGGACCAGATTCAATAAAAACTCTCTCCAACTTCCACAACACTAAAGTCTGTGTGAGCCTTCAAAACAAAATCAATTTTTCCAGTTTTGCAAAGGGCTGTTCAGACTTCAGTAGCATGGAAGCCAGCTGGGGCATTTCCTTACTCATCCCCTAAATTAGTTTCAAAAGTAGTTTTGAGGACCACATTTGATCAGAAGAATTTGCATGCTTTTTCTCTCTCTCTCTCTGTCTCTCTCTCTCCTTTTTTTTTCTTTTTACATATTTCAGAGTACATCACATGGAGAACAAACAACAGAACCACAGCATATGTCTCACGCAGTTAAAAGCTTTAAAACTGGCCCGTAAAACAGAATTCTTTGGTACACAGTGAAAAATATTTTTTGATTCCATAATCCATACTGCAGTAAAATTGGGTCTAATCATTTTGAAAAGTTGCTGTGTCCACGGACAGCTGTTCTTCATACATACTGGGAATGTTTCCTTTACATTCCTAAGGACATAAGAGTTTGACATCAAGCCAATACCTCTAGAAATGGTGAAAGCTAAACACACCCCATACTGATGCTTTTACTCTCCCAACAAACTTTCTTCCACAACTAAAATGTTAAAACTTTTACCCCACAGCCCACATTCTGAGATTAGTCCAATAACTAATGTTCTGTCCAAGTAAAATACATTTTGTCATAGCTTGAAAATGTTACCTTTCACAGAAGTATAGTATTTCTGACCAGCAGGGAACATATGTCAACATTATCTATTATTACCCAATGTCAGGACCAAAAAGGGAAGGTGGGTGGTGGATGTTAATAACGACTTAAGCGATTTCTAAAAGAGGCATTTGAGAAGTACAAAGCCAGAAGTTTCAAATGTTTTGTCTTATTTTCGCTGTGTCAGCAACCTGCCCCCCGCCCCCCCCCTCCACCAAGAACAAATCTAATGCTGCCTCCGACCCAACGCCTAGTTCTCTTTTCAATTTTAGCCAATGCTTTGCTAAGCTGGAAAGTTTGAAAAATACCCTAGAAAACTTCTCCACCAGAAATGAAAAACAAAAACATATGACCAGCAATGATGAAAGCAACTCCCACTCGCTAAGAGAAAGATTTTCAATCACAGAAGCACACGGCTTTTGGATTGGAAAATTTATTTTCATTTTTCAAGCTACTTGTCTGGTGTTTAGATTTGGGGGTTGGGTTTCTTGTTTAACACTGGAGGACGCAGGGGAAATGCATGTTGGGAGTGTAACTGTATTTAAGCGATTTTCACAAAGGTAAGCAGAAAGTATTCTCATCCTACAAGGCTGCAGAGAAGACAATGCCCATCCCCCGTTCAGTATGGGTTTCCCCTGCAGGAGGAGCTGAAAGTCACAGTCGGCAACAGTCCATAGGAGGAACAGTGTCTCCCACTTTTCCTAAAGTTGGATCAAGATGTGGCACAAAATATATCATGAACCTGTGGCTCACCATGCCCCCTATCCTGGGAAGCCATGACCATGAACTGCAAATGTATTTGGAGGCACCGTGATTGGGAGCAATTAAGTTATTACGGTCCCTTTGGGCCATGTGGTTCTATCTGGTGTTTCTCAAAAAAAAAAGAAAACAAGAAATTTGAGTTCTCACTTTACCACATACACATCTTGGGGAAGAGAGTATTGTGGGTCACAGGTAAAGACATGGGTCCTGGTTGAAGCCTGGAACAGGAAGTACTGGGATAAGATGTCCCCTGAGTCCTGGAGATCTGTGCACTTTCCATCAAGGGCATAGTGTCCTGAGGTTCTGGGCCTATTGGAAAGTAGGTTCTCATTTATTCATCTGTTTGGTTACTGTAAAAATGAATCTTTCCCTTTGAAGAAATCATTCAGGAAAGATTATAAAATAAAAGCAACTAAATAAATCCTTCATGCTAGGAGACTCTTAGAACTACAGAACACTCAACCCAGGGGACAGCACATGTCACAAGACTGTGGAGGAAGGTGGTAATGCTTACTGTTTTGACTTTTGAAGGAAGTTATTTTAATTCATTCTTCCTCATCTCACTCAGCTTCTGAGGACAGAAGTCATGGAACTATAGGTTCCTGCTAGATATATTACTAAGGCAAAAAAAAAATGTTAATCCTATTACTTAAGTAGTAAATATTGCCACCCAAGCAATATTTTAATTGCTAAGTGGCAGAAGTCTATAATCATCCCACAACTGAATGGTGGGTCCAAGACAATCAAATTATAGGAGAATTTTCTGCTCTTCATGTGTTGTGATGGTGCCCAAAGCACCAAGTAGAGGAGAGTGCTTTGAGGTAACTCTTCCAGTGCTGTAGGAGAGGTGGAATTCCCTCAGTTCCTCTGGTTCATCATTCCCTTTCACCGACTCCTCTGGGACCATTTCAGGTTAGGTCAGGGGTTTGCTTACATTCACGGTAGAGGAAAAAGTTAACTGGCCCCCTCTCATTTAGAACATGGCTTCTGTGAAGCTCCTCCACCTGAGCTAACAAACCGCAGAAGATGTTGTACAAAAATAGTACTAAACTAGATAAATAGAGTGCCCTTTAAAACAATCATTAAATGTTAAGATGGAAAAAAAACCTTCAAAGTTCAACCTCCTTATTTTCAAAGATGAGAACTGAAGCCAAGAGACTGAGCAATTTGCCATGTCACACAGCTTAGTAGGTGCCCTGATTCCACTCCATTTCAGCATGACATCATGGGAAACTAAATAATAGTGTTGGAAGCCACGGTCCTGGTCCCCTTAGGACAGGGAGAGTTGCGTAGCAGATTGCAAAGTGTGTGAGGGGACCCTAAATTAGGATGCTGCTTACATGTGCTTCTTCACCTATGATTTGGGCACTTTTCTGCAAGTATCTTGCAATTCAAAAAGAAAGAAAGAAAAATAATTAAATACAGTAAAAAAAAATACATATATCATTTCCAATTAAAAAAATCTCTAGATACAAAATTTTAAGATAAAGTACTACATACAAAGAGGGCTGACTTAAGTTAGGCTATCAATTCAACCCAAACACTGGGAAATAAGAATTGCAATAAGGTAAGCAATAACATATGTCTTCAAAATAATAATAATAGTAATAGTAATTTTTATTTGAAATGCACTAGTCAGGTTACACAATATTCTATTCTCATTTCCATTGATCTTTAAACAACTTCTTCTCTAAGGAGAAAATTTATTTGTATCATCATTTATAACTATGAAAACTGAAGTTCAGAGAGATTTATTAACTTGCCGAAGGTGACACAGCTAATAGGCTGGTACAGCCTGAAGGAGAATCTGGGTATTTTAACCTCTGCATAGCTAGGTATTCTCTCCACTACAGTGTGTTACCAGTAGTAATAATATTTTGCTTTTGTGGGAACATAAGACATTCTCACGCCACACAAATTCATATCAAAGATTAGGCACTTTATGGGCATTCCCTGGCGGTCCAGTGGTTAGGACTCCGAGCTTTCACTGCCGAGGGCCTGGGTTCAACCCCTGATCGGGGAACTAGGATCCCATAAGCCGCACAGTGTGGCCAAAAAAAAAAAATTTAGTAAAACATTTAGTAAAAGATTAGGCACTTTAGGGATTACAAACATGGAATGGAAACCTATCTTCAAGAAACTTGTTCTTTCATAAGGAAGTGAAACAGCTTAGTTTTTAAGATGTAAGTTCAATCACCAAAAATTAATCTTATGGGACAATTTTGTCTTCACTTGCATTTTGAGATGGCCAAAGTCTAAGAAAAGCTGAAGAAGCATTTTAGGCTAAAATTGCCGAGAACTAAGTTCCTTTTTGAGGCTAGAAACATTTTTAGGGGTGGAAGTGGGGGAACAGCTGATATTTGAATTGTTTTTCTCTGCTGGTACACGAGTCATGAGTAGACTTTATGCCTTACAGAGAGGTTAACAGACACTAAAGAAAATACCACTATCAATTTTTGTTTTTTGACAAATTTAGAATCTAAAACATGTAAATAATTCATAATCTCTACCACACTCCACCTATAAAATTTGCAGATAAAACAAATAAGATTGGAAGAGACGAGAAAATTAAAAGATGAAATTATGTCTGGGCCTTCTTCCTACCAATGTCATCTAAGCAGCAAACCTGGTTGAGCTTTGGAAGCTTTGTCAGTTTCAATGGTGAGCACATTAATTTATTTGTATGTTAGCTTCTTGGGGGAATAGGTTACATGGTCTGCTTCAGAGTTATTCTGGAACCTTTTTCTGGTTAATATCATCACAATTCTTGCTTTTTATATTGGCCAATGATTAATGGATGTCATTTGCCTGAATTTGGGTTGAGTGTTAATATACCATATTAGACTGCAACTGACAGGCTCCCTTCTTCAACTTATTTGAGGCTTCTTGCAGAATAGTAAAACATATCATGGATCCAGATACATAAACTAGCCAAGAACAGACAAGGGAAAGGATTATGCCAAATTAATATAACTGAAATAATCAGGACATGGTAGAATTTAGTCAATTATTTTTGACCCTTCTTTTTACCAATTTGGAGCACCACACAGTCAGTATGTTTGGTTGCCACAAGGCAAATAGCTGTAAGATTCAAAAATACCAAAGTGATAAGCTACAACCAAATTAGCATGCAAATTAGTACAATCTTTCTGAAGAAAAGGGCACTAACGTGAACTAAAAGCCTAAAATCCATATATATTTTTGACTTGGCAATTCCACTTCTGGAAGTATGTTCTAAAAGAATAATCAAGAGTATGAACAAATATTTAGCTACATGGAATATTTGTGCCAACCACATTTGTAGTCTTTAAAAGATGGGAAGCAACCTAATTGCTCAATAAAAGGGGATTAATTAACTAAATAATGGTGCAGCCAAGATAAAAGGTGTTGTGAAAGAATATTTAATGACACAAATATAGTCAATATGTACTCTTACATGAAAAGACTTTTTTTTAAATTACAGTAGGATTTACATTTCTAAAATGTGCCTATAACATAACATACATAAAAGAAATGTTTGGACGAATGTGCACCATTAACAATGGTTATTTTTAATTTGTGGGATTGTGTGTGGTTTCCAATTTTCTTCATTTTATATTCTCTATACCTCCTATATTTTTTATAATGGACATGAATTATTTTGGTGAAGAGAAAAACAAAACAGATTTTTTTTTTTAATAAGGAAGGAATAGCTACCACCATGGTACAGAAGCAATTTTCAATGAAGCAAAAACAAAAAATGTTATAGGCACATTATTTAAGTTCTTTTCTATTCAAAGTGAAAACCCCTTTCCAACAAAAATGAAAGTAAAATACAACAGTTGTTTTTAATTACCCCACTTTTGGGGGACTATCCTATAATGTCAAATATTTAAATTATCTGAGGACAATATTGAAGGTATCAGTTTAAACATAGCAATGTTGTTCAGTGGACTACAGCCTTGATATTTAATCTGCTGTTATGAGTTTACATAATCTTTCAGTGTCTCAGTTTAATTACTAATAAAAAGGGGACAGGCTGTGAGTCATACTCAGCTCATTGAAGAATATTAGTCCAATCAAACCAAAAAGATGCTTTAATTTCATTTGGTCCTAGTTCCTCCTTTAGAACAGAATTAAAAACAAATATAGAGAAAGAGATGGAGAAAGTGAGTCACCTAATTTACATCTAACATAATGCAAGCATTTCTTAATAGGTGTTCAGTATCTGAAGGGCTAAATTATAGCATCTTAGAAGCAACTTCTTAATGGAAAATCTTAGCATTTTTAATCTTACTGCAGATTTTTTTACCTTGTCAACTCAGAATCCATCTGATTTTGAACAAGAAAAATCTTTTACTTGGAGACAAAGGTAAGCCACAGTACACCTCAAACTAATTAAATATGAATCTCTTCTGGAACAATGGTACAAAGAAAAAGGCAAATTGTATTTTATAACTCAGACAAAACAGTCATCCACCAAAAGAATATTGCCTTCTTCTAATTATTAGAATAAATCATTCCATGGAAAACTGTTTGGCACACAGTGAAGATAAGAAGACGATAAATATAATACAAAACAATAAAAGGAGATAGATTCTCCATTCAAGCAAACTCATCCTAGTTGTAAGTGAAACCCTTGAGGGAATACATACCAAGGCACCTCAGAGGCCTCAAAATGTCTATGGCACTTCACATAAGTCTTGGATATAACCTAGTCTGATTAAGATTGAACCAATTTAATTTTCGGTAACTGGCCTCTTGTAGTATTCCAACTAAAATAAAATATTTAAAACTCTTTTCTCAAAAAAATGTATTTGTTTTTAGGAGTAAAGATGTGGTAGATATTTCATTCACCAAGTATGGGTTGAGTAAACATGGAGCTGGTGGTTTTTCCTTGGCCAGGTCAAGTATTAAGCATTTGGAGATAGAGGAGTAGGTTGGAGCACAGCCTGGGATGTTGCTTGAGTTTATTTTTGAGTAGCCTCCCTCTTTCCAGAGACGTCTATGGCACTGAGAACCCAGGTGAATTTGTAGAAGCTTTTCATTGTCTTTGGTTTTGAGCCCAAAAGCAGATACTTGGAAACTACAAATGCAGGAATTTGGGCTACTTTGTTCTTTTAATTAAAAGAAAGAAAATAGGAGGTCCAGTGGTTAGGACTCTGCGCTTCCAATACAGGGTTCTCGGGTCCAATCCCTGGTCGGGGAACTAAAATCCAGCATGCCACGAGGTGCAGCCAAAAAAAAAAAAGAAAGACAGAAAATAAATAAACCTAATAAGTTATCATTACTATCCCCCTGAGTCAGCTGTCCAGTGTTCCTCATGGTCCTTGGATAAAGCCACTCTCCATAGACAGACCTGCCCAATCTATGATAAGGTTTTCTGGCAGTGTGGAGAGGACAGCTCACTTGTCACTTTTCCTAGAAGTAACTTCGTGATGGTGGCTAGCTCACTATTGTCCGATAACTTCCTATGAAGTTCCTCCTTCAGACTCACCATCCAGTACTACCCTTAGCTCTAGAAAATGGCACATCACCCTTGGGAGTATCTCCTCTTGAGACATATTCCCTATATCAACAATTTAGCTCTTTCTAAATTTCTATGTGGGTCTACCTCAAGTAATTGCACACCCCCATTTATTCTTAACTATGTGAATCTCGACTAGAACTCTGTCCACTAACCCATCTCCCAGTTAGGGTACTCAACACCTCTCATCATCTCCATGGTTCTTCCAATAATACTTGGAAGACTGTGAGACATTTAGGAGAAAATCCCAGTTCTCTGGTGCCACTAACCCTAGTTTAGTGAACTTTAGCTCATTCTCTGAAAGACCGGCCCTCCTAACGCAATAAAAGAGCACAGATATATGAGAAATAGAAAATCTCTAATAATAACATGGTTTGCATAGAAAAATCAAAAGTGTAACATTTGACACTACATAACACACATTTCTCGGTCTGTTCAGATACAACAGTATTATGAAAAAGGAAAAGGAATAGAGTATATTTTGCAAGAATTTTGGCTATGAATATAAATGATGAGCAAAGATGGGTTATTTAGGGATAGTAGAGCTGAGAGAATTTGGGGTGGTGTTTTCATTTATGTTAAGGCTTTTTTTCAGATAAGGGAAGTGTGATTATCTCTGTAATAATATTGGTAGCTACCATTTAGCGAATACTCTGTTTCAGGGAGTTCTCTCCATACCTTTTCTAATTTAATCTACACAATTGCCCTTCCTTATCCCCATTTTTAGGGTGAGGAAATCAAGGTTCAGAGAAATTAAGTAATTTGTCCACTGTCAAACAGCTAGTAAATGAGAGAGTCTTGTTCAAACTGAGGTCTACAGATTCTAAAGCTTGTATACTACCACTCAAATAAAGGCAATGAAGAGGGAAAAGCTAGGGGTGTGGGAAAGAGCCTGCAATTGTTTGAATAAACAAGCCTTCAGAAGAAGCTAGAAAAATTGGATTCAAAACAGAAGTATAGGAGGAAAAGCATCCTTTGGAAGGTGGAAACATACTTACTTCTTGGAGAGAAAATGAAGTACATTAAAAATTAAATGGTTCTGGGTCTTCCCTGGTGGCGCAGTGGTTGAGAGTCTGCCTGCCAATGCAGGGGACGCGGGTTCGAGCCCTGGTCTGGGAAGATCCCACATGCCGTGGAGCAACTGGGCCCGTGAGCCACAACTACTGAGCCTGAGCATCTGGAGCCTGTGCTCCGCAACAAGAGAGGCCGCGACAGTGAGAGGCCCGCGCACCGCGATGAAGAGTGGCCCCCGCTTGCCGCCAACTAGAGAAAGCCCTTGCACAGAAACGAAGACCCAACACAGCTAAAAATAAATAATAATAATAAATAAATAATAAAAATAAAGGAATTCCTTTAAAAAAAAATTAAATGGTTCTATATTTGAAGGTGACATTACAATAAAGTGATATTGAATGATCATCCAGAAAGTTAAAGTTTGTACGAGTCTTTAAAGCTAATTACCTTCACTAGATGGTATGCTTAAACTTTGTTGAAGAGCAGATTTTGGTGCAACAGGTCTGTGTTGGACATTAGCCAGGGCACTTAGTTGCTAATCTTATAATTAGTTTCACTAACTTTCCAGACAGCCCCACATTACAAGCCAGAGCAAGGAAGATTGCACTCCTTAAGTCTATATTATACAGTCTTACACAGTAAGAACTACAGTAACCACAATATGGTCCAATGACAAGAGCTTTAGACTGAGTCAAGAGACCTGAGTTGTAGTTGTAGATTTACTAACTAATCTTGTGAGCCTAAGAAATTTGCTTAACTTGATTGTGACCCGTATTTCCAATCTGTGTAGGAGGGGATTAATTTATTCAACAAATATGCATTGAAAGTGCCTGATGTAGCAGGCACAATTATATGTGCTACAGAGCTCACTCTGTACCCAATGTCTCCACTCTCCTGAAACTTACATCCTTGTAAGGGGTAGCAGAGCCAAAAAATCACAAAAAGAGCAAATCAGTAAACAAGGTCTGAGAAAGCAATATGTAGAAAATACAGGGAAGTGTGAGAGAATATGCAACAAGGAGATAAATTTCAGGCTCTTACTATATCAAAGCAAGAGGTGATGGTGGCTCTTGGAAAAATATTGGATATAGTCAGGATGGCAAAAAGATAAGATCTACTAATGGGTTGTATATAGGGTAGTAAAGGTAATAAGGAATCAAAGATAAGTCCCAGAAGTTTTTCTTTTCAACACCTACATAGATGAGGTTTACTGAGCTGGAGAACAATGGTGAAGATCAGGTTTGAGGGTTGGTAAATCAAGAGTTCTGTTAGTTGGTTATTAGATGTTGCCCTACATGATCTCTGAGGTTAATTCCATTTATACAATTCTGTGACTCCAGGCTGTGATCAGATAGGCCATTTTGAGAGATGAGAGATGATGAGAAATAAATTATCTTCATGTCAGTGGATGACTGAGGTAAAACAGAAATGGTGGCCAAGAGAATCTAAGACATATATAAACTGTGTAAGAGCTCAGTTGGTAAAATCATGAACTCAGGCATTTAATTCACTGAGTATTAAGATCAAGAATAGGACAAAGAAGAAGATTGTTGATTTAGAGCCAAAGTTATTGGAGACCTCGTACATTGCCCTGGAGATCCGTACATGTTATACAGAAGATGACATACATCTGGAAGACAGGCAGGCAGAGCAAAGATCTCTCTCTTTGCTTTGACCTCTCTCAGCCACTGGTTTGTGCAAGAGATCTTGTTGCCTCTTTATTCTCAAACAATAAATGGGTTAGGAGACTATAGGAATATGCCTGGGTGGGTTTAGTGTGAAACCTGCCATTTTATTTTGTGAGGGCTGGACTTATCACCTCAGAAGTGAGAAAACAGGTGTGAAAAACATACCCCCTTCCCAACCCCATTTCTTCTAATAAGTGTATTCTTTTTAAAAACCCTTTATTCAGATAACAAATGATTCCCATAGCCCTTATTCTCCATGCCTATTTTTCACCTTCTTCAATAGAATTGTCCCAAACTCCTAGGATCAGGAATGTGGTGTCATGATAATTTCAGAGAGATACAGGGTTAACTATGGAACACAGTTTCATTTCACTTTGGTGCAAGTTACTATACTTGAAAATACAGGTTTGAAGCATCTCTTTCATAAGCATATGCTCCTGAAATGCTGTTAGGCAGCATGAGGAATATTTCTGCCCCCTTAAAAGGAACCATGGTGCTGGAGTCATCACCTCTGGCCCAGGACAGATGACACACTCTTACTGTTCCCACTTACAACCAGAACCAGATACAACCAAGGATCATGCAAGACATTGCAAAAGAAAGCATTTTGTAAATGGTTGTGTAATATGTAATACAAGATGTGATTCTTATGTTCTTATTGAATCATGAGGAAATGATGCTGGTTATCAGTGAGTGGAATCCCTACAGATCCATTCCTTAAGGCTGGATCACAAATGTGCCATCACAACTAAAGCTAGTTTTGAACAATCTAAGCAATTACTATTGCTGAGAAGAATGGTGATTTGACATGGGCAACACCAACTTGACCATAATAGTTTCACTTCAGCACTAGATATTTGACATTCAATAGCACTGGAAAAGGTAAAAGGCGTTTTATTCACGCCTTTTTATACTTGGTAAGTGACAGGTCCCACCCACTAGAGTTCCAATTTATTTTAAATAATAGATTTTACCAAAAAAACCTCACCTAAACCACTATCTCATGTATTTCTATCTAATTTTAACCTCTTTTTTTAAAAAGTACAGAGGCTGATATACCCACTGAAACTATCCCCTGGCATACTTACCTTTGCAAATACGTTTATCTGATAAATTTGTTTTATACCCTTCTTTCCTACCCACAAAAAATCCTGGCTTCATTATTTTTTCCCCTCTTCTAATACCATCCACTCTCTGATTCTATTCTTTCTAAGTTCATATACATACAGGTCTCCATTATGACAGAAAATATGTCATATGATTCAGTATTTTAAGCCTCACATCCTCCATCATATTTAGAAATGCTTTCTTCTCAACTTCCTTGGGTCAGTAAAGTGAGAATATTTTTTTAAAAACACACATTACAACATATTTATAAAGTAAAAACAATACTTAGTATATTTGGCTTTGTTTTAACTAATATTCTGGACATTTCTAAATGTCTGTCTTCCTTTACAAGCTGCCAACATCACATGAATTTTTTCTTAATGTGAGCTTTTAAAGGTTAAGGACCCAGTCTCCATCAAGCCTTCAGCACTGTAATTCTCTCACCCAGGAAGCCACTGTGTTGATGTTCCAGCCATTGACTCCAACATGTTAGGGAACCTTTTTTATATACAATATTTTGGTGCATTTTCGTGTCTCAAATTACAAATATGACCAGATGCATTGTGATAAGACCAATGCACACCATCCTGCCTCCATATATGCATCATTAATTTGACAGCATAAAAGTGTTAATGCTAACTTTAATTGGAATTTTTTATTAAACATTTTCTTTATCCTGGACAAAGAGACTAACTGTAGATTATTAGCAAATTCTTCTTTTACAATTAGAAATTGTTTTAAGAGACCATAGCTATTGGGAAGAAATAAGCAAGTCATACACGCTCCAAGTACACACAAGTGGCTGTCATCTTTTCCAATTCATAACTACTGGAAGTCAAGTTTAAACTGAGCTTTAAAAAAAGACAAAAGCCAGAATGCAGTGGTCAAGACATTCAGATCAGCAAGGCTTCCTTAATTCACTGTTAAAATACAAATTCCACTCAAAGGACACTCTAATTATCAAATCCAAAGCCTGTTTAAAATAAAAGGACAAAAATGAAATCAAAACATAAAAACTCCACAGCTTTATTTAAGAAATGCTATTTAAGCTATAAAGGATTTCCTGTTGTTCTTGTTTTAAGTAATTTTATAGTATTCTTTTTGTTCTTGGGTTACTCTATATCCAAATAATCATGTATGTAAATGACTCAGTACAACAGTGGATGCCACAGACAATGTAAACATTACTGTTTATCCAGAAGCATTATATGTTCATGTAAAAATGGCATTAAAAGCTTGTGGTCAGATCAAAAAACCACAACTGTAATTGTTTATTTATATAGCTCACCATTACTCTGTAGTGTAAGTTTACATTTTTTTTAAACTTCTAAACATTGCTGAGTTAGTCTTAGAAGAGTGAAAAATTCATCGTTCGCCTAAATGATTAAAGACAAACAACTTAGGTCTATGCATGCAGCAAGATGCTTTAATATGGAAATTATTTACTTTGCTCAAGCTTATAGTTTTCATTTTGATGCTGCCCTTGAAACTGCATGATAACAGGGCCATTCAGTGGAATTTCTGCATTTTTCTCTTTAGTTCAGGGCAGCTGGTTTCTTTCCTCTCTAAGCAGAAAGCTAAAGTATATTTATCACTCTAACAGTGACTCAAAACAAACAGGAAGTCTTCATCAGCCGGCTCCTGGGCATAGCTGATATTAGGTACTGGCAGAAAGGAAACAGAGACTTCATTCTGTGGGAGTCCGACAGAATGTACATGCAGATGCAGGCGATAACAAAGTTAGGGATGCTCCAAATGACCGCCGTGTTCTCCCAAGATTAAGTGCTCTTGCAATGCTCGCCAGTTCTCTGAGTCTGCGAAAATTCCTCAGGAGTTTTCCTTTCCATTTCAGTTTGAAAGAGTAGTTTGAACTGGATACCACAAGCCTTAGAATCCTTGTGAACCTATGCGCCAAAGGAAACCTGGGAGGGAGCTATTCTGGGAGATTTGGCTTTGATCTGGTTGCTAGGAAAAAGCCCTGCTTTTGTCTGGAAGTATTCTGAATGGCTCCTTCAGTCAGAATGAGGCCTGCAGGTCACTGTCTGAATTAAGTGAAGAGGATTTTTTTAATGCTAAAAATGAAGTTGTCGCTGTGTGCCATAATAAAGCTGGAGAGAGCGAACTATGGCGCTGAGCAATGGCACTGGCTCTTTGCTACAGCTTAAACTCCAAGGTATACTGTGAAAATCACTGAAGCATCAAATATATGCAAATATTCCTCAGTGGCACATATGTTGCTAGAGACCTTCGCCTTCACCTTCTTTTTCAAATAAGACCTGTTTCAGATTCAAAGCCCACTTTGTTTTTATTAATATAAATGTTCACTACCAATTTTTTTACCTTATAAATAAATAAAAAGGTCAAACATTCACACCTAACTTTTTGCAGCTAAGCCAAGTTCAGAATGGATTAAACTGCAAACTACTGATACTGATTCAAAAATTATTAGGCAATACACTTTCGGGGGGTCCTTAAAATATTTTTTATACTTGTTGACTAATCTCCTTGTTTATAATAATGTTTATACCTTTGTATAAGGACTTTACAGCCATTATCTAATCTTCACAGATCCTGGTGAGGTAGAAAGGGAGCAAATCTTATCTCCATTCTACAGATGAGGAAACAGAGATTCAGGGAGGTTGAGTAACAAGCTCACATTTTAAGTGGCACATTCTGTCCAAACGCAAAAACGACAGTAGGGCCCAGGCTTTGTTTTTCCAGGAATGGGGCTGGAAAAACAGCCCCTAGATTTTCTAGATTTTCTAGACTAGATTTTCATCTAGTCACTCATGTGTTCACCAATCGCCTTTAAGACCAGCGTTTCTATAGTGACTGTACTCAATCTCCATACAACCTGTTGGAAAAATTGGCAGCAAACGAGCCCAAGTGAGGATCCAACCTTTGACCTTGGTACTATTGGCATCTGGTGCCAATGAACTGAGCCACAGGCTGAAAGCCTAAGTAGCCCAAAGCAGAACGGGACTGATCCAAAAAGTTCCATTGCTTCCCTTCTAAATAATTCTGGAATAAGAAAGAAGGGGCTATTTTTCATGAACTTATCTAGTTTTGTTCTCTCAAGTTTGAAACATATTGTACACTCCAAGCAAGTTCTAAAATGTGAAATATAAATTAAAGAATAAGAGATAGCTAAGAGGTAAACTACATGAATGAAAATTTAAATACGGTAAGAAAAAAATGAAAAAGGGAAAAGTGTGCAGAGTCTGGGACCTTCAGGAACTCAGCATCATTGTTGAGTGGTTCTTCACCTGTATTTGTATCTGTAGGTCTAGATGGTAAAGCTAAGGAAAGGTTAAAATGAAAGGGATACTTTTCAAAATAACGTTACACATTTCTCTCTCTCTCTCTCTCTCTCATTCTCTCTCTGCTTTATTTAGGTATAATAGATATCCTCTTTAAAAGAAAGTAAGGACCCTTATTCCTCAGAAAAAGTTAAAAGGAAAATATATGCAAGACTACTGGAGTGTTAACCAGCTAGAACCTGTATTAACCAAGTAATGGAGGATTATCTCCAGGAAAAAAAGCTGGGGAAATACCTATTATATCAGAACACCTTCTAGGAGTTTCAGAAGCAGGAAGACAGCCTAACCTATCTTTTGGAATGCAAATTTCCCTGCAGAACACCAGGTAAAAAAACTCAGGAAGCCTAAAGCAGACATCCCTGCCAAAAGACAAAACAGGAGTATTTTCAGGGCTGTTTATCCTCTCTCAGTCTACCTGTTTACTTACTCAAATCTCTTTTCAAACTGCCTATACCATTGTAGGTCTGTGAATCGTGTATCTGTGAACACTACAAAAATGTCCTTAATCCATCTCCGAAAGACACAAAGCTGATTTAGGTTTTAGCATCAAATTGATGGATCCTGAACTCTCTCTGTCCAGAACTACTAGTATGTTGGGCCCAGCTCTGAATGTGGAAAGGGACCAAACTGCTTTCCTGGATCCATGAAATAACAATAGGCTAGCAGTACCAATTAGCTAGACCACACAATGGTTCTTCGGGCAATGACTAAGACCCCCTACTGAGTGGGACCCAAACCCTAGGGCTTACACTACCCTTACTTATTCACCACTGCCTTGTACAAATGTTCTAGCAACCCGGGAGAACCTGGCATTAATTTCTCAGTGTGTTACCATGGCTCAAGTTAAGCAAAAGCCAAAAATGAATTAGGTAAATATAGTAAGTTCAGGCACAAATTCAACAGGTGAATTTATTTGCAAATTACTCTTTTGATCCTTCTCCTTTAAGATTCTCTTTAGAGACATAGGAGAGAACTTTATCATTCTTAAAGTAAAGAAAAGCAGTACTTGATTTCAATATTTGGTGCACAGCCAATCATATAAAAATATTAATTAAAAAATCCCTTTTTGAAGTTATTATGCATTTATTGAAAGATTATCGATTTCCACAATGAGAATTTTACTGTTAGTATTGGGTTGATGTGAGACAAATATTTTCCTGGAGATTTCTCTATCATTTAATTGAGTCACCTTATTCCTTCTGCCCCATTACACAACTGTTCCTGTTATTCTTTGAATTAATTTGTATAAAAGCCTTCTGCAAAAGCCATCTTTCTGGATCCACAACCTCCTCTCTGAGCATTTGTTAACACATTACATTATACTAAAGTGAATCCACCCACCAGAAATTAGACAATCTATCCTGTTTTAATATTTTTTGAAGGCTTACAAAGTGCTAATCATTAAAGCAGTGATTCCCAGCCCTGGTTTTGTGACAGCCTGGGGTATCTCCAATTACCTCATAGATCTTGAAAAAGCAAAATTCCAAAAATTTTTCAAAAGAAAATTAATTATTGTTTTATTTAATTTGAAATATAAATATCTGCCATTGGAGGTAGAGAGTGTGTCACAGTGGGACTTGGTAGGCTGGAACATTGTTAAAAAACAAAAAAACAAAACAAGCAACAATAGCCCATTGAAACTCCTCAAAGCTCAAAATCATTATGCCTTCCCCCACACACACAAAAAACAGAAATGTTATTCTTACTCTTTGGAACTTGAATTCTAACACACACCTTATGAGAGACACAGAAAGGAACTAGGACAAAACCCATTCCAGGACATTTCCTCCAAAAGAATACAAATAAGGTGTGTCAAACATTTTCTTGAATAAAATAAATACGATAATATCTAATAATACCATTGAACTATTATATGTGCCTAAATTACATTTACACTAAGAAATGAGAAAATCTCTGGAATAGGACCAGGATTGCTTTTTAATTGTGCATTAGAAAAAGCAAAGAATAAAATCGCCTGTAATGATTTCCTTTTGAGATCATTCACCTTATTTTTAAAATACAAAAATCAAAAACATATTGAGACGCATGGTGAGGCTGAGCAATAAAACCGAAGCAAACTGTCTCCTTTCCTCAGCTCAGGCTCAGCAGCTACAGCAAGCCCACAGTGCCAGCTTGAGACTGGCAAGGCAACTAGCATTGCACAAAACAAAACCTGAATTCCTCAGTTCCACGATTCCACAGAGGACATCTGTCTCTCTCCTCACCTTTCTTTCTTTTTTCCTGAATTGAGGTCTTTCTATTTAGGGATGTTCTTTCATTATGTGAGATGCCTCCTAAGCCAATGAAAAACAATGACAATTTTATTTTCACATGAAGATCCCTCTCCCAGGGCCATATTCCATGAATGAATGGCCTACAGGACAGACCACTAATAATAAACTCCACCAACTGTGCCAACACAAGTGTAAGAAAAGCCCGGGGAAGCTAAGGCTGGCCAAAGGAATTCTACCATACCTGCAGCGGCTGACTCCTTCCAAGAAAGTTGTTGAGACTGCTTGCTTATTTACTTGCTTATTTGCCAGGAAGGTATTCCTTTTTTTTTAAAGTAAAAATAAATAGCTCCTACAACCTCTTCCCTGTTTTGAAATCACTATTTCTAGTAGAAAATAAATTTGTAAACTTCATCTGTTAAGATACTGGAGAATTATACTGGACAAAACGTACCAGTATTTGTTGAAGGAGCAATCCTATACTGGCTAGGAAAGGAACTGGGAACAAGGAGGTCATTTCCCATTCAAATTTAAATGTCACCATGAAATAGTGTCAAAAAATCAAACACATCAGGAGTGATTGCACATGTCACAAACTCATCTCATCTGACCTCCCCAACACTTGTACTGTGAGTGTTACTGTCACTGAATTGTCTGGATTCCAAAGAGCGTTCTGGCTGAGCTCTCACCCACCCTATGGATTAACTAAGACCTTTTTTTTTTTCCTTTAAATCTCAGGATTGTTTTCCCCCTGCAACACAAGAGGCTTTTAGTCCACCTACCCAACATCAATAAGCTGACATGCAAAGAAGAAAACAACTTGGTTAACTGTTGAAACAGAATATACTTTTTTTAAATCCACATGATTTATTACACAATTTAATTCATTTATTGGATAAAACATAAGCTCTACCCATTACTCAAGCCATCCTCTCTCCCATTCTTTTCATTCATTCTTCATCCATTTAACAAATATTTATTGAGCAACTACATTCAAAGCACTTTGCTGAGCACTGAGTTTGCAGCACTGGATAAGACAAAGCAAGTCCTGTCCTCTGGAGCCAAAATTCTCCTGGAGAGAGTGGCCTGTTTCCTAACAAGTGAGGGAAGAAAATAGTCATGGACATAATATTTCAGGTTGGTTGTCCCAGGAAGAGCTCTCTAAGGCTAGGATATTTATTTGAGCTAATTTTCTGCTGGAAGAAAAAGCCAGTCAAAAAAAAAAAGTAAAAATGTCCTACGGTGAGAATGAGCTTGGTCAGTCAAGAGACAGAAAGGAGGCAGGAAGGCTGAAGCATAATGAAAAACAAAATAAGGTACGCCTGGAAATTTAAGGGACTTGGAGGCTGCAATTTGTTCTAAATGCAATAGGCAGCCTTTGGAGAATATTAAACAAGGAAGTGACTTGATCTGATTGAAGCTTTCCAACAGCAGAGTGTCAGCTCTCTGGGGAGTCTAATGAAGAATCAAAGCACAGAAGAGTCAGGATATATTTTAGAGTCAGAGGAAGAAAAGGGATCAGAAATAACTGTCATGTTTTTACTTGAACAGCTGAGTGTATGGTAAGCCATTAACTGAGATGGAGATGATCGGGAGGAATACTTCTATTCCTTCTCTCTTAGGTGTGAGAGGTGGAAATTCACCTATTCAGCTTTGTCCAGCAGCAGTCCTTGAAAGCATGAAAAATGGACTTTTATCAGCTTCCCTCATTTTTCTTATGTTCTAGAGTTCTATTTAAATCACAATATTCTAGGTTGCTGGCATGCTTTTCTACTCCACTCCCAACAACTTCCAATCCTAGTTTAAAATCCAACTCCTCTAAGAAAACTTTGCTGATTGAAACTCTCCACATGATGATTACTCCTTATTAATATCTATTCTTTTCCTTTTTATTATAAATCTGTTGCTCTATTTTTGCTGTTGGATTTAGACCAGATTCCTTGGCCTTCTTTTCTTTTTCAGCCTCCCACTGCCCCACCTCCAAACTGCATCCTTTGCGTATCCCCAGTGCCCCACCGAACTCTGTGCTACCCAAGCCTGAGCTCTGCTCCCTCCACAACTGTTCTCTAATTGACATTCCCTCCTCATATTTCTACCTGCCTCACAATCCAGCCAATCCTTTAAGACTCAGATCAAGAGACCTCTTTTCAAAAAACCATTTTTGACCCCTCCCCAATCAGAGGTGATTCCTCTCCCCCCATCCCCTAGGAGGCAGTGGAGTATAATGGCTAACATTTCCAGCTCTGGAGTCAGGCTCTCAGCTCACAGGCCCACCTTGGCCTTGTCTTAGCTGTGTTCCTTTGGGTAATTTATTAATATGTATAGTTCTCTACTACTTCATCTGGAAAGTTATGGGGTGGGGAGGGAGGAAGTAAGAGTACCTATAACTCATAAAATTGGTCTGAGGATTGAGATGACACACCTAAAACATATCATAAAGTCTGACACATAATAAGGACTCTTCAGTGTTAGATAATTTTGCTATTTTCATTTCAGCATTCTTTGGCTCTCCTGTAAAAATAACAATCTACTTTGTGTGTGGTTGTCTTTAACCCATCAGATTAAAAGCTCTCTGAGGATATAATGGTGCCTTTTTCATCTTTGTATTTAGTAGATATTTTATGACTATTTAGTGATGAATAAAGGCTGAACATAAACAATTTTAAAGATTTTCATTTCTTTTACCCAAATAGATTGATTCTTCTTAAAGTAGAAATACTATCTTTTCGCTTCTTATTTTAAAATTGCATATTGGCCAGTATGCACATATACTGTGTGTATATATATGTATATACACACACTATATATGCTGTGTATATATATTATACAGTCTATATTTTCATTTGTTTTGAATTTTCTGAATTAAGAAACTCCAAAATAATCAACACTAGTAATGCATATATCATACTAAATCCACCAGTGATCCTGATTTTAAAAAGGAATACGATCTCTTCATTTATCCTAAATATAAGGAATTATCCCAATGGGGCATCATTCCAACTCACAAAACTCTTCAGGCTTCTGAAGACCCAGCGTTAGCAGGAGGTTCTTATTAGTGACATGTGCCTTCTCATCAACAATCAACTAATACATATTGGACAAAGCGTGGAGGCAGCATACCATGCTGTGTGCTTTGTACACATTTTTGAAATATGAACACACTGTCTCTTCTCTCTTACATGTCAAGAAAGACAACACTCATGACCATAATAAATAATAAAAAACATACATATCTCTATAGGTGTCTCATCTCATAGAAGAAGGAAAACCTTCAATAAGCAGGTAGGTCTTGACAGGCTTTGAGATATGACAAGGACAGGGTCTAGTGGAGAAATAAAGGGAAAGAATGTGGATTTGAAACTCAATCAAGGGTCAGTTGTAGTTTACTTTCTTTTTAACTAAGTACGGCATGCTAAAATAGGGATAAAAACTAGATTAAAAGATAAACTTGGAGTCTTTGCATCTTTCTTCACAAAGTACCACTTAAGCTAGAAAGGATTTCCCATAGTTTCTAGTAAACATAATGTTATTATATTCTTTGTTCCTAGATTATCTTATATCCCAATAATTATAGATGTAAATTACACAACCCTGCCTAAAGAATGTCATTTTTCTCCAGTGGTGGGCTGGTTTCAAAACTCCAGAATAATTATGCTTTAATATAATCCATTGTAGTTTTCTCTGGTTCATTTGCTTTTTTCTTTCTTCACCTTTCTGTCCTTTATTTCTTCCTTCTTTTCTTTCCTTTCTTCTTTTGAGTTTTTCAGCATTTGTGAATAATCTGGTCAACCTTCCAGCTAACAGTCTGTGTCTTCAGCCACTAGTCAGCAGCTATATTCTATTCCACAGACTGAGTTATTTAACTGCGCAAGTTCTTGTCTCCAATACACACTCTTCTTTTCTCGGTTGAGTTATAAAACATACTTTTTTCATCAACCTCTAAAAAAAAGTAACAAAGACTCCATTCTTACACACAAACTCAAGAATCCAGGATAATTTCTCATGTAGCATCCATTTAAACTCTCAGTATTTCCATGTTACAATCTAACTGCCTATGGCACATCCTGAATTCTGATAAAAACTTCTCCAATTCTATCTGTAAAATTCATCTCTCTTGATGTTTGACTGACAAACTACCTAAAGTACACTCAAACTGAAACAAGTGGGTAATAAAACCACTGCGATAACCATTCTCTGCTTGGATTCTTAATTTCTACATACTTCTTTAGTCGCATCTAGTAGAGCCTCCCTGGATTACACATTTGAATTAAATAAAATTTTGGCCTGTGTCTTTCTGCCTCCTACATTTTTTCTCTGCTTAGCTACTAATAGTTATTTTCCATTAGCATTCAAGTTAACTTAGTGGCAAAATCCATAATCTCAAATACAAAACTGTTCAGCTCTAACTGAAAGTAAAGGACATCTCCTAGTTTTGTATCCCACATTTACACCTCAAAATCGTTGTAAGAAAACCACTCTTACCTTTCCTGTTTGTTTGTTTTTAGTCTCCAGCCTCAACAAAACAACCTATGTTAAAATTGAGGACATTTATTTTAATTCATCGAAATTGGTCTTTGCCACTGAATTGTTTGCCTCTTTGCCACTGAAAAATTGGGACTTAGAGAGTAATGAGTGAGAGAGGGCTCTGGAAGGAAAAGACATTATTTGATATAATAACATCATAATAATAGAGCTCTTTCCCCACACGCTTCAAAACTGACTCAGAATTTAGGAAATGGAATGCAATTACTTTTTTAAGTGGGAATTTAAGTAGGAAGTTAAACAGTTTAACTACTTTATTTTTAAGTAGTAAGCTCCCACAAGGATGGATTTTGCTCTTTTTATTTACTGCTGAATCCCCATGTCTAGAACAGGTGCCTGCCACATGGTAGGGGTTAGCTCAATAAAAGTTAAATGAATGAGCTACTTTACCAAAAAAATGGTGAAACTTGTTTACTAGCTGTCAAAAGTAGGTTCCTTCATGCATAAAATAGCATCAACTGTGTAATTTGCCCCTACTTCCTCCTTTTGCAGAAAGCCAACAAAAGAACTGAAACTTTTTACCTAAGGATCAAAGGTGTCAACCTATTGGCTCATGCTCCTTTAAAGTCCTGGATAAGAGTCTTTGGTTATTTTTAGATAATTTCTTTTGTTTCAAGCTTGAAAAGAAGTATTAACAAAGATCAAAAAATAAATCACTGATTCAGAGCAGGAAAATGCATATTAAGAAGTTCAAATTACAGTATGTGGAAGCTGTGAGCTAACCTTCCCAGAACACAAGTCAGATTTAGCTTTAGATACTAAAGTACTATATTGGTCTCACTTGGGACCCATCAACATAAAAGGAATGAAGAGAACTTGAAGAGTTTAAAGTCTGAAAAGGACAGAAGAAAACAATTTAACAATTATAGAGTGACCCATACATTCTCAATACCTAAAACAATAAGCCAAGAGGTAGAAAAATACAAACTAAATTGTAATAATGGTTAACTCTAGGTTGGTGGGACTTTGAGTGAGTTTACTCTGACCCATAATTTTCCAAACATTCTACAATAAATATGTATGACTAGTAGAGTCAGAAAGAAAATAATAGACATACTTCTTAAACCAAGAAAAAAACCAAGGGTAAAATCATGTGATACATGAAGAAAAATTAAAGGATTAAGATTATAGTTGGCCCTCCATATCTGTGGGTTCTGCATCCATGGATTAGGAGGGCCTACTCTATTCGTTGTACTGAGTGTTTCGTATAAGGAACAAGAGCATTCTTGGAGTTTTTTGGGTTTTTTTTTGGGGGGGGGGGTGTCCTGGAACCAATCCCTTGCAGATCCCAAGGGACAACTGTATATAGCCAACTAAGAGAAGGCACATTGGTGATTTTAACAGTCTTCATTGTTTAAAGCAGCCATTAACCTAAACCTACTGCAAAGCATACAGAATGGACTTATTTCTTGTTAAAATAATTATATATATATATACACACACACATATGTGTATGCATAAATACACATACATACACAACATATACACACACACACATACATACTGACAGGGAGTAAGATTCTTAGAGAAAGGGCAAAGGCACATAAACTATATGAAAAAAGAAAAAGCATCTATATAATTAGGATATCATTTAAGGCAGCAACTCTTATACAGTGATGAGATGTGAAGATGGAGAACATGAACAAAGGTAAATGAGTATGCCTTCCCAAGGGGACACTGAAGAATGTCAGGAAAAGGAGACATGTTTAAAGGTTGAAATAGAATGCCTATTGTGCCGCAATCAAGGCATACCCATGGAAGTGTCCAATGTGTGAACATACATTCTGGAGTAGAAAAAAGTTTGAGAATTCCTAACCTACCATCTGCAAGGTGAACGATTCTGGATAGCCCAAGACAACATGGGAACAGGCAGTTTCACTTGTAGGGTCATTAGAAATGAAAGGTCTTGTCCAAAAGAAAGGACCCAAAATTAAGCTCAGTTTGTCTCACAAAGCTGACTAGAAGCTTTCCTGATATCTGTATGTCTTGATCCGAAATTATCTGGTAGAATACAACCCAAAACCTAGTAACTTCCTTGACCCATTCTGTGGTCAAGGAGTTGTATTATTCTTAACAAAGCTGTCATTTGTAACCAGTTTCTTTCCAGTTGTCACAGAGATAGTAAATAAGAAATGAACAGTATTCACATAACAAAAGGTGGCCTCTCTCAAGTGTCATAATTGTACCATAAAGAGGGATATCAAGAAAATATGCTCTCACTCAAAGGAATTGCTCTACTGGCAGAAATATCAGGAATGTTATCAAATGCCATGGTTAATTGGAGAGACACTTGGAGGATATGGGGTTTTCCAGGCTCTTGAAATCACATTGTATAGGTATCTATTTCCCTTTGACCTCACAACAATGACAATCACCAGGTACATCTAGGATTAAAATGGTTTGGGTCAATTTAAACTTTCACACCGGATCTGGACAAAGCAGATAGAAAACACAATCCAACCTAAACCATCCATTCAGGATAGGAGCCCCTTCCAGGCTCCCCAATTCCTCAGGCAGTGCTACAACTGAAAACACAGCCAAAGGAAGCATTCTACAAGAAATTCAACTGGCTTCATTCTTCAAAGAGGAGTAGTGACGATTTACCCAGCACCTACTATGTGTTGGCAACTGTACTGAACATTTTACATCCACTATTTCTTTGGGCTCCTGAGACTGTCCAGTTCTTGCTACTCTCTCTAAAGTTAAATTTGGGGAAATTCAAAGGTCCTTGGAAGGCCCCCATCAGTAGTAGCCAGAGAGGTGTTTAGAGTAAGTCCAAGACTAACCTAGTCCCAGTCACTCAAAGAAGGCTACACAGTACAACTGGATGGAGAGGAGTGGAAAATTGTTTTATTATGGAAGGCCTGATGCCACTACCTTGCATCAGAGCAAATTCTGAAGGAGTTCCAAACCTGAATTATTCTCCTTAGGGTTATTAACTCACCCTATTTGGCTCTTATATACCTCACTCACTCATTCTCTCTTTCTCTCTCTCAGTTTCTATGCCCTCATGAGACAAAAAGGGTGCACAGAGTTGGTGAGAGGTGACAAAGATCAAAGGGCAGCATCACCCTGCTTGTTCCAAGGTGTTAGCCCTGGGACTCTACTGTTACACTCACTTCCACCCACAATCCTTTTATTTTCTGATGCATATTGAACACTGACCAGAAAGCTTTCTCCATTCCCATGCCCTACCCTCTATCTCATCTTCCTTTCCACATCCTATTCCCTCTACCTACACGTACACAAACACACACACACACATTATTACACACCTCCTTTTTGCTTTAAAGGGCATTGAGTACTCATCAGAGAGAAAAGGAAACATTCAGACGTCACTGGCTATACACATGTACCCCAAGTCAAATTCTGACTTGGTTTGGGGGTGGTTTCAATTTATTAATTTTGTTAGTTTCACAGTCACTAGTCAATGCCATACAAGAATCAATATCGAATACCCTTCCTTGAAACGGAGTTTTGACGGTCCTAGTTTAGGGCAGAGGCTAAAACTAGATAGCATTTTTTTACATCACTTTTGTGAATACAGCATGTTGGCAAAAGACTATTAAACAACTCTTGTTGCCAATTTCCCTTTGTTATCCACATCTCAGAAACCTGCACAACTCAGCTGCATGTAAAACGATGCAGAAGCATTTTGGTGCCAGCAGCAATGCACCCTTCAGGCAGAGGGCCACATGGGCACTGGAGAGGCCCCTCTTTAAAAGTCAGCATTCCCTCCCAAATGTGTCCTTCCTATTCTCTAATGCTATTTAAAGCCACATAGGGCTCTCTTACTTCCGTCTGGGTAGTAGGCTCTTCGCTCTGTTCCTCTTCTGGTCTGTACTGAAGAGATGTGAAGGGAAAAGCCTCAAAGGTGGGAAGTTATAAGTTTATGTGCGGCAACAAGGCAGCCATATCCTTCTGCTTTCCCCTGAAAATCAAGCATCACCTTATCGTTTCCTCACCAAGATTAACTCCTGCTTCCTGAAGAGTATTTCTGAGGTAGAAAGCAGAGGTGGTGAAAAAAGGGGGAGCTGAAAAGTCCAATCTGTCAAGCTCCATTTTAGAAGAAAGGAAAACTGAAAAGTGAGTGTATTTAACGTGAGCCATTTCCTGCACTCAGGAGGGAAGAAAGCGCGCAGTAACTGTGTGCAGGAGGAGATCCGCACTGGTGTTATCTCTGACCTGCAGCTTAGCCCCAGTGTCTCAGCTGCCAAAAAGCTCCCATTCAACGTTGTGCTGAGTTCATCAATGCTCCACGTGTCAGGATCCTAACAGGAAAAAGCAGGACAGACAGTCTCTCCATTCAACCGCCTGGGGACCCCATGACAACTAAAATCCCCTCGCAGACCGTCCATATCAACTTTCGGCAGGTCAGAGCACGCAACCCCTTCAGAACCACAGGCTCAGGCCCACACCCTTTCCCCTTGTCAACATTGTCACTTTAAACAGAACATCGAGCCTTATCACGAAACCTGAAGTAAGTATGACAATTAAGATGGATTGCAAAGCCTGCTTGTGCTTCACAATTAACAATCGCTTGGCAGCGGGTTCCACACAACTGTTGGGGGGTATGGCAAGAACTTTATCCCTGCTTAGTGCTGCATTAGCATATTTAGTAGCCTGCAAGACATAATTCCTAAGACATGAACATATTTTTGTCTTTCTAAAAAATCTGCAATTAAGCTATAATATGTAGAAACTCTGCACCCGGCAATCAACGTGCAAACACCAAGATGGAGCTGGGGGAGAGGAGGGCAAGCGAGAGAAATGTTGCCCCAGTGCTGATAACACCCTGAACCAGTAACTGCTTCCAGTGTCATGGGTTAGCGAGAAAACTGCGGCTCCTTCCTGTCTGTGACAAATTTGGGGGTGGCGGGGGAGGACTGGGGCTGCCCTGCTGCTGGCATCAGGTGACTGCTCTGTTAGAGCACAGTTACGTGCTTTAAACCCACAGATGAAAAAAAAAAAAAATCAGACCCGAGATGACCCTAGTGTTTCCTTAGCAAACTATGCTTTTTTTCACAGAAAGCACTTTTTGATTCTCAATCTCTGAGTAATAAGCGATGCTGATAAAAATCACTTTTATTTGACAAGTGTGAAGGCTCTTCCTCAAGTTGTCCGTGATTTTCCCTTACTTGTTGGCCCATCTACCACACTGATGAAAAAGGATCGGGGAGCACTGTGCCTGGACCAACCTTACCAAAAACACAAGCTGGGTACTGTCCCAAGCTTCTCTAGTGCTTTCACTGTACACGCTTGGCCCTGGAGTCCAAGCAAGCCCCAGGTGGGGGCTGACGAGAGAAAGAAACACAGCCAGATCTTTCTGAGACAGCAGGACTTTGTCTTTCTTGATATCTGGGTTGCAAGAAGGCAGGATATCCTGCCAAATATATTACAGCCATGAGACCCACCTTGTGACTTAAGACACTGCAGAAGCTGAGGAGCACAGAGAGAACACAGGTGTGTGTTTCTGAGAAAGAAACCTCACCCATTTACTCTTTTGTAAAAGAAAGCATACACACACACACACACACACACACACACATACACACAGACACACAGGCACATGCACAGACACACACATGCCCCCAGTCTAGGTGAGCAGCTCTCCAGTGGCATAAAAGCAAGCATATGAAAGTAACAAATGCGATTTAGCACACAAAGTCTTTCTTTACAAAACCAGAAGAGTAGCAGATTAAAGCACCTGGCAGTCTTGGCAAGCCAAAAGAAAATCTAAGCTGTGACAAAACAAAACAGGTGTACAGGTATAAAACTTTTACTTTCCAATAATGCCCCTCTCTTCACTGGAATGCTTTGACAGGTGCAGAAGTTCAAGTTACAGTGGGGAAGTGGCAAATAAATACACAGTATTAGCGTCTGACGTGCTTGCTGAGCACCGGGGATGTTAATAACTGGCAAGGTACACTAATCTCTGATTGCAACATTTGGTTTACCTTAATCTGGAGGGACAGCTGTATTAAAGAGGGAATTATACTAATCAGTTCAAGGCCCTTGCATATAAAACTTCCCATTAGGCTTAAAGTACACCAGCTTATGCTCATTCTCTAGGAGCCTTACATCTGGTTCTGAATAAGGCTGCCTCTCATTTGCAAGGTACAAACTGAAAACAAGGGGGAGGGGGGCTGACAGTTGCTGGAGGATGGGTGATAGAAGAGTAAGCTACTAATTCTTTGAAATTTTTAACAGCACAAAACTAGCTTCTAGGCATCTTAATACTAAAAGGGGAAAAAAAGCATGTGTTATCAACCCTAGGCCATTTTTTCCTGTTACCGGAGGTGACCAACATAAAATAAAATTGATGATGTCAGTCAAAAACAGCTAAGCACAAAGCTTGGCTTTGTTATCTTAAGTCAGAAGGTATGATAGGCCATGCCATATGGCTCTAATCCGCCTCTATCTCCCATCACCTAACAGGAAACCTTCATGTAGAATGACCTTATTTGGCTGGTTCCAGGTTAGGGCTGCCCAAAGGGGATTTTTCTGTTTCTACTATATCCAAGGTTTATGTTGATTTTTTTCTGAGCCCTGCAAACTATAAATCCGACTGATTACTCTGCACTCTTTTGCTTGACTGATCCTTTACAATCAGACATCCCCGTTAACAATAAGCTCCTAATGAATCAAACATCTATGGCATTAGTTTCACCTAGCTGCCTCTTTCCCATGCACTGTGCTGCTTTGTCAGACCTGGTTTGATGAGAAAAGCTAGTGACACTTGCTGCACCTATTGATAAACAATTCAGTAATGAGGAGCATAACAAAAATTACCTAAAACAACCTGATTAAAAATGACAGGCAAGGCTTACTCCATTGCTCTATAGCGAAGGTAACTCTGGTCCTGCACTGGGAAAATAATGAGGTAAAATAAAATTTCCTTCTTTATCAAGGAGTTCACTTCTGAATGTGTGTTTATGAAGAGACTAAATTTTTCCAGTGAAGTTTTAAATGCTTTCAGGTTATGTGATTATCAATAACATTAGGGACTCATAGAATTCAGGATGCTTGTCCTTCAACTTTCTGAGATGAACTCCCTGCTTGTTCTGCTTAAAGTTTCTGAATAATCAAACTAATATTGAGATCGTCACTTACTTTCTTAAATGTGAATTTAGTCATTGAGAAACTCATTCGTGCAAGTGCTAATCATTAGGTAAGTATAGTGTGGGCACAAAAAGAGAGATTCTAAGGTACAAAAAAAATTTTGGAACAAAGTTGAAAAAAACTTCATGGACAAGATTATCTTCCTAAAAGGAATAACTTAACCTTACCATGGACATTGAAGTTTCTTTCATTGGGGTCACCCAGGGGACCTCTGCAACTTCAAAACAAGCTTATACCCAGGGGAGGCCAGGCTCTCGTGAAAGCTTGATTCAAAGACAGAAACGTGTGGGTTTTGCAATTGTGTGGCAGCATGTTGGGAGGGTTTCCATCAGTGCACAGATGCACTTGAAAATCAAATATGGACATGGGGAATGTTTTTTGGAGATGGAAAATGAGTGCTGATGACATGTTTATACTTCGCAGATGGATCCAGTACAGAACCATTTTTTGTAAAGAAACAATATCCACCATTTGCTAATTTTTTTTTATACAGCTACAAAATGGTGGCACAAAAAAGTGAATATTCCCATCATACATACCCCACCTGTTCGTTGGTCTTACAAATGTCTTCCATCCTGACTGTAATCAATGACTGTTGTAGTCTTATTTTTTCTCAAATGTTATCCAAAAGAATATGAAAAAAGAAACACAATACACAAAGGCATTTGGAAGAGCAAAATGATTTGAAATTAATTTGCTACATATGAAAAAATTAGAAAATGACAAATGCTATTAAGTAACAAATGCCGATTTAATCCTGAAAAAAATGCATTTTCTTATTGGCATATTTTCTCCTTAAATGTGATATCAGAGCAATTTTTGAATGTTTTCTACTTAGAGTCTAGAACTGTCTCCTTTATTCCTTCTTTTGGTCCCACCTTGGATCCCTTAGGTATTTGAACCTCTGGAAAATGCAAACACTTAGCATAGTATAAACACTAGTTGTTGCCTTATTATTGATACATTATAGTGATAAATAGTTTATAGTTATAAATTAGGATAACCTGGAAATGTACAATATGTATAGGATATGTATTTATAAGAAGATAATCTAAAACATTTAACTACAAAAGAACATTATTAATAGCATTGTAAATCTGCTCAGTAGGAGATATCAGGATAATCAACTCAACTTATTGCCACCATCAATAATATTAACTTGCCATTTCAAGTATGAAATATTGATAAAAGTGACTCACCTCAAAGATGTAGAGACTGTAAAACAATGAAGAAGATATGGATGCGAAATATAAAAGCTAATAGTTTGATCATTTAAAATAAATTCTGAGCACATTTTCACTTGAATGAGTATGTTTTTTTAAGTGTTCCAAAAAATATATGACATACTGAAATTAATTTTTTCTTAGTTTTGGTCAGACAAATTAACTTTTCCTGATTTTTTACCTTTCTTACCATCTATATTCAGAACCTACTGAATTCCACAGCTAACCTTTAGTCAATCATGTTTTTCTTCTAAGAATTAGTTTGAGGTTAAGAATTAGAAAGAGAATATGAATCCCAGCAAACCGTCAAACAGCCTGAGACTGGATAATAAAATCTTGAGAATATATATAAATCGACATGTTCTTTCAACCCTGTAGTTTCTGGCAGTGTACCAAACATAAATCTGCAGTTCTACATTCTGTGATTCTAACACCTTGTTATCATCCTGGAACTAACAAAAGCCTGTGTACTCTTCTCTAAATAAAGCAAGTTTTCATTTTTATTGCTGGATTTTTGACACATGTGAATAAGGCCAAAACATTTTATAAATTCTTGATTATTTTTTGCCTATCCATCAAAAAAACAAAAGTTTTAGTCAAAGGCTTTAATGTATTCTTAGAGTTCCACAGAAAATTTTAGTACTCTATCTAAATCAAACTTATTGAACGTTGGAACAGTCAAGAAAAATGAAAGTATATCCTCCCAATTTTAGCACTTATTACATAGTTATGTTCTAATCATCGTTCAACAAATGCATAGAACATAAAGATCTATGGAAAAAATTAAAATCATTTGTTTCAATTTCTTTATTTAAAATATTAGGAAAAGGAGGTCCGAGAGGCATTATGACTATTCAAGTTCACATAACTAGAGTATTCCTGGAAATCATGTTTTATGAGGCTTGCTTTATTCTACCAAACCATTCTGTTTGCAAATTTTGTAATATTTAATTATAGTGTACTAATTTTATGTTATTAGTCATTTACTCACTAAGTACTATATTAAGTAGCATATTATACAATAATACAGTGTTTAGAGAACATCACACTTAGGGAATAAGTGAATAATAAAATACAATTAATAAAATAGATTCTCCCAATGCCTAAATTGCTGCCTGCATATAAACTCAACACCTGTTTAAGATCACTAGACTATTAGTCAATAAGTTAATTATGTGATAATACAATCAGGTCCCCGCTGCCAAGCAGAAGTTATGTAAGGGTGCTACTTAACCAAAGAACAGCTTAAATATAGGGACCTTGTATGTTACTCTGGTCCCTGCCTGTCTCTTTAGCAGAGAGATCCAGGGACAGAACACTCACTGTAATCCTGATCATGCCACTTAACGTTCATATACGGAAGAACCAGAGAGCTTTTCTACATCAAAGTCAATATTGATACGCAAGGTAGTCCAAAGGGCAACCTTTTCAAGCTTGAAGTTTATTATCCACTATTATCTTCCAGATATGCTTCCAAATGGGGAGAACAGTGAATATTCCCAAGTTAAGTCATCCTTGCCACACAGAGCTGAAGCAGTTTTCCTGAGCCCCAGATTTAAATGTGAGAAAGCATGGCTATCTCACAAGCATGTTGGACTAATTCCCAAAGGGATCATGGGTATCTGAATAGTAGCTGGTGGGAATCCATGGCTTGTCACCTCTATCCCTAATTTCTGGCAGTAGTCACAACTCTGCCAACAATTATAGGTGATATATGTGTAAGAAGAAAATATGTTTCTCTCTGCTATGAAAGGGCATACATTCATCAGACTGTCTTTAGTACAAAGAAGGGAATTCTTCCACCAATGAAAGTTAAAAGTCACAGATGTCTGCCTAACGATGATACTGAATACTTCTTAGTTCACATGTACATCTTTACAACTTAAGATATTTATCCAACACCTCCAAGCTGGCTGAGTGCTGTTAACCAAATAACAGCTTAAATATAGGGACACTGAGTATCAGATACGGCTTTAGGCATTTTGAAGGAAGATACCCTGGACTTTCCTAAATTTGTTCTAAGAAATGTTCTGGATGGAGTCTGTTCCCACTGTTAGCATTAGTTATGTAAAGGTGTATGTGAGTCTAATTTTTCTAACTGGGTCAGTTGGCTAGTTTATGTTTATCCATGTATTAGCTGTAGTGATTCATATATCCTAATCCTAATTAGGATTCAGACATAGTAATTGGTATATAACTAAATATGTAATAATCATGTTCTTTTCTGTTATTTATAATTATCCATTAAAATTCAGCCAATCAGAGAAATTCCCTGGTGGTCCAGAGGTTAGTACTCTGCGCTTTCACTGCTGAGGGCCCGGGTTCAATCCCTAGTTGGGGAACTAGGATCCCACAAGCTGTGGGGCATGGCAAAAAAAAAAAAAAATTTTAGCCAATCAAAGTAACATAACCTGTAGGCAAGGAGAAGTTTGGTTCTCATGTAAAAAGAATTTTAAAAATATCTTTTGGGTAGAATTTTAGACATTTATACACATGTTGAAGTTCCTTTAGTTTGTACTGAATTTGTCTTACAGTATTCCCATCCAGCATATTGAATGGCAGAATATTAGACTTCTTTTTACAGTCCTGAAATCCAATAGACAAAACTTACTTTTGCTTATTACCTAGCTCCCATTGCTGACCAAGGAAAGATCGAGTTACATCTGATGTTGTTATTTTTCATTGGTGTAGCTAATTCTGCCAGTGGTAATAACACTAGGATTGCAGTAGTTTCTACTTCCACTCTTCAGGGGCTACCAGTTTTTATAGTTGCCTTAAGAAACCAACAGTAACCAGCAAAGCACAATCTCATCTTTTGCATATGCTCATCTTTCTCATTCTGTGAAACTAACAACATCATGAAGGTTTTAGAAACTGTCATATAGTTGGATCCCTAACTGCATGGAAATTGGAAAAGAATTTGGAGTTCTGTCAATAAAAAGTCAGGGAAAATTTGCATGGGTAAGCTCCTACCTCTACATCAAAGGACACAACAGGATTAACATGCGGAGTTTATAGAATTGATCCCAAAATGTAGTCAGTTCCTAAGGAATTCAAAATTCTAATATTTATTAAATACATTATTTTGTCAAATAGGTAGTCAGACACAGAAGACCTGCCATGGGTCCTCATTCCCCTCCAGCTAAGTTGTAAAAAAGGGTTACTAACTCTCCCATCCTTATCCAAGTGGAGAATAGATGTTGTGTGGCTTTTCTGTGGCCTCTCCTGTCGCCACAGAAAGTCATGTTTACTACATGTGACCTTTGCACTCTAACACTCCCAGACCTCTAATTATGTGCCTATTGTAACATCAGATGGAATCCTTTCACTTCCCTTTGCCTCCAAGAGTTTTAAATTAACTGGAGTCACCATATTTCATTGAGAACCATGTTATAACATTGTTCTAAACAATTTGTCTTAAATTATATACTACTAGAATTTTAATTTTTTTCAAGTAACAAATCATCTTAAAAGATGCTAAAGTCAATTGTTTAATAAAGTGGACCACTAAGAATTTGAGTTCATTGAAGTCAATTTAAACTATATTCTACAATATTCCAATTAATTCATTTAATGCATATTTACCAAGTCCTACCATGTGTAAAGCACTGTAAATCAAAATAGACATAAATTTATGGAGCCTCAGGTCTCATAGTGGAACCAGTACTTCAAAATTTTTGTTCAATTATATGTTAATATATGAAGCTTTTTTGGGGTTTTTTGGCATATGAAAATTTATTACTACCATGTTTTCACCATCAAAACTTAGTTTTTCCTTTCTGCCTTCACAGAGGGCCAAAAGAGAGAAACTGGCAACTTTGACAATGCGAACTCCATGTTGCCAAGGAGAGCATGACCTTTGCAACCAAATCCAGCAACCAGAAATCATTTTCCTCAATAAAATTTAAGCAACCATCATTGGGTAAAAAGATGATTTTTTTTCTTGCTGTTCTTAATCAGCTGGACCTGAAACACTTTCTGATGGCAGCATTTGGCTGTTTGGTTTCAACTCCTACTTTCTCCAGGACAATTTCCTTTGCATGAAAAGCACCTCCGAAAGGGTTGGCCTTCAGGGTTATGCCCAAATGCGCTTTCTTGTACTGTTTATCATGACACTTCTGATCTCATCCGTGGCCCCAGAGCTTCCTGGCAGTATAAAAACCATGACACTTGCTCATCCTGCTAGCACAAAAAGCCTGAACAAAAGAGCAGAAGCTTTTAAAAAGATTGTGCCTTATTTGATATAAACCAATTCTCTCATCTCTACTTCCTAACCAATTATCTCTTTAGCCACTCATATTGGTATTTGATAAAGAAATTTTAACTTCTAAGAGACTTATATGGTGAGCTCTATAGTGTAATGGTTAAAATAATGGGCTTTGAAGATGGCAGCGTAGGAAGATCCTGAACTCACCTCTTCCCATGGACATAACGAATCTACAATTACATATGGAAAAATACCCTCTGAAAAGACTTGAAAACTAGCTAAACAGTTCCTTCACAACAAACAGTAAAAGGGCCACATGGAGATGGGTAGGAGAGGCAGAGACGAAGTCTCACCAAAAACCCCATGCCCAGCTTGGTGACCCACAGTCAGGAGGGATCTCACAAATCTGGAGCTTCTCTCTGAGGAGCAAGGGGTTCATGCCCCACTCCAGGTACCCCAACCACTGGGACCTGCAATGGAGAGATGAGCCCCCAAAATGCCTGGATTTGAAAACCAAAGCTGTAGGAAACTGAGATATTTCTCCTAAAGGGCTTGCTCTGGGGACCAGCACAAAAGCAACAGTTTGAAAAGTGCCTACAATATACGTTAAGGAGATTCATTTGATAATCCTAAAGTATCTTCTAGGGGAGCAGGGCCCTGTTGGGACTCTCTCTCTGGGGATGGAGGAGCTGGTAGGTACCATTTTTGTGCTCTTCCTCTACCTTGAGTAGCGCCAGCAGACACATCCTGACCCTGTGCTCTCTAGCAGCCCTGCAAAAGCTAGCAGGTATGCCCTGGTCCTATGATCTCCCACTAGCTTGCTAAAGCTGGCAGGCAAACACAGTTCACACAAGAGATGCTCCTTGATCATCTAGCTTTGGTGGCCAGGGGGGACTGCATTCCTGGGTCCCACGGGACGCTCTCTGTAACAATCAGAGAAGACAGTTCTTGGCAGGCGACCACCCCCAGGGCACTGCACAGAGAGCAGACTGAAACACACCCCCATCCCTTCTGTGAAAAGGGCTTATTTACTTGTCCTGGAGCTTCAGCCTGGGGCGCAGGCTTCAGATTTGCCACGCATCTAGAGGCCACAGAGGTGCACTCAGGAAATGTAGGCTGGGGAACACCATCTTTGTACTTTCCCTCAGCCTCACTACAGCTTGCTGGTACCTCCCAGAAAAGAGCTTATATACTCATCTGAAGCCCTAATTTTTGCAAGTGTTGCCCAGGGAACACCTGATCACATGGACTGGAGGCCAGCAGGATTTACGATTGTTGTCCCACAGGAGTGCATATATTAGCATACTTTAAATGCTGCTGCCTGGCAGTCTGGCTTCCAATCAGCCTGAAACTAGGTGCTGACTGGGATTCCTCTTCTTGGAACACTGACAGGTCTTGGCACACCTTCAACAACTGGGACCTATCAAAAACAAATCAGGCTACTTAGACAATCACAAAGGTTCAAAAGGCAACCAAGAGCTAGGGCAAGGTTGAAAGATAAGTTTCATCTCCTCCACAAGGCCACTCCTTCAAGACTGGGAGAGATATCTGTTTTAACTAATATATAGAAACAAACCAGAGTCAACCAAAATGAGGAAACAGAGGAATATTTTCCAAGTGAAAGAACAAGATAAAACCTAAGGAAAAAACCTTAATGAAATGGAGATAAGTAATTTACATATTAAAGAGTATACAGTAATGGTCATAAAAAGGCTCATGAAACTTGGAAGAATGGATGAACACAGTAAGAACTTCAACAAAGATACAGAAAGTACCAAATAGAACTCACAGAGCTGAAGAGTATAATAACTAACCTGAAATATACACTAGAGATATTCAACAGCAGACTAGATGAAGCAACAGAAAGAATCAGTGACCTAGAATACAAGGCAGTGGAACTCACCCAACAGAGGAACAAAAAGAAAAAAAGAATTTTACAAAGTGAAGATATCTTTAGAGACCTATGGGACAAAATCAAGTGAAATAACATTTGTGTTATAAGAGTTCCAGAAGAAGAGAGAAAAAGGGGCAGAAAACTTTGAAGAAATAATGACTGAAAACATCCCTAACCTAGGTAGGAAAACTGACATCCAGATCCAGGAAGCCAATAAAATTCTAAAAAAAGATGAACCTAAAAAGATCCATACCAAGACACATTACAATTAAAATGTCAAAAGTTAAATATAAGAAGAGAAACTTAAAAGCAACAAGAAAAAAAAAATGTTACATATAAGGGAATCACCATAAGACTATCACAAGATTTTTCAGCAGAAACTCTGCAGGCCAGAAGGGAGTGACATGATATATTCAAAATACTGAAAGGGAATAAACTCCAACCAAGAACACTCTACATGGCAAGTTATCATGCAGAATTGAAGAAGAGATAAAGAGTTTTCCAGACAAGCAAAAGCTAAAGGAGTTCATCACCACTAAACTGGCCTTATAAGAAATGCTAAAGGGACTTCTTTAAGCTGAAAATAGAGGGCATTAATTATTAACATGAAAACATATGAAAGTGTAAATCTCACTAGCAAAGGTAAACATATCATAAAGGTAGTAGATTAAGCACTTACAAAGCTAGTGTGGAGGTTAAAAACAAAAGGATTAAAAATAACTATAACTACAATAATCAGTTAAGGGATACACAAAATAAAAAGATGTAAAATGTAACATCAAAAACATAAAACGTGGAGGGGGTTGGTAAAAGTGTAGAGTTTTAGAATCCGTTCAAACTTAAGTTGCTACCAACTTAAAAGAGACTGTTATATACATAAGCAGTTATATGTGAACCACGTGGTAACCACAAAGCAGAAAACTAAAGTAGATACACAATAGATATTAAGAAAAATATCTAAGCATAACACTAAAGAAAGTCATCAAACCACAAGGGAAAATAGCAAGAGAAGAAGAAAGGAATAGAGAGGAAATACAAAACAGCCAGAACACAATTAACAAAATGTAACAATAAGTACATACCTATCAATAATCACTTTAAATGCAAATGGACTAAATTCTCCATTCAAAAGACACAGAGTGGGGCGTCCCGGTAGCGGGGCGGCCCGCGGGCCACGGTGGGGATGCACCGCCGCGGAGTGGGAGCCGGCGCCATCGCCAAGAAGAAGCTTGCGGAGGCCAAGTATAAGGAGCGAGGGACTGTCTTGGCTGAGGACCAGCTGGCCCAGATGTCAAAGCAGTTGGACATGTTCAAGACCAACCTGGAAGAATTTGCCAGCAAGCACAAGCAGGAGATCCGGAAGAATCCTGAGTTCCGGGTGCAGTTCCAGGACATGTGTGCCACCATTGGGGTGGATCCTCTGGCCTCTGGAAAAGGATTTTGGTCTGAGATGCTAGGCGTGGGAGACTTCTATTACGAGCTGGGTGTCCAGATTATCGAAGTGTGCCTGGCCCTGAAACACCGGAATGGAGGTCTGATAACTCTGGAGGAACTACATCAACAGGTGTTAAAAGGAAGGGGCAAATTCGCCCAGGATGTCAGCCAAGACGACCTGATCAGGGCCATCAAGAAACTAAAGGCACTGGGCACTGGCTTCGGCATCATCCCTGTGGGCGGCACTTACCTCATTCAGTCTGTTCCAGCTGAGCTTAATATGGATCACACTGTGGTGCTGCAGCTGGCAGAGAAAAATGGCTATGTGACTGTCAGTGACATCAAAGCCAGTCTTAAATGGGAGACGGAGCGAGCGCGGCAAGTGCTGGAACACCTGCTGAAGGAAGGGCTGGCTTGGCTGGACCTGCAGGCCCCAGGGGAGGCCCACTACTGGCTGCCAGCTCTCTTCACTGATCTCTACTCCCAGGAGATTACAGCTGAGGAGGCCAGAGAAGCCCTCCCCTGACTGGGAATGCGGAACGGGGCACAGCAGCAGGCAGGGAGAAGAGGGAGGAGCTGGTGGTGAATAAAACCTGGACAACTTTGTTTTAAAAAAGAACCAAAAAAAAAAAAAAAAGACACAGAGTGGCTGAATGGATTTTTTTAAAAAAAGACCCATCTATATGCTACCTACAAGAGACTCATTTCAGATATAAGAACACAGACTGAAAGTGAAGAAAAGGACAAAGATTTTCCATGCAAATGGAAACCAAAAGAAAGCTGCAGTAGCTATACTTAGATAAAATAGATCTTAAAACAAAGTCTGTAATAAATGACAAAGAAGGGCATTACATAATGATAAAAGGTTCAATTCAACAAGAGGATATAACAATTGCAAATATTTATTCACCCAACATAGGAGCACCTAAATATATAAAGCAAATATTAAGAGACCTAAAGGGAGAAATTGAGAGGAATACAATAATAGCAGAGAACTTTAATATGCTACTTAAATCAATGAATTGATCATCCAAATAAAAAATCAATAAGGAAATATCAGCCTTAAACAACACATTAGACCAGACAGGCTTGATAGATATACACAGAAATAGATATATGCAGAACATTCCATCCAAAAGCAGCAGAATACACATTCTTCTCAAATGCACATGGAACATTCTCCAGGGTAGATCATATGTTAGGCCACAAAACAAGTCTCAATAAGTTCAAGAAGATTAAAAACACATCAAGCATCTTTTCTGACCACAATGATATAAAACTAGAAATCAATTACAAGAAGAAAACTGGAAAAAAATCACAAATATGTGGAGATTAAATAACAGGCTACCAAAAAACCAATGGGTCAATGAAGAAATTGAGAATTTTTTTTTAAATACTTGAGACAAATGAAAATGGAAATACAACTTACCAAATTCTATGGGATGCAGCAAAAGCAGTTCTAAGAGGAAAGTTCATAGCAATACAGTCCTACCTCAAGAAACAAAAAAAAAAATCTCAAATAAACAATCTAATTTTCCACCTAAAGGAACTAGAAATAAAAGAATAAACAATGCACAAATTAGTAGAAGGAAGGAAAAACAAACTCAGAGCAGAAATAAATGAGATAGTGACTAAAAAAACAATAGAAATGATCTTTGAAAAGGTAAACAAAATCAGCAAAACTCTAGCTAAACTCACCAAGAAAAAAGAGAGAGGGCTCAAATAAATAAAATCAGAAAAGAAAGAGGAGAGGGCTTCCCTGGTGGCGCAGTGGTTGAGAATCTGCCTGCCAATGCAGGAGACATGGGTTCGAGCCCTGGTCTGGGAAGATCCCACGTGCCGCGCAGGAGCTGGGCCCGTGAGCCACAACTGCTGAGCCTGCGCGTCTGGAGCCTCTGCCCTGCAACAAGAGAGGCCGCGACGGTGAAAGGTCCGCGCACCGCGATGAAGAGTGGCCCCCGCTTGCCGCAACTAGAGGGCCTTCGCACAGAAACGAAGACCCAACACAGCCAAAAATAAATAAATAAATAAATAAATTCAAAAAAAACAAAAAGTGATCATTTAAAAAAAAAAAAAAAAGAAAGAGGAGAAATTACAACTGGTATCACAGAAATACAAAGGGTCACAAGAGACTACTATGAACAATTATACACCAACAAACTGGACAACCTAGAAAAAAAGGAATAAATTCCTAGAATATTCCAAAACTGAATGAGGAAGAAATAGAATATCTGAATAGACCAATTTCTAGTAAGGAGGTTGAATCAGTAATTAAAAACCTCCCCAAAAACAAAAGTCCAGGACCAGATGCCTTCACTGGTGAATTCTACCAAGCACTTAAAGATTTAATACATATCCTTCTCAAACTCTTCCAAAAAATTGAAGAGTAGGTAACACTTCCAAACTCATTTTATGAAGCTATCATTACCCTGACATAAAAACCAGACAAAAACACCACAAAAAAAGGGGAAAAAAAAGAAAATTAAAGGCCAATATCCCTGATGAACATAGATGCAGAAATCCTCAACAAAATATTAGCAAACCAATTTCAACAATACACTAAATGGATCATACACCATGATCAAGTGGGATTTATTCCAGGATGCAAGGATGGCTCAATATTAGCAAATCAATCAAAGTGATACACCATATTAACAAAATGAAGGATAAAAATTATATGACCATCTCAATAGATGCAGAAAAAAGCATTCAGCAATATTCAACATCCATTTATGATAAAAAACTCTCAATAAAGTAGGTATAAAGGGAATATACCTCAACATAATAAAGGTCATATATGACAGGGCCACAGCTAACATCATACTCAATGGTGAAAAGCTGAAAGCCTACCCTCTAAGATCAGGAACAAGACGAAGATGCCCACTCTTGCCACTTTTATTCAACATAGTATCGGAAGTCCTAGCCAGAGCAATTTGGCAAGAAAAAGAAATTAAAGATGTCCAAACTGGAAAGGAGGAAGTAAAACTGTCACTATTTGCACACGCCATAATTTTATAGATAGAAAACTCTAAAGATTTCACCAAAAAAGTGTTAGAGCAAATAAAACAAATTCAGCAAAGTTTTAGGGCACAAAATCAACATACAAAAATCTGTTGCATTTCTATACACTAACAAGAAACTATTGGAACAAGAGCTTAAGAAAACAATTCCATTTACAACTGCACCAAAAAGAATAAAATACCTAGGAACAAATTTAACCAAGGAGGTGAAAAACTTATGCAGTAAAAACTACAAGAAATTGATGAAAGAAACTGAAAAACACACAAATACATGAAAAGATATTTTATGCTCATGGATTAGAAGAATTAATACTGTTAAAATGTCAATATTACCCAAAGCAATCTACAAATTAAATGAAATCCCTGTCATAATTCCAATGGCAATTTTCACAGAAATGGAACAAACAATCCTAAAATTTCTATGAAACCGCAAAAGACCCTGAATAGCCAAAGTAATCTTGACAAAGAATAAAGCTGGAGGCATCATGGGCCCTGATTTTGAACTATATTACAAAGCTACAGTAATCAAAACAGTATGGTGTTGGCATAAAAACATACACATAGATAAATGGAACAGAATAGAGAGCACAGAAATAAATCCAAACATATATAGTCAATGAATTTTTGACAAAGGGGGCAGGAATATACAATGGGGAAAGGATAGTCCTTTAATAAATGGTGTTGGGAAAACTGGATAGCCACATGCAAAAGAATAAAACTAAACTACTGTTTTACATCATACACAAAAATTAACTCTAAATGAAGACTTGAATGCAAAAACTGAAACCACAAAATCTCTAGAAGAAAAAAAAGATGGTAGGCTCTTTGACATAGGTCCTAGCAGTGTTTTTTGGATATGACTCCAAAAGCAAAGGCACAAAAGCAAAAATGAACAAGTGGGACATATCAAACTAAAAAGATTTTGCACAGCAAAGAAAATTATCAACAAAACGAAAAGGCAACCTACTGAAATGAGAGAAAATATTTGCAAATCATACCTGATAAAGGGTTAATATCAAAATGTATAAAGGACTCATACAACTCAATATCAAAAAAAAAATCCAATTAAAAAACGGTCAGAAAATCTGAATAGAAATTTTCCCAAAGAAGACATTCAGATGGCCAACAGACACATGAAAATATGTTTAACATGGCTAATCATCAAGGAAATGCAAATTAAAACCACAATGAGATATCACCTCACACCTATTAGAATGACTATTCTCAAAAAGAAAAGAAATAACACATGTTGGCAAGGATGTGGAGAAAAGGGGACCCTTGTGCACTGTTGTGGGAAAATAAATTGGTACAGCCATTATGAAAACAGTATGAGCATTCCTCAAAAAATTAAAAATAGAATTATGACACAATACAACAATTCCCCTTCTGGGTATTTATCCAAAGAATACAAAAACACTAATTGGAAAAGATATAAGCACCCCTATAGTCACTGCATCATTACTTAAAGTAGAAAAGGTATATTCACTCACTGCACCTTTATTTACAATAGCCAAGATATGGAAACAACCTAAGAATCCTTCAAAGGATGAATGGATAAAGAAGATGTGGGATACACACACACAGACACACAGACACAGACACACACACACACAGACACACACACACACACTGGAATACTACTCTGCCATAAAAAAAGAATGAAATCTTGCCATTGCAATAATGTGAATGGACCTTGAGGGCATTATACTAAGTGAAATAAGTCAACAGAGAAAGACAAATACTGTATGATCTCACTTTCATGTGGAATATAAAATACAAAACAAATGAGCAAACAAAACAAAACCCGAAGATATGGAAAACAGTAGAGACTACCAGGTGGGAGGGTTGTTGGAGGTGGGAAAACTGGGTGAAGGAAGTTGGGAGATACAGACTTCCAGTTGCGAAATGAATAAGTCATGGAGATGTGGTGTGTACCATGGTGACTAGAGTCAATGGTATTGTACTGCATATTCAAAGGTTCCTGAGAGAGTAGATCTTGAAAATTCTCATCAAAAAAAAAACTTTTTGTAACTTTATATGGTGACTGATAGTGACTAGATTTTTTGTGGTGATCATTTCCCTGAAATGATCTAATGAAATGAAACCAATAGAATGTTGTAAGTAAATTAAACCTCAATTAAAAGAAAAAAGGGGAGTTCCCTGGTGATTCAGTGGTTAGGACTCGGCGCTTTCACTGCCGAGGGCCCAGGTTCAATCCCTGGTCAGGGAACTAAGATCCCACAAGCCACATGGCGTGGCCCAAAAAAAAAAAAAATGGGCTTTGAAGTCAGATAGATCAGAACACAATGCTTATTCTACCACTTACTAGCTTCTTTGTGGTCTTGAAAGAAATCCCTTAATTTTTTTCCCCACCTCAGTTTCTTCATTTGTAAAACAGAAATACTGATTCCTTCTCGGTAACATGCTGAGGACTAAATGAAACAGTAGTCAAGAACCCCTTAGCATATACCCGCACATGTAGTGGGTGTTTGATAAAAAGTGGTTTTTATTGTAAAGGAGAGTTCTGGTGAGTTAAATGTGCATGTGTGCTTGGTAACCGATAGGACAGTTTTTGAGGTAGGTACAGTGGCAGAACTCTCTTCCTCTGAAAATAAGAAAAGGAAGCCTTGATGTAACCTAAGGAAGCAAAATATCTGAACCTAGAGCAAGGAGAGAACTGTGGTGGCCGGGAGGAAAGGAGCATCAGAGATGTCTTAGCTAGAGTTCTTCTGAAAGCAGACCTTGAGACAAGGAATGGATGCATATTGGTTATCCCTAGGAATGACGAGGAAATGGAGAGGATGAAGCAGGGTTGAGGGAAAAGCCAAATAATGTGCCATGAGGGGATATAAGATCCCTGCTATTGAAGATGGAACCTCTGAGAAGCATGCTGAGTGCCTCTCAGAATTGCCTGTCTAAAAGATAGGAAGCTGGAACTTTTTTCCGCAGATTTCTGCCTCCCATCGGCTGCGAGCTGCCCTTGAGGGTGTTAACTCCCCCACGTTTCCATGCTAAGCCTGAGGAAGCATCCAGCACGCTTGTGCAGTTCTGGAGAAGGCTCTGAGGCAGAAACTGGGAAGGCTCAAAAAATGTTCTGGAGGCCTGGGCTTGTGAGGAGCTGTCCACTGAAGCTATAATTGAAATTAGAAAGGGCCTTAGGAGGATAGGAAACAGGGCTCCAAACTTTTCTGCTACAAATAGTCCTTCTGACAGACCATAAAAAGTATCAAGACAGTCTGAAATTGTTATGGACTGAATGTGTCCCCCCAAAATTCGTATGCTGAAATCCTAACCCCCGATGTGAGGATGTTAGGAGGTAGAACTTTTGGGAGGTGATTGTATCCTGAGGGTGGCATCCTCATGAATGGGATTATTAGTGCCTTTATTAGGGACTGAAGAGACCAGAATTCTCCACCTTCTAAAATGCAAAGACACACGGGCTTCCCTGGTGGCGCAGTGGTTGGGAATCTGCCTGCCAATGCAGGGGACACGGGTTCGAGCCCTGGTCTGGGAAGATCCCACATGCCACGGAGCAACTAGGCCCTTGAGCCACAACTACTGAGCCCGCGCGTCTGGAGCCTGTGCTCCGCAACGGGAGAGGCCGCGACAGTGAGAGGCCCGCGCACCGCGATGAAGAGTGGCCCCCGCTCTCTGCAACTAGAGAAAGCCCTCGCACAGAAACGAAGACCCAACACAGCCAAATAAATAAATAAATAAATAAAATAAAATGCAAAGACACAGGAAGAAGATGGCCCCTTGCCAGCCTGCAAGAGGGCTGCCACCAAAACCTGGCAATGCTGGCGCTCTGATCTCAGACCCCCAGCCTCCAGAACTGAGAAATAAATGTCTGTTGTTTACAAACCACACAGTCTACGGAAGTTTGTCACAGCAGCCTGAACTATGACAGAAATGATACCAGCAAAAATAAATGCTGGCCCCAAAGATAAATCAGATATCTCATTTTCCGGAAGTTTTAGCTTAGTTTTTTAAATTTATTATTAATTTTTATCGGAATATAGCTACTTTACAATGTTGTGTTAGTTTCTTGCTGTACAGCAGAGTGAATCAGTTATACATATACATATATCCATGCTTTTTTAGATTTCCTTCCCGTTTAGGTCACCACAGAGCACTGAGTAAAGTTCCCGCCTGGCTATTTTCATGGCAACTAGGTCACGGTGAACAAAGTTAAATGAAATAATATAAAAGAGCATTGACTCTTTCCCTTCCCAGAAGATCCTACCAGGATCAGAATTACAAGAGTTTCAAACTTGGTCATACGTACATATTTACATACATACGTGTCACCCGGAAATAAAAATAGAGGATAATAAAATAAAGCCTAACCTTTTTTTTTTCCTTTGTCCTTGGTCTAGTTTCACTTGCTCGTAGGCGGCTGTGCGCAGAGACCTCCCGCCCGTCCCCTCAGACCGGGGTTCCTAGAGTAAAATGGCCGCACTGCACGCCTCAGCTCAAGACCCCGCGCAGGCGCGGAGCCCGACACTCAATTCAAGATGGCGGCAGAGGGCCGTGTGCAGAGACGCTGCGCCCGGCACTGCCGTCTGGAGCGTGAGCAGCACAGCTGCGCGCCCCGGGAGAACTCAACCCCCTCCCCTCCCACTGACGAGAACCCTGTAAAGCAGCCCCACCCACTACCTGATAGGGGAAAGCGTGTGCTCTAGAGCGGGAGCGCACGCCTCTCCATTCTCTGATCCAAGAATAAAGCTTTCCTTTGCTTCTGAGCCAAACTTAGTCTCATTCTATTGGCTCGTTTGACACCAGGCAGAAGGATCTAGATGGGCACCAACTTGGGAGGGTCCGTAACATAAGTACGTGTATATGCAGTCACAATCCTACCACAAAAGGAAAGATGTGGCTTTGCAAAAATACTATGTCCCCACTGCATCATTCAGTTCTCTGTAGAGCTGATCAATGTAGGTAAGCCAGACTCCTCAGCCAGCTTCTCTGAAGCCTCCATGATATTAGTCAGGCAGAAATGACTATATGCTTGAAATGACAAGTCACAGCTTGCCCTAGGAAAATGACAGGGGATATTAAACTCAGCATTGATGAGTTTAAAAGTCCTTTGGTTTCTAGTTAAAGGGGCAAGTTTGTTGGCCTATTCTGATAGTGAAAGGTAAAATGATTTATAAATGACATTTTATATTTTATAAATAATTAAATTGTCCATTCAGTGCATGGTTGCAATGTCTGTCTAATCAGAGTGCCACCTAGGGTTGCCAGATAAAATGCAAATAGTGATGGGACCTATTTATACTGAAAAATTATTCATTGTTCATCAGAAATTCAAATTTAACTAGGAATTCTTTAATTTTATTTGCTAAACCTGGTAACTATTGCCACCTTCAAACAAGTACAAGGAAGGAGCTGCACCTTTAAACAAGGCAGTAAATGTTCTGGAACGTTATGCTAAAGGTTCTAGGACTTTTCAGTGGCAGCATTTGCTTTTTTGCTTTTTTTTTTTAACAACTTTATTGGAGTATAATTGCTTTACAATGGTGTGTTAGTTTCTGCTTTTTAACAAAGTGAATCAGCTATACATATACACATATCCCTATATCTCCTCCCTCTTGCATCTCCCTCCCACCTTCCCTATCCCACCCCTCTAGGTGGTCACAAAGTACTGAGCTGATCTCCCTGTGCTATGCGGCTGCTTCCCACTAGCTAGCTATTTTACGTTTGGTAGTATATATAGGTCCATGACACTCTCTGGCTTCGTCCCAGTTTACCCTTCCCCCTCCCCGTGTCCTCAAGTACATTCTCTACATCAGTGGCATTTTGATAAATTGACATGTGTATTAACTCAAACAATTTACATATTGTTTCCTTGGGTACATTTCCAAAAACTTTTCAAAGCATTTCAATAATTTATTTTGTCAGAACATGGCAATTTGTATATTGAAAAAAACACCATGTTGGTGTTAGGAAAACTCATTTCAAATAGTTCCAAATGAGCTCTCAAAGACTCCTATTTACTTGTTAAGAGTCAAATATGCATACTCTAAAATGTTTTCTTTGGATTCACCTAAATATTCTCTCATAAATAAAATTTAAATCAACTTGTAATTCAGCAGTTCTGCGGAATTCTTTGATGAAGAGAAACACCCAAGAACCACATGCAGAGTCACTTCATTTTAGTTGCACAATTCTTGTTCCAGCTCACCTTCCAAAACAATTTCAGTCAAGTAGAAATGTTCTGACAATCCCCGTTTAGAATGGCAAATAATCCCTGCCTTTTCATTCATTCACTCATTACCTCTCTAAAAAGAAAATGTGCAGTTACCAGAATTTTATACAATTAGTGCTCCAAGAGTGTTTTAAATGCAAACCTATACGAGGAAAGTAAAAACAAATCAAAGTTAATTGTGACTGGCTGGAACAAAATACTTACATCAATATAGGGATGGCTCATCTGCTCATCATTTACCCATTACCTGGGAGATGAACACCTCCTGCTGTGCCGGATTTTTGATACAAATTTACCATTGCCTGCCTTCTCCAGACACATGCTAAGGAAACCCAGCCCTTCTCTGACTCCCTCTCTCATTATCCTTTTTGTACTTAATAACCTATGCACTTATTCACTTTTTATTTTTGTCTTGCTATGTGTTCTTCTTTGCAAGGGGAGCCATGCACACAGGAAAATTAGAGAGTTGAAAAACTTTACAAAAAAGCTCAGGGTCTTCCTTGCAAAGCAGACAGGAGACCCCACATCTGCCTCTGAATTACTGACTTCTTTCAACCTGTCTCCACATTGACTATTGTGATTTTCATAAACTCCAAAAAGTATAATGTGACTCCTTTTGTAAGGCATCTCTTGGGAAAAAAAAAAAAAAAAATGTGTTGCTGTTAAGGTATTGGACTAAATGAAGAGAAATAAAGCCCTCTTATTTGAAAGTAGTGAACGTCTTTAATGGAAGGGCAGCCTTAAAACTCAACGTACAGTGTCCAGAACAGCAGTTGGCTGCTGGAAACTCTGGCTTTTGAAGGACATGCATGTTCCTAGCTCTCATCAATAAAGGCTAATGTTTTAGAATAAAGACAAACTCATTTCTAACCCTCTGCTGCCTTTCTGCAAATGCCCTTCACCATAGCCGAGTATCCAAAAAATGGAATATAAAATGTATCTGCCATTGAAAGTTAATATGTATCTGAATTAAATACACACACCAAATTTAAATGTCTGGATAGGATGCTTATGTTGATAGATTAACTTTTTTCTTCAGACAATTATCCAAATGAAAATCTTACAACTATATGTTATTTTTTATTATTAATGATTTCCAGTGGGTGAGGGGAGACAAAAAAGCTTTTGAAGTAACTAATTTTTAAAATTCTATTTGACAATTAAATGGATCACCATATATGTACCGGCAATTATTTTTTTTTTTTAGCTTTCTAGCTATTTTTGTTTACTTGTTTATATGGATTACCTAATAGAAAAGTATAGCGATGACCACATGTGGATAGCAAATCATGGACTGAAACTACATTATTTTTTAGCCAAATACACCCAAATAGGCTAAATATGTGAAGGTTAGAAATACAGTTCCTACTTTAAAATTGGAGTATAAATAAAAATGGAAAAACCTAGGAGCACACTGATACAGTAGGGGGAAAATAGCGCAAAGGATGACTAGAGGAAAATTGTGATGGTGTACAAAAGGGAAAAAAATAAGATACAACTGATAGCCAGCTTTAGCCTTTCAAATGACTGTTGGCGCGTGTTCCACCTACCACTTCCTCAATGCATCCTTTTATTATTTTTTTAGGAAAGAACATTCATGACCAATAACAATGTTATAACGATAGTAAGTGTAGGATTTAAGATATGTTTTTTAAAAAGCACCTTTAACCAACATTAAAAAGTCACCAAGGGGGGGGGGAGTGGGTAGTTACCTAGCTCTACGTTTTATTTAGTGACGGTTCCACTTTTTCACTCACTGCCTGCAAATCAGCATTTTTAGTGGACAAAGGGCTCAGCAGCGGCCTTATGATTGCTTCTTTTCAAATGGTAATGGCTATCCTAACTCCTCTGCCAGGTTTTTCTTACCAGAGCACAAATTGCAGTTTACAAGGCTCTGAAGGGAAAAAAATCTTAGCTGAATATCTTTTTTTTTTTTTTTTATTCGACAAACTGACATGTAAATTACCCTTTAAGTGCTCCACTCTAGGGCTCTGATCATCTCCTAATTGTCACAGTCAATTGTAGCCAACAGTCTCTTCAATCCCAAGCGCTTTGACAACAAGCACAAGGATCAAAGCAGAATCAGCTCCCTTCAATATCCTTCTGTTTAGGATGCTACAAAATGCCTGAAAAAGAAAGGTGTAAGGGCATTGCTGTGGAGGAAACTGAGAGTAGCAAGTATTAACAATAGTCATTTTCTCCATCTCTACAATTATGCTGTAAAAGCTGCCGTGATCCTTAATCACGTGTGTAGAACAAATATGTAAACCTCCCGGGCAATTAATGTGCTGCTCTTAAGATGATACTAATATTCGAGCTTTACAAACAACACCGTGTCTGTGGCTTAGAAAAGCTATGACACAGATATGGGAGAGCAATCATTTCACAGCAGCTGCAGCACAAAAAACTATTATCAAACATATTCTATATTTGAGCATAAATTCCAAAGCATAGTTCTTATTACTCAGTTTGGTGTCAGGATTCACAGCTCCCCCAAACTAAATAGCCCATTGAAAATTCTAGAGTTTCTTTTGATTAACCTAGAAATATCCAATTGAAAATGTGCCCCCAAATAAATAAAAAATGTGACATAAAAACTAATTTCAGAAGAATACTGTTTCCCTTAGTAGGGGTAAATCTGTCTTATTGCTTTACTGGGAACAAACTAATTAAAAGTCATTACATGATCTACAAACATGAGTTCTAAATAAGATGTACTTACCAGGATCATCACTTAACAAAACACGACAATTCTTTCTAACTAGTTATCATTCATCACTAACTTTCTTAAAAGATTATTAATGCTTTTCTCAAAAGATAAAAAATTCATCCTATCAACTATAACAATATAAATAATTTCATGGAAAGAGAAACTCTAATAATAAAATAATAAATCTGTATAAAATAACCACTTTAAAAATAACCTGAAGGTTGTCAGGAAAAAACGACAAATGGAAAGAAATCAAAGGTGCATGTGTAGAGGGAGTCCTCTACAGCTTGTCTCATTGTACCCAGGCATTACACACATACAGCATGTAAGGTCACACAGTGATTGACAGTCTTCCTATGCTCAAGAAAAGAAATGAAGAAAAGACTCAGCAAGTACCCCAGGTTTTCGCACAGCCACTTTACTCAAATCCCCCTGTAGGGGTTTCCCATCCTCCCCTCAATTTCACCTTGAATTCTCAGGTTTGATTGAAGAGCTTCACAGAAGGGTCTATTACAGATTGAGGAATGATCCATTTCACATCTGAAGCTCCAAAGAGCTACTTGTGAGGAGTCTTGGAGGGCATTTATCTCACATGTGAAGCTTTCTGCAAAATCAATATGGGTATTTTTCAGTTTGACAAGTCAACATGAAATATCACATAATAATAGAAAAACAGAGTTGTACATTTAAACACACCCAATACAGTTATCTATGAGAAAGCTTATAGTTATTACTCATGTATATCCTTGAGTATGCCTAATCTAAATTCATCCTGAGAGCTGGGCTAAAGTGCACAGGAAGAGAAACTAACTGGTCACCATATTTCTGGCTCCTCTGTCTTAATTCATCCAGGTTTTGCAGTGAGGGAAGAGAATGAGCAGGAATCATGACCTTTGTGTCCAATCTGAGAGCGATATGAGAAGAGGGAAGAAAATAACCAGACGTAAGAAAGAGGAAGGAAGCAGAACAAAGGAGAACTTTGTAAAGGACTTCAAATTTAACTAATTGGCCATAACTAGGCAAAATGGTCACCCAAAGTACAGCAACCAAGTCTCAAATCCCCACCACCGCTGCAGCAGCCCTAGCAGGGTAACTGACATATCTGTGTTTGGGTCTGGCAATCTTTGGGTGAATCCCAGATCTTTTACCACCTGCATAAGCTTGAGGAACATGATTTAACTTCTCTAAATCTCTGGGGGTTTTTTAATCTCAAAATGGGATTAGTCAGAAGATTTACCTTATAAGGTTTTGTAAAGGTTAAACAAGATGATACATACAGCACCTGGCACATGGAAAACATTCAAATGGTGGTAAATATTGATGAAATTATTATTGTTTCCTTAAACCTATCCACAAGGCCCCTAGGGTTCTAATCTGGTGCCATTTCTACTTATCCCTGGACACTTTCCATATTGGTTAATGTCCCCAAATTGTAGATGACAGTCTGGTCAGAGTGCACTCACCGTATTAACTCTGGTGTAGGTCCTAGCAGAGGAGTGCAGCCACCCATATTCTTTTGTCTTAAAAATGGTCTTCCTCCAACCGGAAAGGGTGTCCCTATCAACGAAGAGAGAGAGAATCAGATGGGGCTTCAAGAAAGGAAAAGAGGGGCTTCCCTGGTGGCGCAGTGGTTAAGAATCTGCCTGCCAATGCAGGGGACACGGGTTCGAGCCCTGGTCTGGGAAGATCCCACATGCCGCGGAGCAGCTGGGCCCGTGAGCCACAACTACTGAGCCTGCGCGTCTGGAGCCTGTGCTCCGCAGCAAGAGAGGCCGCGATAGTGAGAGGCCCGCGCACCGCGATGAAGAGTGGCCCCCGCTCGCCGCAACTAGAGAAAGCCCTCGCACAGAAATGAAGACCCAACACAGCCAAAAATTAATTAATTAATTAATTAATTTTTAAAAAAAAGAAAGAAAAAGAACCCACGCTTAGAGACCAAATCAGCTCATCAGTACAAGCAATGAATGAGGTAAGAGATGTAGCATATGGGGTTTTTTTTCGTACGCCAATGTTATAATTAATACTGGAGTTATCTCTATATACTCCACCACTGGAAAGATCTTAAAAAACTCTCAGAAGCATATTGCCACCCAGATTCAGTTAAATAGCTCACCAAAACTGCATATTCCTCTCATTCTATTTTCCTGTAGCCTGTCACTACCTAAGTAGTACTAATACCATCTGTACTTGATTATCTGTGCTTGGATCAACTAATTTGTAGATTGCCTGAAACACACTTTTAATTTTAGGTTAACTCTCCCTACCACTCAGAATTAGCCAAGAGTAGGCAAAATATGTGAGTTGAGAGATGTAAAAGTTCATGTTAATATCAAAATAAGAAAAGCATCGTTAAAAAATTCAAAGTTTAAAAACTTACCCTATATTTCAAAGTCAAATAACTAAATATAAGTGACTTTGTATTTAATTAATTCAAAGAACTTATACGCAATACTGTTCATTTTTTAGGTATCCTACTGTTCTCCTCCATTATTAAAATCAAGCCAGAGCTTTCATTCCAAAACCAAATTAAAATATTTTATTAAATGCTGATATAGAATTACAAGAACAAGTTGAGATAATTTCCTACTTTAAAGGATAGTTTCCTTAAAATTTTTAATTTATTTGTTTTGGACTCAAAATACATTTTTAGCAAGGGAACAAGTTTCTAAATGATAATTAAATTCCCAGATTGACTCATAAAAACTTGTTCAATGTAAAACATACCTGAAACACTCTAGAACCAAGTCTTAAGTGACTCTAGGTCATGAGGTCTATAAATTTAACCTTGTGGAGGCTAAAGGAGTATCATCAAACACAGTTTCCAAATTTTGGAACATTATCAGGCAAGAGATCTGATAGAAGGATGGAACATCCATGAGTCTGAGTGATCACTATTCTCATGATCACCGTCATATCAACACCATCATCATCATTATTATCTTGCCATATTTCACCCATCATGTTAGTACATGGTAGCTATGAAGGTAGTGATGGTAGATAGCCAATGAGATGACTTGATCTCATCATCTTGACTTTTTAAGTAAGTGGAGGAGATCTGTACCAGGGTGTCAGGACCTCACTCGTTCTTTCTTTCACCTAAACCTCTTCCATGATGTTCATTTCCCAGCCAGGACCCTGAGCATTATTTAAACACTTTCAATTTAGTAAATGAAGGCTCTGAGATAGCAGTACCCACTAAGAACACTCATGCCTGCCTCTTGTCCATACTTTCAAGTAAGCACACAGTACCCTACAGTTTGCAATTCACCTAAATGACCTAATCACAAAACATATACATACCCCACTTCAAAACTGAACTGATGGGGGTTGGGGAGGAGGAAATGGGGAGTAATTATTTAATGGGTCTAGAGTTTTGGTTTTGCAAGATGAAAAAGTTCTGGAACTCTGTTGCACAACAGTGTGAATGTGCTTAACACTACAGAACTGTACACTCAAAATGGTTAAGATGGCAAATTTTATCTTCTGTTTTTTAACCACATCTCAAAAGTTTTTAAATAAAAAAATAATGCAGAGAAATTACTTGTAAAAACTAGTGCATTAATTCAATAATCAATAAATAAATACGGAACATCTTTTAAAAACTGAATTAAGGGTATCCTGATTTTTAAGTGCCAGGCAGCCAAAATCCTAGGTTTCAGTTCTAATTTCTTTTCTATGAAAATACTGCCTGCAAAATTATCTATAAACTTTCAAATCCAAATGGACCAGCATATGACTTGACATAGGAGAAACTGCACATAAAAATGAAGGTCAAAATTAAATAAATCAATGAAACTCGGATTATAGAATTTCACTTCTCTTCTGAAAGATTCAAACAGTGATACACAAGAAAACCACCACTCCCAGGTGCTCTGTTCTGAGGCTGTAACTACCACACATTGTTACCACTTAGAATCTCAAAATTTCTCTGAATTTTCAGTGGACCAAGCAAAAGTTAAAGCTCATGGAGACAAAAATACTTGAACCCAAACCAGACTAGTTTTCAGTGGTTTCTCTGTTTTTGTAACAGTAGTTCCACAGTCTCTTAACATTCACTTTCTTCTGGGTTAATTTTTTTACCATTTTTAAAGTTATGTTACAAAATAAAGAGTTTTCAGGATTCAGGGTCATAATGGTTTCTTAAAACAAGCTGAGCTAATTTACATTTATCCCACACAAAGGTAGGAGATGAAAGCTTCAAAAGAAGTAGAAAAAAACGGGATTATAGAGTAGTGGGGGAAGTTCATGGAAACTACTGTCTTTACTTTATAATCCCAACTTATACACACAGAATGAAATCAACCAAAAGCAAAAGTAGATGGTGACCTTTTTAAAGTGAGATCCCAGAGACAAAAACTAATGGACATGGTACACTGATTCAAACATTTATTAGAATTTTTTTCTCTGCATTATGTACTCTGCTCCAATCATTGGATCACCTAATGGTTTGTTTTTAACATTTATTCTTGTAGTGTGTATAGTTTATTAGATTAGGGGTAGCAAAACCTTGAAGTCCAGTGTGAATTTGAGGTTTGTAATAGTACTTATAGTTTTAATAATAATAGTTACCAATGAGTAACATATCTTGGCGCTTATATTATCTCTTTAGAACAACCATATGAGGTATCAAATATTCTTCTGAGATATGAGGAAACTGAGGCTTTGAGAGATTAAGTAACTTGGTCAAAACCACACACTAAAGAATTCTGTGCTCTTAACCACAAAGCTCCCCTGCACCTTGAATTGTTAAGAGTGTAGCTTCATTTCAGTGTAGATTATTTTCTACATTATCTATTCGGAACTCTTATTTATCTTCTTGATAAATGAGTTCCCTCTTGCTTTGGAGATCTCCTATTGCCCGTTAGTTCCTGAATAGAAACCATATCTTGGACACAGACACTTGTTTTGATTGACTCCATGACTGAACCAAATGTGGTCGTTGGCCAACATGGTCATTGACCAGCAACAGTAGCTCCCTTTGTTCCACTGCTACCTCTCCGTGTATTCACCAAACGACTGGGTTACACACCATTTCACTACAGAGAGCAGCATCCATAATGGCATGTATTTTGAAATCCACTTGAATTCAGCACTATAATCACTAGCAATTCATGGTATTCCAGAAGACCCTACTACACTTGCAAATATCATAATCAGCACCAGTGAAGAACATAAAGACCAGCACAATGGGCCGTTTTGTTTCCCTGCTTCAGATCTGGATCCCTTTTCCCCAGACATTTCTTTGCCCAGGTGAATATACCCATGCCATTTCTAGGGAGGACAGAATGGGGACACACTCTCACAGGTTACTTAGGGCCAGCCTTAGATTCCAAGAATAATAGTAAAGCCAGAACCGTAAGGACTCTCTAAACCATGCCATAAAATTACATATGATTAAAATGTGGTTCAAAGTAAAATTTATTTGCCCAAAGTCATAAGCTAATGAGTGAAAAAGCAGAGACATTATATTCCAAGTCCAGTGCACTTTCCACTTATGAGACTGTTTTAAACAAAAGGCTTACTATGTGTCAAATAAGGTACTAGATACTTTACAAACAGTATTTCACATAATCTTCACAACCTTCAGACAAAATAAATATTATTACTCTTCTTACAAATGAAAAAGATTATATAATTTAGCTAAATTCACATTTCTAGAAAGTAGCAGCTGTAGGGATCAGCTGTTAACACCTTACTTTTAATATAATGGTCAAATTCCTTAAAAAAAAATTCCAGAAGGGATTATGACACTAGACAGTGATGGACTGATGTTGAGATCAGAGGAGGAAAAGGTATGAAATTAAGGCCTGGGGAATTTTTTAAAAAACTGAAAGGTGTTACATGAACTCACTGGTCTTCATTTTTATTTCTTTATACCCTGTTTTTTATTTTTCTTAAAAGAATTTAAGTTGGTTTATGAAAAAAAGCAAACAAACAAAATACAAAGAGACAAAAATGCATTCAATACAATAAGATAAACTAAATTTAAAATAGGTGAATAAAATGAGCCTAAGGAAAAACACAGTGAAAATAAGAAAGACAAAATTCTTGCAAGGAAGTCTTACATAGTTGCCGGGGGGTAGGCTGTAAATTTGAACCTGAGCTTTCAGGCAGGCTACATAAAGAGGGAAGCATGACCCATTACATGAATTGCAGTCTCCCTAAAACAAAGAAGAAGCCATTTGCTCAGGAGAGACGCAATTATTCCTGGTTATGAGACCATGGAGAAATTTGTCCCTGTGCCCCTCCTCGGGAAGGCTCGGTAGAGACCAGGGAACAGTAACCTCAGCAATGTGCTCCCAGCACGCAGCGCGGAGACACCGCATAGGGCTGTTTATCGCACCCCCCTTAGGGCAGCGGCATTGCACCCAGCAGAATTCAGTCAAGGCCGCTTTGCGGGGACGGCATGCTAGCTGTCTCCGGGAAAGGTCAGAAGGAAGGAGAGGTTGGTACCGAAGCAGAGGCATGCTGAACCATGCAGATGCGGGGCAGAAGTCCCGCACAGACACAGCCCTAGGGCTAACGCCCTCTATACCTTTGCTGTAAGGCCCAGCCCATCGCCACCTGGGAGGCATTTAGCCCCCTTCCACTTACCTCGTCCAATCTGAAAAGGATTCACGCTCCCTAACCTCTTCTGATGCAGAGGAACAGATCAAAACTTGGTGGCCTCTGCACCAGACCCAGGTCTCAAGATGCCCTGAGGGGAACGAGTGAAGCGGGCAGAGCGGACAAAGCCAGGCCAAGAGAGCCATTTTGACGGTGGTGTCCTCACAGGTTGTGCCATGTCATTGGTCAGATAAGAGGCCCACTGTTCCTGAGCTTTGCAGAGGGCGCCAGGTGCCACTGGCAAACCTCTGTTAGGAGCCTTTACTCCCATTCATTTATTCACTCATTCACTGAGTCAACAAATGCTTATTATCATTATTATGATCTTGTGCCCAGGAAACACAGGTGGACAAGACATTCGGGGCCCCTTCCTAATGGGGCCTGTGGGTTAGCTTCTACCTAAAGACGCTTTGAATTGGGCTAACCCAGGGAAGAGCATGGAGCTGGAGAATTAATCACTAAAACTCTACATCCTGCCTTTTTTCATCAAAGGCTGTGGGAGAATTCCTTTGGAAATCTGGAGAGAGCCCTTCCCTGGGGATTAACTAAAGACTGTGGCTTTGCAACTAGTTTCAACAGTCCATGCCTTCAGTTGCCTCATCTGTCAAGAATGAAACTAATACTTGCAACAAATACTTCATAACGTTCTGTGAAAGGAAAAAAGAGTAAGGTGCGAAAGCTAAAAACACTGTAGAAATATGACATCCAAAACGTGTGCACATTGATAAAATGAAACTTAAAGCTGTTATTACATAAGTACACCTGAGTGTCTGTCACAGCTAGAAGCATGTGTTAAGAATACAAGATACTGAAATAAAAAATGAGTAATTTATTCTAAATACTAGACAACTATATTAATTAATAAAATTTAATGGCCTGCACTGAAGGACTCACTGAATGACAAATATAGCCCTTCTAGGATGTTAAAAACATAATTAAGAGCAGTCTGCAATGGAAGCACCCGGACACTCTTATCTGTTGATGTGCAAACAGTGTGGTTATGTAAGGAATAAAACATACTTTAAAATAGTCATTTCACATTATCAGGCAAAGCTCAGAGCATGCTAAGAAATAACTCTACTCCAGAGAGAGCTGTACATTCACTGACAACTCCTCTAACTGAAACTGGAGTTGTCATCTCCCATCCCCAACGCACAAGCTATGCCAAAGGAGTGTAGTCAACTAGAAAACAATGAGCATTTGTCCTGGCTGTACAGATTAAACCAATTTTAAGCATTTTAACATAAAAGCACACATCACAAGATGCACTGCACAGCATTATTTACACGAGGTCAAATTCTCACCTTCTCCTCACCCAGGTTGGCTATCAAGTAGAATATACTTAAGGATTAGATCCATCGCTTTCAAAGTTACCTGTCTGCATGCCATAAAATATTTCATTGAAAGCAAGGGGCTCATTGGATACTTCACTTTATAAGGAAATATTGCTAGGCATCTATGTAATGTTCTCTTAGCACCCTTTAAAATGTACCTAACCTCATACTTTTTCCCACTCAGTCTCCCAGATTTGAGGCTGCTTAAATGCTCTGCAGACCCCATGTACCATTACTTCTAGAGAGCAATTATATCAAACAGATTAAAGTATGCTCACGTTCCACATTAAGTACAATCATTTTGCTGTAAAAATTTTGAAGCAATGTTTATAATTTTGTTTCAAGGAATCTTTATAATTTTGTTTCTCAAGTGATACGCTAAATTTACAATCAACTATTTTCAACCCATCATCAAGCACATAGAAGAAGGCTTGCAGAGTGAAAATGTTTAACCTAAAAACTGTTTTCAAATATAATGATATTTTTACGATACTCTTTTCGAAGCTGACATAACGCTGCATTTTGCTTGTATTTATTAGTCTGGATTTTGTATTTCTTGTAATTTGCAACCAATATAATTGTGATCAAGCCTTAAATATTTTCCTAGGCCCATGAAACTTGTAAGCTCTGGAGTGCCTTCAGCTCCTAATGAATGAGATGGCCCCACCCGTATCAGCCCCAGATACCATCTTCACCAGAAACCTAGCACAGAAGTCCCTGGAGCCTGAGCCACCAAACCCCAACCCAAGGGTTGGGCACTGTGCAATGCTGACTGGCCTTCTCTGGTTGGAATCTGGCACTGGCCGGCCCTCTGACAAGTAGTCCACATGTGGTGGAAGGGGTACCTTCTCTGAGCACTCAGAACTCCTCAATGTCTGGTGGCTACACTTGGCTCCTTGCTTAAGGCTTTTTTTTACATCTTTCAAATAAAATCCTCTCTTGAGGTCCAGCTGAACGTTAGAAAGAATAACATATAACTGACCACATTCCCTCTCACCCACAAAAAAAAAAAAAAAAATCACTCAGTGGAAAAACCCTTCAGAAATAGACAAAATGCATACCTCTTAACATCTCCAGAATATTCCATCTCAGGGGCTTCTTGAAGGCAACCACTGCAGTTAATAGCCCTGGCTCTCCACCAGTAGTGAATTGTGCTGGGGTCAGAAGTCTCCTAGCCAACTACTGCCAATATGACAGCCCCATATCCTTTATACTGTACTGCTTTAAAGGAAAAATGTCTGAGGAAAAAATGGAAACTGTGTAGGTAAATATGGCATATTGTTATCATTTTAAAATTCCAGGGAGATTCTTCAATATTTACAATTTTGATTTCCTTGCAGATGTTCTAAAACAATGGCACTGTTAAACCTTAAAATTAATACCTTATTATGTTTTTAATAAGCATCTCCCTAATTCCTTCTTTCTCTTTATTCATTTGATAATAGTTGAGCACCTTCTCTGTGCCAGGCACCGTGCTGAGCCCTGGTGAATACAGCAGAAGGAGTCCCTGGGAATAAATAAGGTAGCCATTGCAACCCACTGTGGTGTGTTACGTAAGTGCTTCTGCATGGCTAATTTAAACCCGTCTTACTAAAATTCAATCCCATTTCTCCTTGTTCTGCCCATGGAGTAGGTAAAAAACAGCCAATCACTATCCTCTCTAACGTAGCCTTCCTGATACTTAAAACGCTCAAGTTTCTTTTTTCTTGTTCAAGATAAACATATTTTTTCCACAAAGAAAAGAAGACTACAGTTGATGTGTGCAACAAGCCAATATAACTCCTTTCCTATGTCATCACATTGTCATTGATATGAAAATATAGAATATGAGTTTTCAGTCACACTGAAGGGATAAAGGAAAATATAGTCCCATGTGATCAACCAGTTTCTCAGGCATTAATCTATATACTATTCCTGATAATGCCATTCTAAGAAAATGCATCATAGTGGAACAAAAATTTTGCATCATTGCACTAGCTGAGAAAAAAATAACTAATAGGTCTCTATCCCTTATGACTCATCAGAGAACCCTGCCCCCAAAGAAATAAAGACACATTGTCACTGAACCACATTATTGTCCCTTAAGAAGACTATAAAATGAGTACCTCATTCATTCGTTGACATTGAACTTGTGCCAAAACTATTAAGAGCATGTATTAATAGATATCCCTAACGTGTAGGAATGAATACAGAATAAAACACGAAATTAGTATTCACTATTAATTTGTCTTTTATAAATGATTAAGTAAAGCATATGAAGGAAATAAAAGGGCAATAAATAGCCTTTTATCACAAACTAGGGGATTTCTCTTACTCCGGGCTTGATCACAACCAGTTTAGAAATATGCATAATCGCCTATGGTCAATATCATATCACTGCCAGATCACACATTCAACAGATAACCACTATTATTATAAAAGCGACTTCCTTGACCTCATATTTTGGTCTGGCTAGGAATTCCTGTACTTTCCCAGATCAGTTGTCACACAGTACCAATCTTGTGCTGTGCATGTCAATTTGTACCAGTGTAAGTGACCAGTGCCTTACAGAGCTTACTCTAAAACACACTTCTATGCATATGCATAGCACAAGTTCAAGAAATATGATCAGAGTTGTTCTTGCAGTGCTTCTTAAAATCTGAAGTCTATGTGTGTTTTTCTATTATAGCTAAGGTACAGTGTGTGTTATTTGGCAGCTGAATTTGACATGAAAATATAAAAGGTTTGGGCAACCACATATTTGGAAATAGAAATCTTTCCTGAAAACATGGCTTTGGTTTTTAAACACAGCTAAATTTCTGGAAACTTCAATTTGTTAAAGACAGCCAAGACTTCAATCATATTTAACATATTCCTGGGGTTTACATATAGTGTTTCAAAGTAATAAACAACATCTTGTTTGGAGTAGCACGAAGAAAATGAGGCAAGCACTTCTTTAGAGTAAAAGCTCTACTTTTAAAAATAGTTTGGAGACTCATTCTTATGTTAGTGAAATCACAAAACACTATTCAGCAAACAAAACATGATGAGCTCAATTCAAGTTGGTAAACATTTTTAGCTGGCTTCATTTGTAGTAAGAATTTTAATGTAACGATAACTTCAAGAATGCATCCCTTATAATGGAAACTTGAGGGCCAAAACTTTTTTTTTAATTGTTAATAAGAACAATGGTGTCAAATTTGCACTGGAAAATCGGAAGAGATGTGATGACAACAGTAAATTGATTGTTTGAACAATTTTAAAAATCACATTACCGTGCACTAAAATGCATCTGCATTTACTCATGAGTACTCTCACTGCAGTGACCAAAAAGCCCCCAGGCCTGATTCAGTAGCAGAAAACAGACTCCTTCCATAAGGTAGGATATATATACCTTACTTCCAGCACATAAAACTTGCAATAAAGCTGTAAATACTTCACATGCTTTTTCCTCATTGGTCTAAGGATAATAGTGATGTCTAAAAACCCTTAAGTCACTTAGTAAGAATAACAAGCACTTTTCAAGAAGCAAGACATGACGAGCCAAAATAATACCATCCAAAGAAAGGAAGGCATAAGGAGCTTTCTCTATACTCTTTATAAGAAGTCAGATCAAATTTCACTTAACCACGCTTTCTCCCTACACAGTGAACAGAACATTTGTTATAAGGATAACTACAGATTCACGTCCAGATAATCTATGGCAAACCAACTGATAAACATACAAACATCTTGCTCTGTGGTCAATATTCCTTTATTTTGCCTGCATGTTATTCCTAATTTTTTAGATAATAAATATGTTATTTCTTGTGGTTGATAGGTAAACCATGGGAATTCATTTAAAAGTTTAAAAGTCGGTGACATGTTACGCCCCTTTTTCACCACCTGTACTCAAAACCACTATTGGAGTGGACCTCAAGAGTACAAAGACCTTAGATCTGAGCTCACCTGGGACAGTGCTGATTTGCAGCTCTTTACCTGGAGTAATTATTAGTAACACAACCTTTCAGTCTCAGAAGTGTCCCAGTTTGGATGATAAACTATATGGCCACCCTTCTTATAAGATAATGGATGCCATCTACTTGATAGGACTTCTGGGTACCAAGCATGTTTGCCTCGAGTATTTCCCCTAACCCAGACAGCACATAGTCGGAATTCTGCCAGCTACACTACAAATTCCTTGAGTCCTGAGATTGGGTTTTTATTTAACTGTGTGCAGCTAGTACGGTGTCAGTACTAGTACAGTACAAATGCTAAATAAATGTTTTTTTGGATGAATGAAGAGTCATTCCTTTAGATAAAACATTGCCTGCTTTGGATATTCTCTTTTAAAATTCCTAGAAGGAGAAGCACATGTATAAAATTGATAACGACCTTCAAAATCTGACCCCTTATCACCACCTCTACTGCTACTACTCTGGTCCAAGCTACTATCATCTCTTGTGTAGATTAATGCAACCTCCTCCTCTATGCTCTCTCTGTTTCTATTATTGCTTCCCTGGGGTATATTCTCAACACAGCAGCAAGTGACCTTGTTAAAGCTAAATCAGATGGTGTTACTCCCCATCTGACCCTGAGTAAAAGCTAGTCATTACAATAGCCTACGAGGAGCATCGTCAGATTTAGCAAATAAAAATATAAGGGCCCAGTTAAATGAATAATGTTTAGTGCAAGCATGTTTCATACAATATTTGGGACATACTTGTACTTTTAAAAAGTATTTGTTGTTTAACTGAAATTAAAATTTAATGGAGCATCTATATTTTATCTGGCAAATCTTACAAGGATTTACCTGACTGGGCATATGTGCACACATGCACACACACACACACACACATACACACACCTACCTCAGCCCTCCTCTCCTGTTATCCTTCCTTTCCCTGGACGCCAGCCCAATGGCACTGACACTGACACCAGGCATACTTCTGCCTTGGGGCTTTGTGCTGGTTGTCTCCTGTCTAGAAATTTCTTTCCTTGGATACTGCTACCACTCACTACCTCACTTTCTTCAAAACTGTCTGCACCTTCTTAGGGAAGCTTTTCCTAGCCACCCTATCTAAAATCCAATTCCTATCTTCCTTCTGTACTTCGGTTTTTCCATTACTCTTATCATTTCCTAATATATTCTATTTTTTACTCATTTATTTTGTACATAAGCTCCTTGAGAGGAGGAATTTTTGTCTATTTTTCCCTCTGTTGTATCTCTAATTCCTAGAGCGGGCTCTGGCACAGATGAGGCCACATAAAAATTATCAGATTAATGAATGATCATCCATAGCAGTAGTAGTCATATTATTATTGCTATCAATTTAAATTCTATATTGTCTGCAAAAGACTTGAATAGACATTTCGCCACAGGAGAAATACAAATGGCCAAAAAGCACGTAAAAACATACTCAACATAACTAATATTAGGAGAATACAAAGAGAAACCACGATGAGATTCCACTTCAACCCCTTTAGGATAGATACTATCAAAAAAAGAGAAAATAACAAGCGTTGAAGAGGTTGTGGAGAGATTGGAACACTTGTGCACCGCTAGTGGGAATGTAAAATGGTGCAGTCACTATGGAAAACAGCATGTCAGTTCCTCAAAACATTAAAAATAGAACTTCCATGTGATCCAGCAATTTCACTTCTGTGTGTGCATGCCCAAAAGAATTGAAAGCAGGGTCTTGAAGAGATATTTATACACCCAAGTTCATAGCAGCATTAGCCATAATAGCCAAATGGTGGAGGCAACCCAAATGTACAGGGATGAATGAATGATGAACAAAATGTGGTCTATATGTACTTACAATGGAATATTAGTCAGCCTTAAAAACGAAGGAGATTCTGACACATACTATGACATGGATGAACCTTGAAGACAATATTCCAAGTGCAACAGGCCAGTCACAAAAAGACAAACACTGTAAGATCCCACTTATATGAGGTGCCTTGACTAGTCAAATTCACAAAGACAGAAAGTAGAATGGTAGTTCCCAGAGCCAGGGGTAGGGGAGAATGGGAAGTTGTAGCTTAATGGGTATCTAGTTTCAGTTTTGCAAGAAGAAAAGAGATCAGTAGATTTGTTGCACAACAATGTGAATGTATTTAACACTCCTGAACTGTGTACTTAAAAACGGTTAAGATAGTTGATTTTATGTTATGGGTACTTTACCATCAGTAAGTATTTTTAAAAATTGAAATAAGTAAATAAATAAATAAATAAGTCAATGTAGTCTGAAGAGCAGGACCAGGCAGGTTGTATCATTTTATCGTTGAATCTTGACAGCAACACAGGCCATGAGTGATGTTATGCCCATGTCACAGACAGAGCAGCTAAAACCAAAAACCTCAGAATTCAGCAAAGATCATACTCCTGGTAAGTGGAGGGCTTGGGAGAGTGATGACTTCAAACCTGTGTTCTGTCCAGGAGCACACTCTGCTTCTCAGGCTAATGTTAATACCTCACTGAAAATCCCTGTGGTTTATTCTAGGGAGTCCAAACATCAATCGTCATCATCCAATCACTCATATATGGGTTTGTCTTCATTTAACACCCATTGATTCAGAACTAACTAGATGCTGGGTTAGAAAGACAAGGTCCCTGCCTCGCATGGTTTACATAGTCCAGCAGAGAGAAACAAGACATGAAAACAAAGGCCCTGGCATGTAACCGGAAGTGTAATAGGTTTACAGCCTTCAGTTGGAGCCCAAAGGCAGAAAGGAGAATGCCCTCGTTAAGAAAAGGACAAAGGCAATCTCTACCTTCTATGCAGTTTTACCAAAGACCAACTCTGAAGGATTCAAAGGAGCCAAAGAAGTGCTCCTAGAATGTCTGCAGTGATGACTGCCCTTCCTTTACCCTTTCATCCTTGCCTCCCAGACTTGGCCATTATGAAAATACCCCCATTTTTAGTAGAGGATGGAAGCATCAAAGAGCCAATATTAAATATGTTTTTAAAAGAAGTTTCTGATCTAAAAGAGGGAAGGGTCTGAGAATCTCCAGCCCTCCACTTAGAGAAAAAGATGGTATGAAGTATTAAGTATTTGACTAAATATCTCACCCCATGGTCTCACAATGGGCAAATATCAGGAGAAAAGAGAAAAGTCAACATTTTAAAACTATTTGCCTGACTGATTCACAGCTTACAGACTCTGACTCTCAAAATCCTTATAAAAAAAGAAAAAAAATGAAGATATTTTACAGTATTTTCCTGAGGAATAAATTTTTATATGGTCCCTATGCAAGCAGAAAGCAATAAGATATAGTAACTTTGGTAATAAACCTCAAGATAAGACTTTGAAAAATTAAAAAGGAAGTATCTATAGAGTCACCTCTAGATATGCCTAGGAGAACTTTGAAAGTATACACACCAAGGAGTGTAAGACCTTGGAAAGATGAGGAAGTCTCTTCAGTTCTTATTTTATGTGATTTTATGAATATATGATGTGCTTTTGGCATTTTTCAAATAAAAAAAGAAAGCCAGACAAGGCTAACATTAAATGCTTTCAGATATGGATATTTCAGCATAAAAGAAGGAAGTCCATCATCAGTGACTATGTTGATTTACATAACAGACACCTTTATCCATCGTTAACAGGAAGTACTACAGCACAGTGGTTAGAAATGGGGGTTTTGAAGTCAGACAGACTTTGGTTTGAATTTAAGCCTCATTCTCACTAGCTGTGAGGCTGAAAAGTTATGATTTACTCACTCTAAACTTATGTTCCTATCTGTAAAATGGGGATAATTATACCAATCTTTCAGATTTGTTGTTAAGATTTTAGAAGTTAACATATCTGATACATACCAAGGCCTCGGTTAAATACAATTATTAGAAGATTTCAGTTAACAAAAAAGACCAGGTGACTCTACAGTATCAGCACTAAATTAGCTGAATGTGGATATAAAAGATCAGGAACGGGCTTCCCTGGTGGCGCAGTGGTTAAGAATCTGCCTGCCAATGCAGGGAACACAAGTTCCAGTCCTGGTCCGGGAAGATCCCACATGCCGCAGAGCTACTAAGCCCGTGTGCCACAACTACTGAGCCTGCGCTCTAGAGCCCGTGGGCCACAACTACTGGGGCCGCATGCCACAACTACTGAATCCTGTGCACCTAGAGCCCGTGCTCCGCAACAAGAGAAGCCACCGCAATGAGAAGTCCACGCACAGCAACGAAGAGTAGCCCCCGCTCGCCACAACTAGAGAAAGCCCATGCGCAGCAACGAAGCCCCGGTGCAGCCAAAAATAAAAAAAATAATAAAGAAATTAAAAAAAAAAAAAAAAAAGATCAGGAACAACAAACTGATAATAGACGGTAAGGAAAGCCTGGATTTGATAATAAAGCAGATAAATTACTCAGATACTGATTAGGATAATGACACTAAATGTGTATCCTGTTTCTAAAAGCATTGTGTGCTTGCTTGCTCTTCTAGTTTCCTAAATAGTCCACAAACTGAAGAAACTGATCTTGAGACTTAACCATGTATGATTAAAAATAATAGATGGTATTGAAAGCATCTGGTTCAGCAAATGCTCTCAGCACTGAAAAGTCAAGGTACTAATGTTGCTTTTTAAGATAATACAAAGTGCCCCAAAAATGCTGATTGAATTTCTGAAAGGTAAACTGCTTAACAGAGAGGAATGTGGAGTTAGTTTTTAAAGAGTTAAAGGAAATTCAGATGAAATTTATCACAGTTAAGTACCAAACCAAGACAAGAAAAATAAAAGGTGATACAAATAAAAGTGGTTGAGCAGAGATTTTAAAAGCAAGCTGTTTGGACAGTTAGTGGAAATCTTTATGTTTACCTAATAAAATCACATAAAATAAACAGAAATAACAAGGTTACCCTAAAAGGAAAATGGCAGGCAATGAACACGAAATCTACAAAATATTTCAAATAATCCTAAACATCTTTCTATAAATGTTAAACTTAGCCTCCTCATTAAAGAAAAAAAAATTTTCTTTTAAGTCGGGGTTGGGTGGGGACAGGGATTTAACAATGGAGAGGCATAGATTTGTCTTGCTGTCTCAGCAAATATTGTCATAAAACAATTTTGCTTTCCAGCTTTATAAAAGAGAGCATGTGAGCAGTGTACACATACCAGAAGAGATAATTGTGGGCAGAGAAGTAAAGTTGGCACACTGGCCTTTTACCCCTCTCCTTCTGTTATAGGGATCTAATCATATCTGGGACACATATGCAAAGTTGGCCCAAGATATTGACAGGGTAGGAAGCCAACCTTGCAGTGAAATGAGGAGGGTCCTGTCTCCTCCAAGAAAGCTGCACCCACAAACCAGCCAAAGAACAACTCTGTCTTACAGATAAGCAAAGCCAAGGCACTATTTCCAGAGTGTCACTTCTGCTACCTGGAAGGAGAGAGAACACTCTAGATGTGTAGATTCTCCTGACCCCGTTTTCTCCTGCTTGTCCATTAGCACAGATTAGTTTACTCTTCACATTGCCCCCTAGACACTAGGCAGAGAGAGCAAGTGGACTGAAGCAGAAACAAGCCTCAGATGAGAATGGGAAGTGGGCTAGGGGTAGAGCATGGTAGAGCAATAGCGTAAGGTATCAGGCCAGAAAAAAACAGGCTCTGATGGACATACGGCATCCATATTTTCCAAACCAAAACTCATGACACATAGCTTGACAAGTATGATTGTACTTATGGGAACAACAGGACAGAATATTTACAACCCAGGGTTGCCCTGGAAAATCTAGGATATATAAACACCACATCCATAAAGGCATTGAAAGTGGGAAGGCTAACATAACCTACTTGAGAATTCTGCACGTGCTGGTCAGCACATGTAAAAGCAAGTTTGTTAAGTCACCCCAGTCTCTATTTATTTCGATCACAGACATATTACATATTTTAGACACATTTAGGATCTCTATTCCAAAGACTTGCCGTAAGAATAGCAGGTGGTATCTGAATGAAATAGATTTTTACAGTTGAGTAGAAAAGCGTGCATAACATCAGATTAGATTGTTTGCCAAGCTTGCCAAACTTGTCTGCCCAGGCCTTGCAAGACTACTAAACTTACCCATGTAACCATGTAACGAAAGAGAGGTAATATTCTCAGAAAACCTGTGCACTCTGGCACACAACTTTCAGATTAGGCTCCACAAGTTTTCAGAAAGAAAATTAATTCAAATTTGTGCCACTTTTTTCTTGCCTTACATCCATTTAATTACTTGCATGTGAGAGTCATTGTTTCTTATATGACCACCCCCTCCCCCAAATACTTTAGTGAAAGCTTCTTGTAGAAAGAAAAACAAAGGTCAGTAACCTAATATCCCCAAGCAACGCTACAACAACAAACCAGGAAGGGAAAAAAGTGAAGAAATGCTCTGAATGGGGAAAAGATCTTTGTCTGTTTACTCTTTCAACAGTGAATAAAAGTTATGATTTTGCCAATAACTATGGACTGATAGTGTGCCCAATTTTTAAAGAATATATAAGGAGAGCCCATAAAATATGAGAGGAATGCTCTGTGTGAGGTCAGAAGCTTTCTGAGAACTAGAAATGTATCAAATACAATATATCACCTTTGTCGTGGCACCATAAAAACTTGAAGTGGGGAAATGCCTGGGGATTATCTAAGAAAGGGAAAGCGCTTCTCTTTCACATGGGGAAACTGAGGCACAGCAGCATGTCCGAGGTTACCCAGCCAGCTGTAACGGAGTCAAGGCAAAACCCCAGCTCCTGCAGAGTTTACGGATGAGCTTACTCGTCTGTAAAATGAGGGTGCCGAACTTCGAGGTCAATGCCAGCCGCAACATCCTGCAATGCTGTATTGACTGATTGCTTTGTAATCTACTTATTTGTATTTTGGCTCTTAAATAAAGGTAAGGCTGCCAGGTTTGACATATTTCTAGCCCTTAGAAAGCTGACCTGACAGTAAAGCCCTTCCAAAACATTTATAGAGACAATGTTCAGAACAATTTGCAGAATTTAATAAGGTGACATATTTTGAAGCACGGGGCAGTTACAGGCAGCCAACCTGAGTGGATGCAGGCGAGGGAGGTATTATTTTTTTTAATTTTCAAGATGTCACTAACAAGGGAGACATATGCCAAATGGTAACACAGGTCTCTACTGAACTAAAACAAAACAAACAAACAAACAAACCAAAAAACCTTGAAAAAGGCATGAAGAGCAATGAGGAACATGACACAAAAAGAATGGGTGAAACATCAAAATAGGATATTGAGAATTTTAATCAATACATTGATTAAAATTATTTGAAGTTTAAAGTCATATGATGCATCTTCTTTTCCACTTATACCTGCCTCCAAAACATGACCATGTAGAGGATTTCCAATATTTAATAACCTACTATAAATCCTGGAAAGATACTCTGAAATCAGAGTATATAAATCAGTATAAAATCAGAGTATATTTCTTTAAAATCTTCTCTACTTATTATAATGTCTCTCATTTATCTTTACCATGAATTCTTACCAGTATTTCACATAACTCTAAGGTAGAATTTATGCAATAAAAGAAAAAATGACTATGTAGCATAAATATTGAATGAATGGATGGATGGATGACCAAATTGTTAAAAGCAGGAGTAGCCAATTTGTTACTATCTAAAAAAAATTGTCAATCAGATGTACTATACTTTACATATATTAGAGGTAAGATGATTTAAAACACAGTAAGTCAGTGAACAGAAGATTCTTTTAGGGTTACAGAGTACTTTTTTCATTATACATAGATTTAACCAAATACTGACACCACCAAAATCATGATTGGAGGCAATTAAGAAAACCAAAAGTACTTGGAAAAATTTGTTGGGAATTCTGCTTGCCTGGTTACCTGACTGACTTCCCATCCCGTCAGATAACCAGGTAAACTTTCAGATCTCTGATGCATTCTTCCCTACATTGATAGAAGTACAAACATTTTACACTTAGACCTGGGTTTGAGCTCATCGCTTATTAGCTGGTGTTTGATCTTGGACAAATTACTTAACTTTTCAGTGACTATTTCACTTGTCTGTAACAATAATAACGTTTGAGTCACTAGATTCTTAAAATGATTAAATTAGATAGTAGCTCAAAAATAGCCGTCATGGTATATGGCACACAGGAAGCATCCAATGAGTGGAGGTAGTCATAGTTGTAGTAATAAGAGTAATAATGGTCCCTATTGTCTTTTTTTTTTTTTTCTATTGTGGCATGTTGTTGTGAAATCAACACAGGTTTTGGATTCAGAGAGCATTGGGTTTGAAGCCAGGCTCTATGCTTGGTGACTGGGTGACAAGATATTTCCTCTTGTTTCATTTCTCCCTCTGTAAAATGAAGACCATAACACCTTATTCTTACTAATCTTATAAAAATTAAATGAGATAGTATGTTAGCACTATGCAGTACCTGGCACAACAGCAGTAATCATAAAGAAATGTCAGTTCCCAACACTTCTCGTCCCCACAACTCCCTTCATTCCTTTATTCATTCATTCACAAGCCTTACCGAGCCCTGCAAATACAAAAGGAGTAAGACTGCCCATCCTGGTTTCAAGAAGAGGGTAAAGGGCCAGAGAAAGAGATTATAGGATGTAGTGGCAAATAATTTAAGGGAGGTGTAAACCGCTGCTTGGGAGCACAAATGAGAAAAGCCTAAAGCTTTCTTGAAAAGTCTTAAAACGATAATAAAAATTAGGCCACTTAACACCCACTAGAATGGCTACAACCAAACAGCAACAACAGCAATAGAAAATAACACATGTGGAGGAGCTTCAAGATGGCGGAAGAGTAAGACGCGGAGACCGCCTTCCTCCCCACAGATACATCAGAAATACATCTACACGTGGAACAACTCCTACAGAACACCTACTGAACGCTGGCAGAAGAACTCAGACCTCCAAAAAGGCAAGAAACTCCCCACGTACCTGGGTAGGGCAAAAGAAAAAAGAAAAAACAGAGACAAAAGAATAGGGACGGGGCCTGCACCAGTGGGAGGGAGCCGTGAAGGAGGAAAGGTGTCCACACACTAGGAAGGCCCTCCGCGGGCAGAGACTGTGGGTGGCAGAGGGGGGAAGCTTCAGAGCCACGGAGGAGAGTGCAGCCACAGGGGTGCGGAGGGCAAAGCGGAGAGATTCCCGCACAGAGGCTCGGCGCCGAGCAGCACTCACCAGCCCGAGAGGCTTGTCTGCTCACCCGCCGGGGCGGGCGGGGCTGGGAGCTGAGGCTCGGGCTTTGGTCGGATCACAGGGAGAGGACTGGGGTTGGCGGCGTGAACACAGCCTGAAGGGGCTAGTGCGCCACAGCTAGCCGGGAGGGAGTCCGGGAAAAAGTCTGCAGCTGCCGAAGAGGCAAGAGACTTTTTCTTGCCTCTTTGTATCCTGGTGTGCGAGAAGAGGGGATTAAGAGCGCCACTTAAAGGAGCTCCAGAGACGGGCGCGAGTGGCGGCTATCAGCGCGGACCACAGAGACGGGCATGAGATGCTAAGGCTGCTGCTGCCGCCACCAAAAAGCCTGTGTGCAAGCACAGGTCACTCTCCACACCTCCCCTCCCGGAAGCCTGTGCAGCCCGCCATTGCCAGGGTCCCGTGATCCAGGGACAACTTCCCCGGGAGAACGCACGGCGCGCCTCAGGCTGCTGCAACGTCACGTCGGCCTCTGCCGCCACAGGCTTGCCCCGCATCCGTGCCCCTCCCTCCCGCCGGCCTCAGTGAGCCAGAGCCCCCAGATCAGCTGCTTCTTTAACCCCGTCCTGTGTGAGCGAAGAACAGACGCCCTCAGACGACCTACACGCAGAGGCGGGTCCAAATCCAAAGCTGAACCCCGGGAGCTGTGCGAACAAAGAGAAATGGAAATTTCTCCCAGCAGCCTCAGAGCAGCGGATTAAATCTCCACGATCAACTTCATGTACCTGCATCTGTGGAATACCTGAATAGACAACGAATCATCCCAAATTGAGGAGGTGGACTTCAGGAGCAAAGATATATATATTTTTTTCCCCTTTTTCCCTTTTTGTGAGTGTGTATGTATATGCTTCTGTGTGTGATTTTGTCTGTATAGCTTTGCTTTTACCATTTGTCCTAGGGTTCTGTCTGTCCATTTTTTTTTTAACTTTATAAAATTTTCTCTTAATAATTATTTTTTATTTTAATAACTTTATTTTATTTTATTTTACTTTATTTTATTTCATCTTCTTTCTTTCTTTCTATTTCTTCTCCCTTTTATTCTGAGTCGTGTGGATGAAAGACTCTTGGTGCTCCAGCCAGGCATCAGGGCTGTGCCTCTGAGGTGGGAGAGCCAACTTCAGGACAACGGTCCACAAGAGACCTTCCAGCTCCATGTAATATCAAATGGAGAAAATCTCCCAGAGATCTCCATCTCAGCGCCAAGACCCAGCTTCACTCAACGACCAGCAAGCTACAGTGCTGGACAACCTATGCCAAACAACTAGCAAGACAGGAACACAGCCCCATCCATTAGCAGAGAGGCTGCCTAAAATCATAATAAGGCCACAGACACCCCAAAATACACCACCAGACATGGACCTGCCCACCAGAAAGACAAGATTCAGCCTCATCCTCCAGAACACAGGCACTACTCCTCTCCACCAGGAAGCCTACACAACCCACTGAACCAACCTTAGCCACTGGGGACAGACACCAAAAACAATGGGAACTATGAACCTGCAGACTGCAAAAAGGAGACCCCAAACACAGTAAGTTAAGCAAAATGAGACGACAGAAAAACACACAGCAGATGAAGGAGCAAGGTAAAAACCCACCAGACCTAACAAATGAAGAGGAAATAGGCAGTCTACTAGAAAAAGAATTCAGAATAATGATAGTAATGATGATCCAAAATCTTGGAAATAGAATGGAGAAAATACAAGAAACGTTTAACAAGGACCTAGAATAACTAAAGAGCAAACAGTGATGAACAAAACAATAAATGAAATTAAAAATTCTCTAGAAGGGATCAATAGCAGAATAACTGAGGCAGAAGAACGGATAAGTGACCTGAAAGATAAAATAGTGGAAAAAACTACTGCAGAGCAGAATAAAGACAAAAGAATGAAAAGAACTAAGGACAGGCTCAGAGACCTCTGGGACAACATTAAACGCACCAACATTTGAATTATAGGGGTCCCAGAAGAAGAAGAGAAAAAGAAAGGGGCTGAGAAAATATTTGAAGAGATTATAGTTGAAAACTTCCCTAATATGGGAAAGGAAATAGTTAATCAAGTCCAGGAAGAACAGAGAGTCCCATACAGGATAAATCCAAGGTAGAAACACGCCAAGACACATATTAATCAAACTATCAAAAATTAAATACAAAGAAAAAATATTAAAAGCAGCAAGGGAAAAACAAAAAATAACACACAAGGGAATCCCCATAAGGTTAACACCTGATCTTTCATCAGAAACGCTGCAAGCCAGAAGGGAGTGGCAGGACATATTTAAAGGGATGAAGGAGAAAAACCTACAACCAAGATTACTCTACCCAGCAAGGATCTCATTCAGATTTGACGGAGAAATTAAAACCTTTACAGATGAGCAAAAGCTAAGAGAATTCAGCACCACCAAAACAGCTTTACAACAAATGCTAAAGGAACTTCTCTAGGCAGGAAACACAAGAGAAGGAAAAGACCTACAATAACAAACCCCAAACAATTAAGAAAATGGGAATAGGAACATACATATTGATAATTACCTTAAATGTAAATGGATTAAATGCTCCAACCAAAAGACATAGACTGGCTGAATGGATACAAAAAGAAGACCCATATATATGCTGTCTACAAGAGACCCACTTCAGACCTAGGGACACATACAGACTGAAAGTGAGGGGATGGAAAAAGATATTCCATGCAAATGGAAATCAAAAGAAAGCTGGAGTAGCAATTCTCATATCAGATAAAAGAGACTTTAAAATAAAGAATGTTACAAGAGACAAGGAAGGACAGTACATAATGATCAAGGGATCTATCCAAGAAGAAGATATAACAATTGTAAATATTTATGCACCCAACATAGGAGCACCTCAATACATAAGGCAAATACTAACAGCCATAAAAGGGGAGATCGACAGTAACACAATCATAGCAGGGGACTTTAACACCCCACTTTCACCAATGGACAGATCATCCAAAATGAAAATAAATAAGGAAACACAAGCCTTAAATGATACATTAAACAAGATGGACTTAATTGATACTTATAGGACATTCCATCCAAAGACAACAGAATACACATTCTTCTCAAGTGCTCATGGAACATTCTCCAGGATAGATCATATCTTGGGTCACAAATCAAGCCTTGGTAAATTTAAGAAAATTGAAATCATATCAAGTATCTTTTCCGACCACACGCTATGAGACTAGATATCAATTACAGGAAAAAATCTGTAAAAAATACAAACACATGGAGGTTAAACAATACACTACTTAATAACCAAGAGATCACTGAAGAGATCAAAGAGGAAATCAAAAAATTCCTAGAAACAAATGACAATGAAAACACGATGACCCAAAACCTATGGGATGCATCAAAAGCAGTTCTAAGAGGGAAGTTTATAGCAATACAATCCTACCTTAAGAAACAAGAAACATCTCAAATAAACAACCTAACCTTACACCTAAAGCAATTACAGAAAGAAGAACAAAAAAACCCCAAAGTTCGCAGAAGGAAAGAAATCATAAACATCAGACCAGAAATAAATGAAAAAGAAATGAAGGAAACGATAGCAAAGATCAATAAAACTAAAAGCTGGTTCTTTGAGAAGATAAACAAAATTGATAAACCATTAGCCAGACTCATCAAGAAAAAAAGGGAGAGGACTCAAATCAATAGAATTAGAAATTAAAAAGGAGAAGTAACAACTGACACTGCAGAAATACATAGGATCATGAGAGATTACTACAAGCAACTATATGCCAATAAAATGGGCAACCTGGAAGAAATGGACAAATTCTTAGAAATGCACAACCTTCCGAGACTGAACCAGGAAGAAATAGAAAATATGAACAGACCAATCACAAGCACAGAAATTGAGACTGTGATTAAAAATCTTCCAACAAACAAAAGCCTAGGACCAGATGGCTTCACAGGCAAATTCTATCAAACATTTAGAGAAGAGCTAACACCTATCCTTCTCAAACTCTTCCAAAATATAGCAGAGAGAGGAACACTCCCAAACTCATTCTACGAGGCCACCATCACCCTGATACCAAAACCAGACAAAGATGTCACAAAGAAAGAAAACTACAGGCCAATATCACTGATGAACAGAGATGCAAAAATCCTCAACAAAATACTAGCAAACAGAATCCAGTAGCATATTAAAAGGATCATACACCATGATCAAGTGAGGTTTATCACAGGAATGCAAGGATTCTTCAATACGCACAAATTAATCAATGTGATACACCACATTAACAAATTGAAGAAGACCCATATGATCAACTCAATCGATGCAGAGAAAGCTTTCGACAAAATTCAACACCAATTTATGACAAAAGCCCTGCAGAAAGTAGGCAAAGAGGGAACTTTCCTCAACATAATAAAGGCCATATATGACAAACCCACAGCCAACATCGTCCTCAATGGTGAAAAACTGAAACCATTTCCACTAAGATCAGGAACAAAACAAGGCTGCCCACTCTCACCACGATTATTCAACAAAGTTTTGGAAGTTTTAGCCACAGCAACCAGAGAAGAAAAAGAAATAAAAGGAATCCAAATCAGAAAAGAAGAAGTAAAGCTGTCACTGTTTGCAGATGACATGATACTATACATAGAGAATCCTAAAGATGCTACCAGAAAACTACTAGAGCTAATCAATGAATTTGGTAAAGTAGCAGGATACAAAATTAATGCACAGAAATCTCTGGCATTCCTATACACTAATGATGAAAAATCTGAAAGTGAAATTAAGAAAACACTCCCATTTACCATTGCAACAAAAAGAATAAAATACCTAGGAATAAACCTACCTACGGAGACAAAAGACCTGTATGCAGAAAATTATAAGACACTGATGAAAGAAATTAAAGATGATACAAATAGATGGAGAGCTATACCATGTTCTTGGATTGGAAGAATTAACATTGTGAAAATGACTGTACTACCCAAAGCAATCTACACATTCAATGCAATCCCTATCAAACTACCACTGGCATCTTTCACAGAACTAGAACAAAAAATTTCACAATTTGTATGGAAACACAAAAGACCCCGAATAGCCAAAGCAATCTTGAGAAAGAAAAACAGAGCTGGAGGAATCAGGCGCCCTGACTTCAGACTATACTACAAAGCTACAGTAATCAAGACAGTATGGTACTGGCACAAAAACAGAAATATAGATCAATGGAACAGGATAGAAAGCCCAGAGATAAACCCACGCACATATGGTCACCTTATCTTTGATAAAGGAGGCAAGAATATACAGTGGAGAAAAGATAGCCTCTTCAATAAGTGGCCCTGGGGAAACTGGACAGGTACATGTAAAAGTATGAGATTAGAACACTCCCTAACACCATACACAAAAATAAACTCAAAATGGATTGAAGACCTAAATGTAAGGCCAGACACTGTCAAACTCTTAGAGGAAAACATAGGCAGAACACTCTATGACATAAATCACAGGAGGATCCTTTTTGACCCACCTCCTAGAGAAATGGAAATAAAAACAAAAATAAACAAATGGGACCTAATGAAACTTAAAAGCTTTTGCACAGCAAAGGAAACCATAAACAAGACCAAAAGACAACCCTCAGAATGGGAGAAAATATTTGCAAATGAAGCAACTGACAAAGGATTAATCTCCAAAATTTACAAGCAGCTCATGCAGCTCAATATCAAAATAAACAAACAACCCAATCCAAAAATGGGCAGAAGACCTAAATAGACATTTCTCCAAAGAAGATATACAGATTGCCAACAAACACATGCAAGAATGTTCAACATCATTAATCATTAGAGAAATGCAAATCAAAACTACAATGAGATATCATCTCACACTGGTCAGAATGGCCATCATCAAAATGTCTACAAACAATAAATGCTGGGGAGGGTGTGGAGAAAAGGGAACCCTCTTGCACTGTTGGTGGGAATGTAAGTTGATACAGCCACTATGGAGAACAGTATGGAGGTTCCTTAAAAAACTAAAAATAGAACTACCATACAACCCAGCAATCCCACTACTGGGCATATACCCTGAGAAAACCATAATTCAAAAAGAGTCATGTACCAAAATGTTCATTGTAGCTCTATTTACAATAGCCAGGACATGGAAGCAACCTAAGTGTCCATTGACAGATGAATGGCTAAAGAAGATGTGGCACATATATACAATGGAATATTACTCAGCCATAAAAAGAAACGAAATTGAGGTGGATGGACCTAGAGTCTGTCATACAGAGTGAAGTAAGTCAGAAAGAGAAAAACAAACATTGTATGCTAACACATATATATGGAATCTAAGAAAAAAAAAAAAAAAAAGGTCATGAAGAACCTAGGGGCAAGACGGGAATAAAGACACAGACCTACTAGAGAATGGACTTGAGGATATGGGGAGGGGGAAGGGTAAGCTGTGACAAAGTGAGAGAGTGGCATGGACATATATACACTACCAAACATAAACTAGATAGCTAGTGGGAAGCAGCCGTATAGCACAGGGAGATCAGCTCAGTGCTTTGTGACCACCTAGAGGGGTGGGATAGGGAGGGTGGGAGGGAGGGAGACGCAAGAGGGAAGAGATATGGGAACATATGTATATGTACAACTGATTCACTTTGTTATAAAGCAGAAACTAATACAGCATTGTAAAGGAATTATACTCCAATAAAGATGCTAAAAAAAAAAAAAAGAAAATAACATGTAGTTGGCAAGGATGTGGAGAAATTGGAACCATCATGCATTGCTCATGGGAATATAAAACAATACAGCTATGGAAAACAGTTTGCCGGTTCCTCAAAAAGTGAGACATAGAATTGAGACCCAGCCATTTCACTCCTAGGTATATACCCAAAAGAGCTGAAAACAGGTCTTTGAACAAAAACTTGTATACACACATGTTCATAGCAGCACTATTCACAATCACCAAAAGGTGGAAACAACCTAAGTGTCCATCAATAGATGAATGGATAAGCCAAAGGTGGTCTATCCACATAATGGAATAGTATTTAGCCATGATAAGGAATGAAGTATTGATGCATGCTACAACAGGGATGAACTGTGAAAACATTATGTTACGTGAAAGAAGCCAGTGACAAAAGACCATGTATGATGTGATTCCATTTATATAAAATGTCCAGAAGAGGAAAATCCAAGGAGACAGAAAGTAGATTTGTGGTTGATTAGGGCTGAGGGAAATGGAGGGGTGGATGGAAAGGGATGATAGCTGAAGGGTACAAGATTTCTCTTTGTAGTGATGAAAATATTCTAAATTGACTTGGGTGATGGCTGCACATATCTGTGAATATACTAAAAACCATTGAATTGTAGGCTTGGCTTTAAATGGGTCAATTATATGGTATGTGAATTATACCTCAATAAGGCTGTTTTAAAAAGAGAGAGAGAGAGAAGCTAAAAATTAAAATATTAAAACACACACACGCTGTCCTAGGTGTTTGGACAGACTCTGCCAGATCCATTATGGATAGTCTCAATTAGTGACCATTCCAATGCTGGAGCTGATTTAGGAAAACATAAACAAAATTAAGAGTGTGTCAGGCAGAGAAGGTAAGAATGGAACAACACATCCAAAGCCTGAGGCAGTGAATGGTGCTAGCATGTTCTGAAGCACTGAGATGTTGAGCGGGAGCTGGGACGTGAGGACAGTGGCAGGAGAGCAACACTATGGAGTTGAGAGTAGTTGACCCAGAACATAGCAGTGGCCTGGAAAGCAGGCTTCAGAGTGATTCCATCACTCACTGGGTATGTGTGCAAGCAAATTTGTGATCTTTCTTAAGCATCCATTTCCTGTAAATTGGGAATAAACACCATGCCCCCCTCACAAGATACTGTACTTTGAGGATTTAATGAAGCAAGATAGGTAAAGCATATAGTCAAAGCCTGGCAAACAGTATGCAGTCAATAAGCGTTAGTGCCCTGAGCTTTTGGGAAGCTAAAAGAGTTCAAAATGAGAAATTTCCAGTTATCAACAAAATGTTACAGCTGGTGATAAAGGTTTCAAGCTTTTTGAGTTTTGAGTAATTTATACACATTGCCACTAATTTAACTTCCTCTGATCCATCAAGAAAAATACATGTTTTAAAAAAAAACTCTAGAGAATTATGGTAAATGTCTCCTAGACTAATGGTACTGATCTGGCCTCAGTAGCTCAAGCTTAGCCATAAAAATAACAAGTTCCTATTACGATGATATTCTAATTAAATATCCCAAACTTTATTCCAGGTATACACAATCCAATACTGGCAGAGCTAATTCAAGCAAGAACATTCTAGCCAGTAAATAATAAATTCTCAGGAGCCAAAATTTCCATTTACACCTGTAAATAGAAAATTCAATTTAATGCAAATTGTTAAATAATAAGACCAGTGGGCAATGAACCATACTAAACACATCATATGAAATGGATCAGTCATGCAGCATGGTGACCAGGAAAGAAATCTGTGACATGTTCTGTAGCTAAATGCTATGTGTTTACACATGCAAGCACATGCATGCAGACGCACACAACAAGATGCTACCACAGAGACGCAGCATGCGTGTGAAAGATGGAGAAATTCTGAATGAGTAGCTGGTTACATTCCTCTGTGTTTAAAATCTTTTGCTCACCTTCCATAGGATCATCTAACCATGAAGAATGCTATTTTATACAATGCTTGGCAGAGCAGTTGTTAGGAAGGGGAATCCAGTAAATGGCTTTGCTGAAGCTAAAAATCATTAAGACGGGGATTCAGCCATGTTCTTTATTGAGACCTTCTTGAGAAAGTTCAAAAGTCACCATCCACAAATTTAAAATCAGCAACATACTTACACAAAATACTTACAGAATTCCTCTGATTGAGGCACAGAAGATTAAAATAAGTCAACATAGATCATTTTTTCCTACCTTAATCTGGACAATAGGACATGGCTTAGGCATCAGAGATTTTGGAGATCGTTCAACATGCTAGATGCAGGATGTATCTTATAGCGCATCTGGAGAGCAAGGGACTTGGAAGAGAAAAGTTTGGAAGAAAATAGGTTTGATTTTTAAATATTTTCCAGCTCTTTTTTTAAATAAGCTATCATGCATCTGAGCTTGGAAACAATTTAAAAGAAACAATCAAGTGGATCATCTTTCACCATAGTCACCAAGGTGCTGACACCTGAGCGTAGGCTGTTTTAACAAGAGAGCAAAATCCTTAATGCTAATGTAGCACTTTGCTTTTTGAGTTCCCACAGTCTGAAGAGTATGCAGACCAAAAAGCTTAGCAAATCTTGGGAGCAAATTATTTTTATTTTTTTCATATGTGTTTGTGAATTACCTGTTTGCTTGGTGCTGAGAAATTTCACAGGAAGTGGGACTTTCAGGGCTAAAACCAGAAAATGCCAGGGCGAACCAGGGCAAGATGGTTACCTTATGTGTTTATCAACCAAAGACTAAAACCGACGTATAATCTCTACACACACATCAACACACCTATGTTGAAATAATTTTAAAACAATGGCATTCAAAAATGAAAATGTAAAATATTCAGCTAAACCATTAATCATTTATTCTCCTCAGCACCCTTTAGTTATTTCCACTTCCTTGCCCTCCGATCAAATCTTAAAGGAAGTTTTCAAAGATACTTTCCAATCAGAAGGTCCCACAGTCAACCGAAGAACTTGCCCCAAGCTCATTGGTCTTCAGGCATGTAGAAAGTTTGGGGAAAAAAAAGTTTTTAATGTAAAATCATTTCTACACTGATTCAGAGAACCGATTCAATGTTTTGAATAGTTCAAGTCAAATTTATGCCTGAAATATTGATATAATTAAGGAAATAAAAATATTATCTGGAATATGGCTTTAACCAAACCAAAATAAAACATCAGGTCCTTTTCTTTGTTGTATCATTTGAGCTTAGCATTTTCTTCTTTCTAAGAAATCTGTTAATGAGGCTGATACAGCAAAAGAAAGTGTTTATGTTTGCCCACCTTAATCACTCTCCACTTTCATCTTCACATCTTTAAGATTAAAACGTAGATTAGCAAAAGAACAGTTGTTTCTTTCTAAATGCATTGTAAGTTTGTTTTTTCAGTTGATTTCTTCCAAATTTCCAGTGCTATCTGCTGAAAATATTTTACTCTTGAGTATTTTATGTAATTAATTGAGAAGTAGCGATAATGTAAGACTACTTCATCCAGCGATCCCCCAGCATATGGAGAATACTGCAAATTACTGAGTAAGTCCATTGAGTGAAACATAAAGAAAAAATGAGTTTAAGAGACAGCGGGACATGTTTATGTAGGCAAAAGGGGTTGGAAGATTTGCTGACAACACGGAGAGGTGTGTTGCAATAAACTTGAAGGAGACAGGCCATTGGGCCAACCAGCCCTTTTCTATCCAGGAATTCCTTATGTTCTCGTTAGTGTCTCACATCCGGACAGCTGTGTTATTAAAATTTGGCCCTAAACTTGAGTCAATGAAAGAGTTTCATGTCTTGATTTCATTCTTCCTTTACATATTAAATACACAAACACACACACACACACACACACACACACACACACACAAATTTCAACTTTGGTTCAAGGAAGCATTTCATTTCATGTCCAGACATCAGATTTTTGTGACTCATGGCCAACAACAGGGAATGGCTTTGTGAACAAGCTTGTTCTGATCATGTCCACCTCTGTCTGATAAGAGTACATGTTCATGGCACCTCACTTTCATTAATACAACATTCTAAACAGTCCTCTGAATGGCCACCTTTAGTACTGAGTTAGGTTCAAGCTTCTATAACTGAGTTTCTTGGGAAGAAAAAATGTTTTAAGGGTTAGAGAAAAAGGGCAGTTCTCTTCATTCCTTTATCTTTCCTCATCTTTTAAAATATGTGGTTAGGAAAGATTTTGTACAGGATTGGTTAGAAGCCAAGAGTTTCACTGACCCTTTTCGTCGTTGCCATTTCACATTTCTTGCCTCAGGAACTGGTGGAGTTTTAGAACAAATTTTAATTTATAGGATGCAAGCATAACCTGCATCTGAATATAAATACCAAACACATGCATTAGCGCTTTACAGTTAACAAGCACTTGGATCCCCACTGTCTTGTTCACTCTAATTCATGATCCTATTAGCTTGGTGCTATTATCTGATATTTATCGATGTAGAAACTAAGGCCCAAAGAAGTTAAGTGACTTGGCCAAAATCACTTGCCCAAGTGGTAAGTAGCTGACTTAAAACAGAGGTTAAAGAAAGAACTTAAATTCAAACAGAAAATAAAGCTCCATTTTTAATGTAATTTTTTTAAAAATAAAGTTGAGCAAAAACATAAACAAATGATGAGCTTATGTCTACTTGGGTCCATTTCTAAAGACCTATTCCATTACATGGTAACAGCAAATGTATGTGTGCTACTTAGTTATCTTAAGTAAAGAGTAAAGACGCTTAAGGAAACAAATTCATATATTAACTAAAGACTTCTTTATAGTTTTGTTATCTTTTTTTCTGTTTTAGGTTAAAAAATGTACAACCACGAAAATCAATACATAAATCAAAATATTAATGTTATTTGTTTATACTTGTTTTAACTTCAAGCATCATACTTTTCAAAGCAAAACTCCAAAGCCTTACCTATATTCTAGTGAACTGACAATTACTGAAAATAATATTCTCCTAATGAAAGCCAAATCCACATTCAAAAGCTATTAACTGTTGTTGCAAACAGAAGCCTTAGTCAACATTTGAGCATAACAGATATAGTACTGGAATATAAACAAATAGATGACGAAGAGAGGGGCAGTGGGGGCAGGAAGAGAGTGTTGAGGAAAGAGAGAGGGAGACTGCTGCACAGAGCCTGACCCCTAGGGAGGATCCAGGAACCCGAAAGCCCCCTAAGGAGCAGCCTCCAAATGCCCAGTTCCTTCTGATGTGGTCCCTGTATTTGGTTCTCTCCTGAAACAAGTGCCCTGGTCTGATCGCCAGTTTGAGGCCACTCCCCTGATAACCTGTCTAACCCTTGCTATAATGTCCTCCTGTCAGGGGCCAGAGCTGGTCCATGAGACCCAACATCGGTCTGATTGGGGTCCAATTACAACCGAAGCAGAACCCCCAGAAAGGAAGAGACACTGCCTCATACTTGGCAAGAAGAGTACCACCCCACCAGAATTAACCCCGGATGCTGAGGTCATTCTCCTGAGAGCTTTGGGCACCAAAGCGCTCTAGCTATTGTCATTGGAACGTCGGTCTCCTTCCCTGAAGCTCTGACACTAGGCTTTCTCCCCTCTTCCTCCCAGCCTGCTCCAAGGTCCCAAGATACCTTTAGCCCAGCCTGGAAGAGTTAAAACACGTCACAGGTGATTTAAACTAATTTCAGTGGTAGCTGATGGATTTTAAAGACCTGACCTTTTGTGCATTAGGAAGATCTACTCTCGCCTTCACTTTATTTTGTAGCCATCGTTTGGCTAGATGGGTCTGACTTCTATGCTCCCAGTGGCATTCATCACACACAGTCTGTCCTCCCCGCCAGCCTGCGAGGATTAGGTCTGTCTTTTTTTTCTTCATTATTATTATTATTACTATTATTATTATTATTTTTTTTTTTGGCCATGCTGTGTGGCATGTGGGATCTTAGTTCCCCGGCCAGGGATGGAACCCATTACCCCCTGCATCGGGAGTGCAGAGTCTTAACCACTGGACCACCAAGGAAGTCCCGGATTAGGTCTGTCTTGATCACTGTTGTACCCTTATTCCTAGCACGGTGCCCAGCACATAGTAGAAATTAATAAGCATTTGCAATGAACACATATATGATACATGTATGCAACTGTCAAGCAATCCATTAGCTTAGGAAATGACGTGATTCATCACATATTTGAATTTATTAATTGGCTAATAATACTGATGCATTAGACAGAACATTTACATTATTTCATACTTATATTGTAAAGCACAAATATATCAAATAATATGTTTTTATCTACCATTTTAACTTCTGAGAAATTTTTTTCCCTTCAAAAGAATATCCGCTAAATTTGCTTTATAAAATCCTGAGTGAAGAGAAGTGAAAGACAGCCTCTCACTGGAAGCAGCCCTTCATTCAACAACAGAACTCTAAGAAATATACATTTTCTTAGAACTCACATTTATCAGAAAAAAATTCCGGAAAATTGCAGGTAACATATATTCAGATAGTTTCATTATGTTTACTTAAAACTAAGAAGTTTATGACTTTAAGGCAAAGGGAACAAATTATTTTTTAAATGTTCAGTCTCTATATGATCCCTGCTGCCCCTACTCTCCTATCTCAAATAAGCCAAATTAATTTTCCAATTTCACTTCCAAACTACTCTCCTGAATGACTGTGTTTATGATTTGGTGTCTTTGTGTGCTAAAGTAACGGACCAGTTATGGAAAAGAAGAGAAAAAAATTCCTTCCAGTGTTCTCTTAAGACCATGGCTTCCTTTCTAATACATATATATATATGTATGTATCAGGACCAAACAGAGTCACAGGACACTGGGTTCAATTTTTACTTTGACAGTAGTGCCATGTGACTCTGAGCCAGTCCTTTCAACACCGTATTTCCTCATCTGTCACATAAGAATAAGATTTGCCCTTTACCAGTTTCCAAAGATGTTTCCATATCTGAAACATTCTTGGGACTCCCAAAATAGGTTTGATTATTTTGTCTTACTCCATCAAAATCTTAATTTCCTGCTTTTCCAAATTAGGGATAAAAATATTTGCCAACCTTGAAAGTTTATTATAAGAATCAAGTAAAATAATGCATATGTAAAAGCTTTGAAATTTGAAAATGTTTACATGTGAAAGGTCTTGTTATTTTAATACTTTTGCAAATGCATGTTTAAACTAATGCAAGTTATTCAAAAATGCAGTGAGAAATTTCCATCTTTTGGGTCTCCTCTTAACATGAAGCATGGAAGGTCTTCTGGTGGCTAAACGCATTATCAATAAAACATGCATGTGAAAACAAAAAAACAAAAAAAAAGCATGTGCTTGGAGTTCTTCGTCCAGTAATAAAAATTAGTTTGTACCATGACATTCATATTCAGTTTAAAAAGTATTCTTAAGTGTTCACTATCTGCCAGATACTTACTAAGAGTTGGGAACACTTAGCTAAGGCTGCTATAACAAAATACCATAGACTGGGTGACTTAAACAATAGACACTTATTTCTCACGGGTTTGAAAGCTGGGAAGTCTAAGATCAAGGTGCCAGCAGATTCAGTTCCTAGTGAGAATTGGCTTCCTGGCTCGTGGACAGCCACCTTCTTGCTGTGTGCTCACATAACCTTTCTTCAGTTGCATGCCCAAGGAGAGAGCATGATCTCTGTGTTCCTCTTCTTACAAGACCACTAATCCCATCATGGGTACCCCACCCTCATGACCTCATCTAAACCTAATTTCCTCCCAAAGGCCCCACCTCCAATTACCATCACATTGGGGGTTAGGGCTTTAATAAATTAAATTTGGGGGACACAACATTCAGCCCATCATAGGGTATAAAGTCAAAGATGACAGTGTCCCTGACCTCAGGGAGGCCTTATTCCAGTTGAAAGAAGACATAAAGGAAGGACCTCAGTGCAGAGTGTTAAATGCTATGAGGACACAGAAGGGCCAGGAGGAGATGACATGTGTGCTGAGTTAAAGGATGAACAGAGAAGTCAGCCAAATAAAGGGAGCAGGAAGGAGTATTCCTGGTAGAGTAAACGGTATAGGTAAAGGCCCTAACATTGGAAACAGCATGGTTTGTTCAGGGGAAAATGCAAACAATATTATAAAAGTGTAATGTGCCATTTGAAGAGTGGTGGGAGAAGAGGATGAAGAAAAGAAAACATTCCATCCAAGAGGACCGCATGTGCTTTTCTAAAGAACTTGTGGTTTATCGCATTGGCACTGTGCTTCTCACACTAGGGTACTCAAACCCTGGGGACAGGCAAGATTAACATGGCCCAGCTTCTTGGATCCTCAATTTTACCCAAAACTATGGGAAAGAAACAAACTTGAAGCTGAAGTAGTATTATTTCAAAACACTCTTTGTAAATATTAAAACACCCATCCTTAGGGTTACATCCTTAGGGTTACCTGAGTTGGAGATGCACAGCTGGTATGTAATGGGGAATCGCTGATGGCTTTTATGCTCAGCAGTGACACAGTCAGATTTATGTTCTAGATCAATCACTCACTCTGGTGATGGTATGAAGAATAGATATGAGGGAAGAAAGACTACAAATGGGAAGTCCGTTAGGAGCTGGGCATTTCCTCTTTCAGGAAAGAGATGCTGAGTAGCTGAAACAGGGTAGGGATGTAAGTGGGGAGGATTTGAGCACATTTGAGGAACTTGTGGAAGTAAGGTCGTTAGCACTTAGTGATTCACTATGGAAGTTAAGAGAAAGACAGGAGTCAAAGGTCAACCCAGGGTTTGGGCTCAGGAGACTGGATGGACATTGATGCCCTTTAGCAAGCTGGCGAACATGGGAGAAAGTGAAGTTAGGAGAAGATTACAGCTTCAGTTTTGAACATGTACAGTTCTACATACCCACGGATCTCCTGGTGAAGATGCGCAGAATTCACGTCGATAGTCTTCTCTGATTCTCCTCGTGAAGGCGGTCAAAATTAGTGGGACATTTTGCTTTGTCTCCTTCACAACTTTCAGTGGCCGTCTCTAGAGTTCATACATGACCTCGTCTCAGCTCGTAAACTGTTTTCTTTGACGCCTCTCGACCCCTACGACAGAGTAGTAACTGCCTGGGCATTTTCTTAGAGAAGCATCAATCAACCCACCAGTTCTGTGCAGTTCCCCAGTTTTTTGATCTTTTCAGTGGAACAGCATGTGTGACTGACATGATGACTGCGGGTAAATAAGTAAACTAGAAGAAAATCCATTATCATATCACCCACCAATCCTTTAGCTCCTAAGTCCCTATTTCTGAACTTTAGTTCATCTCCAACAACTTCTTCATCTTTTCCAATCTAGTTCCTGGCCTCCCAATTGTAATAAAATAGATACTGATCTCAGGTGGGGAATAAGCATCGGAAACAGATGAACTCATAAGACACAAATCTTATGTCCCTATCCCCCTGTTTTCATGCAAATGTCCCCAGTAATTAAATCAGGAAAAGAAAATGTAGCAAAAACATATCAGCCAAATGGTTTCAAAATTTCAGAAGAAGCTGTAAATATGGTCCTTTTTAGAAGATCAGGTTCTCACTAGAGTATGAGAAAGGGTAACAGTTGTTCTGATGAAGCAGTTTTTAAATTCTTGTCAGTGATTTGAAGAGAGATAACTGATGTATGTTGAAGAAGCTGGCAAAATTTTTAAATAGTTCGGACGCTACAGGGAGCATTTTTTTTTTAAAGCAATGTACTCAGAAGTGTTGGCAAGATTTTATTTGAACGTAGCAGTGCTTATGTGAGGAAGTTATTTTGAATTACCCTAGTATAAATATGTATGATTTTATTTGTATTGAAAATTTCCTTTGCAAGTGAGTGACTGAGGGACTGTTATATCTCTATTGCTTGGTAAATGATTTAGGTATTTCATTTTGGAAGTAAAATATTATACTCAGAATTCAAAAATAATATCAAAATCCTGTTTGTGACCACAGTGATTTTTGCACCTACATTAATGCCTTTTAACTCTTATTTGCCATGAAGAACAAACGGCATCTGTTGTTTTAAGTCTGGCTTTTTTACATGGCATTCATGCATGCATGCATTCATTCATCCAAAAGACATTATTCAGTGCCTCTCATGTTCCAAGCTCTATGCTAGGCAGTGGGCAGACAGTAATAGTATTGAACTGTCCTTCCTCATAACGAATTTCAGGTAAACATTCTGTTTCCTCCAGGTAATTTTCTGCAGCACAGTGGAAATCTCAAATCCTAGGGTCATATCTTATTATTTAAAAGCTAAGCCTTGTGAAGGTTACGAACAAGGCTATCTTTAAAAGGTAGTTTTTCCTCTGAATAGAAAGCATGGAAAGAAAAGATAAGAAGAGGTAAGGGCCCTGAGTGAGAAATAGGACTTGAAGCAGAGGGAAGAAGAGAGAGGGGAAGGCGAAAGTATTATAATCAGGACTTAATACTTTTTGCCTCAGTATCTTTGGGCAACCAGTTACTGGTCTACGTGAAACTGAAGTTGCTGGCAGGAAAAACACCCAGCCCACTGGCTGATGGAGCCTGTCTATTTGAAGAAGGAGATGGAATTCCCTGGCGGTCCGGTGGTTAGGACTCAGCGCTTTTACTGCCGAGGGCCCAGGTTCAATACCTGGTCGAGGAACTAAGATCCCACAAGCCACGAGGCATGGCCCAAAACAACGGAAAAACAAAACAAAATTCCCCATCGTCTCTGTTTTCTTTATTTACCTATTGTGTGGTATTACAGGGTGAGGGGATCATTTATCTTAAATTACAACTACACACCTGCCTTCTTAAGCAAACCATACTTTTATTAATCTACTCCATTTTTTCTTTATGATTTCTTTCCTTTTTCAGAGAAAACCTCTTATTAAATTTTAATATATTTACTTAAAAATAAACCATGAAAAGACTCATCAGAGCCATTTAAAGAGAAAGACAAATATATACACACAGTTCTGCATTTGCTCCTTCATTTTTTTTTCAGAACATGTGTAAAATTGACACACAAGAAAGGGAATAAAACAGTTTGTGTTAATAATGTAATCTGGTACATAACTTGATGAAAAGGAGGTTGTGCCAGTCTAAGTGTTCTATGGTCCCTGCCTGCTAGGCTCATCTATCCTCACATTCTTTTCAGTCGGGCAGCTTGACTTTCAGGATCTTAGTTCCCCGACCAGGGATTGAACCCACACCCTCTACAGTGAAAGCACCACTGGACCGCCAGGGAATTCCCACTATCCTCATTCTTATCTCAGGCCTTTACAAGTGCGAAACAGGAGATCAGTTTACAGCCCTTTAAAGCTTCTTAATGAATGGCAGACTCCACACACAACAACAAATATTTCCTATATAATAGGCACTAGTCCAGGGGACTGGGAAAGAGACATTGGTGAGAGGTCACCTTCCTTCGTCAAATAAATTACTATTTAGAGATCCTAAATGAAGCAATGGTTTAAAAATTTCCAAATGATGTTACTTTGCTTTAATATCATAAAAAGCATTACTTTGCCCCCAATTCAAAGTCCAATGTGATTTCAAATGACCTTCGCAAGCATATTTCACCTAGCCTTGAACTCCACAACTACACAAGAATCCTCACCAATGGAAGCAAAACCTCAATAGAGATCATCTCTACAGAACTACTACAGCAAATTATTGTAAATAAGCTTTCAATATCCCAGATAAATGCTAAATGATGGTAGGTAATACTATAGCTCAGGATCATGCTGATTTCTCTAAAACGAAATTCCAAATACACAGTAGATAGATAAACTAAACTTTAGAAGAACAAGGTTTTAGTTTTCCATTCCTGTTTTAAAAGGCCACGTATTGTCTGTGAACTTTCAGCTTTGTTCTGTCTCTCTTGTCTAGAAGGGTGCTAGCCATGAGCCAAGAACAATAGGTAAGCCAGCCTCCCTCAACCCAGAAAAATTACCCCGTTGCACAGGAGCCATACCTATGGTTCCACAGTGGCCAAGGAAAAACTTAATAGGAATCGATTTTTTTTTTTTTTGCGTGTAGCAAAGTTACTTCCAGAGAGAGAAAAAGAAGCCTGGTTTGCACTGTAGCAGAACCATTGGAACAATGTGCTCCCTGTGTCCACAAGCCAGTCCTCCCCTGACACCCTCCTTTCTAGGGCATAGGGTAGAAAAGTCACATACACAGTAGATCATGCCAGGGCCTGCTGACACAACCCTACTCCTGAATTTGCAGGCGGCAGAGTGTAGCAATGTCTTTAGTATACACATATTCTTACCTTTTTTTTTTCAAGCAGATGTTTCAGCACTCAACCTGGGGGAGTGGTGGGGAGAAGATACTGCAGGCAAACTTTCTCAGTGCTATTCCTTCCCTTCTACCCCCTTCTCAGTTCCTTCAAACTTCGTAAGTTTGAGTTAAGAGTAGGTATAGAGCTTTGGACAGTATTAAGGGCCTCTTCTTTTTACCTTGAATGAGTGATCTTTGACACTTCTTGGCTACACCAAACTGGCTGCCAGAGTGCTTCCTCTTATGCCAGGTCATATAAGGAGAATTAGGTGGGAAAATATTTTTTCTTACAATTGTAAACAGAAGTGTGAAATACATAATGAAATTGTAAAGTAAATTTATTTACCTCAGAGGTTAGAATCGTGATGCTTATAATCATGAGCACTCCACCTTTTCTGCTACAAGTTAAGAAATTCCATGTTACTTCTCCAACTTTGTTCTCAGTAAGCATTGATTTCTGTAAAATGCAAGAACCAGTTAAACAATTCCTAATAAAATCATAAAGTAATTAAAATAATTAAATAAATGGCACTAAAATAATTAAAAATGATGAAATAAGTATCATCTAAGATACATGCTACATTCACTCTGGTTTTCTGTAATTTAACTTCATGTATTTTCCAGGTAATTCACGAGAAGGAATTCCTATTTATTGATATGCCTACCCTGTAGCAGACATTTTACATATATTGTCATATTTTTTCACCACAGCCAGCTTAAATTTAAGTCCTCTTTTGCTCATTTTAAAAATGAAGTTCTCAGGGGCTTCATATCTTGTCCTCAATACACAATTAGCACTCACAAAGCAGGGAGTCAAATCCAGTTCATCTAATTTCAAAGCCTATATCTTTGTCACTATAATATGCTGTAATTGAGGAGAATGTAAAGAATCTGGTGTCAAGCACATTGAGGTCCAGTTCCCAGTCAACAAGCAATTTAAAAATTATACAAGAAAAAAAACAATTTCCAGATATGCCTGTATCATGATCTCTCCTTCATCACTAACTTGTCCTGTGCTTAGGCCCAGTACTGGGGCCAATGTGAGCGAGCAGGAACTTGCCCATGGGAGTGTCCCTAAGTCAAGGGTCCTGGTGAGAAGACTGAACTAGGAAAGACACTTTATCTGGGAAGCCAGAGGCTACAAAGCCAGAGAAACCATTCTACCTGAGCCAATGCTGTAACTGGAAAAATGAGCCTAAGTGCTAGATCCAAAAGGCAAAATAAGCCACACGTGGAAAAACAAGTACTAACCAAGTCATCCAGGAGGTCTGGAAGTGGGTCACAATGCAGTGTGCAGAGTGGGTGGGCACAAGTGGTTCAGAAAGATGTCTGCGAAAGGTGAGAAGACATTGGATGTCACCTGTATGTGGCGTCTGCCGGGAGGATGGATCTGGCAGATTCAAAGGCCCGTGAAGTACCAGACACTTGAATTCTGGAGAAAGTCATTGATTCTCTCTAGGTCACATCTACACTGCCAGGCCTAGAAAAGCAGGTTTTTTTCTTAGCTATTATTATTTCATAGTTGTGATTATCATGAAGAGAATAATTTTTGAGAGTAAGGTTTTTATATTTAAGTACCTGAAACATGACTGCAAAAAAAAAAAAAATCACTTTTAGAACGGTGCAAAATTAGAACTGAGTAACATCCAAGATTTATAATTTGACCTTTTAACAGAATAAGGACTGTTAAAGAAGACCACAAAGCAGCATGAAGTTATTTCCAGGTCACTAAACAATCTATAGGTGCAAACAGTTTTTGGTCCCATTGCCCTTTACAAAGGAAAAAAAGAAAAAGGTACAGGTCACTCTGAGCCCCTAGGCTGATGTCCAAATGGCCCTTTTGGTAGTTTCAACGTGAAAGAAGCATGGAATGGATCCTTTGAGAAAGGAAACAATTAAGGGACCCTTTAAGTGTTTTGAGGAGTCTTAAGGAAAACAACAAGAAAAAGAAGTCAGTATTGGGACTAAATATCGCAATAGTTTTTTCCCATAAGCATTTGCATTGACTTTTCCGCTTTTGCATCAAAAAGAAAATCTGGCCTTCTGGATGTTTAAGAGACTAAGGAATTTCATTTTCCATTAGTAAACTGATTTTCTCCCCCACTATAGGTACTTAGAATTAGTGCAAACCCCAGGATAACTACAATTCCAAAAGGAAATGCTCACTCAGCTCATTATGAATGGTCTTACAACAAATACTGTTCTGACAGCCAAATTCCTGGTCTCCAAATTTGTTAAGTTTGCCCTTTTTTTTTTCTCACAAGTCTTACTCAAGACCGCTTCTGAGCTTCTGCACATTTAACCCTTACAGTCAAAGACAATATGTTACTAAAGAACATGAGAAACTTCAAGTTCATACATTTGGACTAAAAGAAATCTGATATTTATAACCAAATTATGACCATATTGAATACGACAAATTAACTCCTTAACTAACAGAATAAAAAAACACTATTTTCATGTCTGTGGCTACGAATTCTTTGAAGAGGTCTAAAGAACTGTAAACCAGCCAAAAATCCTATGATGCTTTCTGTTTTATTTCTTCACTTTAATAACATAGCACTCACTTCTCAATAGAAAAATGACGAATGATACTAAAAGGTAAATAGCTGTTTTTAACTAGTCAAAATTAATTAAATTGTCCTCAATTGATCCGTATATTCCATGTTATTTTTTCAACCTTTCATTACAATAATAAAGCTACACTATAGTGAAGTTTCAGGCACTACTTTATTTAGTTCTCAAGAAAACTCGAAAGAATGGGCACTATTAGTGTACCCACAACATAGCTAAGGAAACAAATTTAGAGTAGATTGTCGGTAATCACACAGGTAGCAACCTGCAGGGTTAGTATTCAAAATAGATTCTTTGGACGTCAACTGACACAGGGGTATAAAAATATCAGGGATAGGCTTGCTTGATCATTTTAAAATAACTTTAAATCAGCCCATATATTAATAAGTAAAAGTAAAAAATTATCTTAAATTCAGGTATGAATTATTTGTCAATTACCTCAATTTTCACTTTTTGACATGTGTAAATAGACATAACCAAAAAGTTCAATGATCAAATTCCAATAAGAAAAAATGGTGCATAATTAGTGCACATCTCTGCATTTGGGGAGGAGAGTGACTTGATTTTACATAGGGTATTGTTTTTCCTCATTAATTGTAGTTCTGTCACATATTTGCATATGACTGCTACATAAACGATTCACAATTGTTAAGAAGTTTTATGGATATCTGGAAAGAATACTACTACTCAATAAATAAACTTTTCCAAGTGTCAGAGAGAAATTTTACATTAAAATGTTACTTTGTTTCTTCGTCCTGAGAGAATGAATTAAAAAAAAAAACCACAGTTAAAATCAAGCATTAGATATGCAAATATGTGTTCAGATCAGAGATACCAAAATTATTCAAATGATTAATTATTCATCATAAAATGTCAATTAATAATTATGAAGCATAAAAATCATCTTTCTAATGCATCTTTATTTTTCTTGGCCTAAAAAGGGCTTAATATACATGTTCAATTGACTTCTAACAAGTTTTAAAAATCCAACAAAGTAAACAAATTGCAAACAAGTGCAAACTCTGAATTTTAATAGGAGAACAACATGCTCAAAATGAATGAAAGACAGAAAAAAAAAAAGGAAAACTAAAACCATAGCCACATTCATGACATATGCAGCTCCGTGTTCACTCACCTGCTAGGCAACAGGGCAACCTGGCGAAGAAAACAACCCAGCAACTCAAGCTGTGAATTTGCTTAGCATGTACAGAACACAGGGCATGATGTTTCTCTCTGAATTGATTCGTGTGGGGCAGGGGTGCTTTAGGAATTTTTTACACTTTCCAAATAGTCATTAAAAGAAAAAGCACAGTTTAAGTTTCTTTAAATTACCTATGGTAATTTCTAAAGTCTGTTAAGCCCTGCTAAAATATCACCATAAATGAGAAAATTTTTCACATTGCTTTAATTCTATAGAATTTCCCTAGAACAAGTATTATTCATTTTTCTTCCAGGAAGATTATATCTTTTAAGAAAAAAGGAAGTCAATTTGAGCCGATATGATAATTCAGAATAGGGAGCCACTATGATCACTGAGATATAGATTTATATTTATTTTATTACTATTATTATTATTATTTTACTTTTCACTGACACCTGGCGAACTTGTTCTCTGATGACCCAAGGGAGTTACTTTAGTCAGGGTGTCCCTGACCTCCTGCTGGTAGATTAATTACATATGAAACATTGTGTTTTCAAAACGAAATGATAAATCTGGACACATAAAGGAGGCAGAAAAGAATCAGAGCAAGAGAGAAGAGGAGATGTTAGGAAACAAAATAAGGGCTTGCAAAAGGGAGATATCAGATAGAAAGAAAGGATAATGTAGGAAAGGCAACTGGGAAAGAATTTCAAGAAAATAAGGATAAAGGTCAGGGAGGGCTGAAAGGAGGGCAAGAGGGAGGAAAGGAGGGAAGGAAGGATTTGGGGTTTTCAATTCCCTGGCGAGACTGCTGGCGTCCGCGCCCTTAACGCCACAGCCTTCCAAGTTGAGGCGAAAGCCACCTCCTCGGGCCTGCGTCGCATCCAACTTACTCCAAGTTTTCTGGTGACTCCTACAGGGCCCCTTTCCGTCCCCCCCCATCCCACCCCTTAGTGAGATTGACAGTCGCGTGGAGGAGGCTTTTCCAGGCACAGCCTTTCTCATGGTAATCAGCCCCCAGCATCACCTCGCGGCCGCGGCCGCTCCCGCTCCGTGCGCAGCTCGCGGACCCCGGGGACCGGAAACAAGGCGGCGGGCGGGGAGCCGGCGAGCGAGCCAGGTCAGCTGACCCGGCCGCGGGGCGGGGGTCGCGGGGTTCCCGGGCGGGTATAGGTCTGGGGGAGGGGGGCGGTGGGCGGGGGCCGAACCCCTCCCCCCCACAACGTGTTCCTCCGCCTGTGCTGCGGGGGCCTTACCCTGAGATCAAATGAAGGGACCGAAGCTGGGGGCGTGGGGGACAGAGCGCGCCGAGAACTGGGGGCGACAAGCAGACCTGTTTTGCATCAATAAATTAAGACGCTCATTTGAGTCCTGAAGTTTGCTGGTTCCTGTCAGTGGAGACGTTGCCAAAAAGCACTGAAGCCGAGATTCAGCCTTAACTTCAAAAAATAAAATAAAAATAAAATAAAATGAACTCTCAGCTGGCTGCCCTGCTGGGGCCAGGTGACGTGCGAGATTCCACAGCCCGCGGGCCTCGCAGCAGGGATATTAGAGACGGTCTGAGATTCTCTGGTCCTGTTTTGATTTTGTTTGAAAGGGCTTCTCAGAGAGATGCTCCTGATTTTTTTTTTTTTTTTAATAGACTTTCCCCTCCTATCCTAGGCTCAACTCCGAATGGATTGGATTGCGAGTTTGCACGTGAGAAAACCGTTTGGCTTGACTTGGACCCCTGCCGCCCCCCACCCCGTCCACACCCCCACCCCAGTGCAGGGGTCCCCCTTATCACCCTTTGCTTGCAACTCTAGAAGAAGTTTCCCACCTTCTGTGTAACAACACAGGGTCGAAATAATTCCTCTAGATGAAAGATCAATTCCGTTTCAAAAAGAGAATAGGTTCCTTTTTTTTATTTTCTCCACATGGTACAGAATAAACAGAATTTGCTTTAAAAAAAAAAAATTAGCTGTGGCCAAATTCGAATTCCTTCTACAGGCTGTGTGTTCAGGGCAGAAACATTGTATCTCTTCTGGCATCTGGGCCAGCAAGCGGAGCTGGGGGCAGGGGAGAAAGGGGGAGCGGCTGTGAAAGTTAAGGAAATTGACAGACTGAGAGGTGAATGGGGGGACAGGCACCAGGTCCTGGCTGGAGGGAACTGGAAAACAAAAGTGCATCTTCATACGCTGCCTGGGTGGAGGGAATACTGAGGGAGGCAGTTTGTTTTACTCAAAGAAACCCTAAAGAATTATTTTTCTCCCTTCAATGTCGATTGCAATATTATTTCACATTTGCATGTATCTGTTGTTTTAATCCCCTTGGTCTGCGCTAATCTCGAAATGGATTACTAATGGGGAAGAAAGACCGGGAAGGAGCGATTCATTTGCAAGGACTTGCTTTGCTGTGTGAGGAGCCGAAAGCTAGCAGCTCCTAGTCCTCTCTCGACTTTTCCCTGCGTCCTGCGCTCCTGCATCCCGCTGATCCCACGATCCCCATTGTCCCCGACCTGGCCTTCGGACTAAGAGAGTGTTCGGTACAAATTTATATTCTGGCTTCCTCCGATCCCACCGCCTCTGCTTTGGTGTGAACTCTCTCGGTCAAATGGGGAGGGGAGTGCCAGGGGCGTGCCAGGCAGGGGCGGAGGGCAACGCACCGGCGCGCTCACCCCTCGCGGGGACGCTTCGCGTGCCACCCTCCAAATATCCACCTTGATGGGAACCTGGAAGATTGCTTTTTACCCCAATTCAAATACTTGCACGTCGGCACTCCCAGTGCTAAGTGTTGAGGCTGTCTCCTGACACTTGAACAATTACTGAGCCCAGAGTAATCAGATGATTAGGTGTTTTTCATGGAAATACTTGTCTTTTTTTTTTTTTTTAAGTCAGATCCTAAGTAACCAGACATTAATATACATAATAAAGAGAAGTGATTTGTCAGCCGTTTGATTGGATCCTTTGACCTGAGGTTTTGCCAGTGAGTGTGTGTCTGGACTGTAAGCTCCAGTGATTACCTGGGGTCCTGAGGTGGGGTCTTGCCTGGAATTACTCCATGCAAGGGACACTTTTGTCCTGGAAATGGGAGAGGAAACGCTGAAAAGCAAACTTCTAGAGAAACCTGGACTCGATTTTTTTTAAATAAAAAAGTGGGGAAAAGTGGGAAGAGAAAAAAAAAGGATATTAATAATAGAAATGAATCTCAGAGAAGGAACTTGATAAGTCATATATTTATAGAGATAGAAATATTAAAGCAATGTAAAGCATAAAACTGAGAATGTGCCTGACCCATGGTGGAAATCTTTAATTTTCTTTTTTTATTATTAAATTTTAGACTGATGGTCTTGAATGCTCCTCTATAGGTAATTTATCTGAATGGGGTGGGGGAGAAGATTCTCACTGTAATAAATACTTAAGGTAGGAAAGAGGTGAGTCTGTACCAAGAGTGAAAATTTACTTCCTTGCATCCTAAAGGAAGAATTGGTTGTGGGCATGCTGGGTGGCTACTGCTCCCCCCCCCCCCAATAAACATACAAAACACAAAGCCGTGCACCTCTGGGAGTGTGGATGTGGTAACCCATGGGTGGCTTTTCCCTCCTTTGAGTGCAATTGCCAATGACTCTTGCATTCAAAGTCTTGCTTTAGGCACACATTCAAAGCACAGTTCAAAGCAGTTTATCTTCATATAAGTAAAAGTCTAGTGTTGGATCAGGGTTTTATTTGTTTCAGATTTCATCAGACTGAAAACAGGGGGCTGTAACATATTAACAATATTAAAGCAGAAAAAAATGGCATGAGGCTGTTCTTTAGTCCTCTTGACACCTCCACCTTTACCTTTGCAAGGAAGCCCAAAGGCTGTGGGACTGAAAGTTAATTTGTGCTCTGAGGTTCTCAAGTACTTTCACTCTTAAAGAAAAAAAAGAAGAAGAAGAAGAAGAAAAAGCCTCACAGTTCTCTAAGAAATTGAGCCTGAACCATTGGAGGCTAAGGGATTTCTTCCTTTTCCGATAAATGCCTGTGCTCAGCATCCTCAAATTTGGCTGTCTTTATTTACTTCTATATTAGTTCCAATTATGTGCAGTGTAAACCAGCTTTTTGATTAACAAAACAGCAGAGCATTGGTTAAGAACACTTAAACTTCAAAAAAAATTCCCCTGGGAAGTGGGCTCTGAATTGGTTAATAATGTGCAGTACTTGCTAAATTGCTGACTTCCAGATGTGGAAAATATCTTTCTTGTTTAGGACCTATGTAACCTGATTGGATTACGACAGAAGCGTCACGTTGGAAGCTTTTGAGTGATTATTTAATTAACCATACAGTAGAAAGCTGTATTCTCCAGGAAATCCCTTCCATATTTACATAACCAATCCCTTCAGAGCAAAGGTGGAGTCTTTTCTTTTTAATTTTACTTTAATTGCAATATCAAAAAATATATACTCCAAAACTTAGACCCCATGCCGTTTAATATGGTGATCTTCCTTCGCTGCTAAGTTCCTCTATGGCCTTTCTCCTTTTCCTCCTGCCTCCCTACACCCACTCCCTCACTTTGTAGTGAGGTCTCCGTGAGATGTGGAGAGATTCAGAGATCGGTCAACTCAGCAACTCAGCGCTCTATGTTAATTTACTTAGAGACCCTTTTTAAAAATGCCAAACCACTTTTTAGTATTGGGATCCAATCCAGAAATTCATCACACACACACACCGCAACACACACGCCCTAAAATGCAGTTCACATGCAGCATTTTTTTTTTTTTTTCTGGCTCTGGCATCTTAAAAGAAAAAAAAAATTAAGAGAAAGGGCAAAAAATTTAGTTCCAGAAGCCGTGCTGAGAAATCCACACAATTTAATGTGCATCTCAAATCTGGTCATTAGAGACATCTGTATAAGAAGAGGCGATCTGGATTGAGGAACCGGGATCTTTCCCTTTAACTTTCGCCCCGTAGAGTTCTCCAGTTCTGTGAATGGTGTGCACCGTTTTCCTCCCTGTACTCTGTAGGATTTAGTGATGAGGATAATGATGCCAAAGGCTTGACGGGGGGGGGGGGGGGGGGGGGCGTGGAGAAGGGAGGGAGGGAGGGAGGCGAGAGGGAGGGAGAGAGGAAGGGAGGGAGGTGGAATTTCATTTCTTCCACTAAAGCGTTTGCGGAGACTTCAAGGTATAATCTATCCCAGATCCTTTCCCAGAGAGAAACTTGGCGATCACGTTTTCACATGATGCTCACGCTCAGGGCGCTTCAATTATCCCTCCCCACAAAGATAGGTGGCGCGTGTTTCAGGGTCTCTCTCTCTCCTACAGAAAAGAAAAAGAAAAAAATGTCATTAGAAGAGGCGTAACACGTCAGTCCGTCCCCAGGTTTGTGTTTCCTGGAGTGGCCGAAAGAGATCAGTTCTAACCTGCTCCGCAGGAATAACGGTCCTGCCTCCCGACACTCTTGGCGAGGTTTTGTACAGTTTGCTCCGGGAGCTGTTTCTTCGCTTCCACCTTTTTCTCCCCCACACTTCGCGGCTTCTTCATGCTTTTTCTTCTCACCATTTCTGGCCAAAACTACAAACAAGACTTCGCAGGTAGGTTTTTTTTTTCCCCCTTTTCTCTCTTTTTATTCCTTTTCGGCATGGTCATCCCCCACCCTCCTTTTACGATTTTCTCCTTTTAAGTGGGGATGTGAGTCTGAAGTGAGGAGGAGTGTCTGTGGGTAGGAATTTCAGGTGGGTTTAGCTCCTTTATGGCAAGCTTTTCCCAAGAGTGACTTCTTCGATTTCTCTTGCACTCCCTCTCTCTCTCTCCTTCCTTTTCTCTTTTTTCCTCCCCCAAATAATTTGCCCTGTACCTGCCCATTCAGGTAACCAAAGGTGCCTTTTACTACCCAGCCTGGGAAAAGTTTTCTTGAGAACTATGTGGTTGGAATAAAAACTCTTCAAGGGGAGAGATTCTGCTCTATTTTCACGTCTAATTCCAATTCATTGTATTCAGCAATTAGAACTTGGCAAATACCTGTTAATAATTACAAAACTTGATGGATACAAACCTACCAAATTCGGGAGCAAGTCTTTCTCTTAGATATGGCAGTCCAACCTTTCCCACTGAAGAAGGCTGTTTTCTAAGTAGAAAGTTGCCTGTTTTTGTCTGCTTAGCGAGTTTCATTTCTTTATTTCATTCTTTGTGTGTGTATGTATGTGAAGTAACACCTCACTTCTGTGATGATAAATAAAGAAGTGAAAGTCCTCATGGAACTTGAGTCGTTTACCAAAGTGGGGAGGGGGGGAGTCACTACAGCTGGGAAGAAAACTGCCGTCCGGATATTAGGGTTGTAAATGAAGGATAACTTTTGAAATTGTATTTCAAATGGCAAAGTATTAATGATATAGACATGGATTTCACAGGAGACACAGACACACGAAAATATCCCATTCCACACTTTGGCACTGAAAAGTCGAGAAAGAGAGCAGGAGTTCCCAGGAGCAGTGGTGAGCCCCGCTAACATGAATGTGTTTATCTCCCACCTTCTTATATATTTTACATGCTCCCCCTATAATGATGAAGGCAAGATTACTAACTCCAGAGTTAGAAATAACAGGCAAAGCTAAAGTTTACAGCACAAATGCCCTGTCTGTCCCTCACACACACACATGCTCATAAAACTAGCAGCTTACTTTATTAAACATGTATTTATATGCAATCGTGTGTCTCAGCATGAATACAGACAGGCCAGCTGCTTCCTCCCAGACACTTGTGTGACCACTGCTTTATTTCAGGATTTTCCCCAACAATTTCAAATCCATAGGAGAGCCAAGAAATAACAAAATGTGTCAAACTTAAATTAAAAGTCTCCCACTATGCCTAGGTTAAATTCAAGGTGCTTTCTAAATCATCCACTTCCCCTTCTCTCTGCCGCCCCCCAGCCCCACCCCTCTCAGCAAATGTGTGGAAACTGATACTCACTTTCCAGGTTTTCCGCAAAGCTTCTAGCACAGGAGACAATAGGTGCGGGGCGTGGGGACTGAGTGTGTTCGGCAGAGAAAGGGTTAATGGCCCTTGTGTTACAGTTTGCATCTGTTACATCTTTTATAGCCCCCTGTTTAAACTAATCCTCGAGGCACAGCATCTTCCCAACCTCCACCGAGTTGCAGGATTCTCCTCCTCTCTTGCCTGCCTCCGAGGTTCCCCTTCTCCAAGTTTTGACAGTTTCAGCTGAAAAAATGCAGCGCCTCTCTCGATTTTTAGGTACAAAAGTTTCGAAGCCAGAAAAGGATACGATCATTTAGTCGAGCTTAAAAGTATTGCCGTATAGCGATTGGACTTTCTCTTTCCTTTCTTGAGGGGAGAAAACAATTTTCTCCTGGAACTCTTTAAGGGAACTAGGGCGGGGGAGCATGGGTGTGAGTGAGGTGGGGGGAAATAAGTAAATATTGTCAAAGCGGCGAAGGTGGCGGCGGCGGTGGCGGCGGCGGGGGGGGGGGTGCTGGGGGGAGGGACAGTGTCCGAAGAGGCTTATAATTATATTTCTTATTGCGGCGTGAAACGGGAAATCCTAATTTGGGGGCGGGGGTGTGAGGGGGAGGAAGAGACAGTGCCTCGATCAACTCCGACTGGGGAGGGGAGGGGACGCGGGGCGAGTGGGCTTCCTATAATTACTATTATCAATTTGACCGAGTGTGCTTCATCCGGGAGTTGTTTCGCGTTGTTTGTTTGTTTGTTTGTTTGCTTCCTCGGGGGAATGGGGGAGGGGGTGAGGGGGGGGGAGACAAGATGAGAGCTACAGAGAGCCTCGCCTCACCCCAAGTTCCCGAGCCGGGCTGAGGACTTTTCGGAGGAAAAGGTCCGCCTAGCCCTGAGCCAAGCAGCCTTACTGTACCGCCGTGTGCATTCCCTCATACGGTCAGGAGTTATGACTCATTCTGAAGATGTAATTCTTGTCTCTCTGATCCCCTCGCGGGTGCAACACACCAAACAGTAACAAACACAAAGCGCCTCGGGGCCAAGGCTGGGGGTGGGAGGCGGGGAGGGGGGCCGCCGGAGTTTCGCTTTGGCGTTGGGGGGGCCGCGGATGGGTGCTCGCCGGGGCCCTGGCCCGGCTCCCCTGGGCGGCCCGCGCGCGTCTCAATGGGCGCGGGCGATGCCCACATTGTCGCTGTGTTTGGTTGCTAGATCGAGCCTGCGTGCTGCCGAAGCAGGGCGCCGAGTCCATGCGAACTGCCATCTGATCCGCTCTTATCAATGAAGCAGCCGATCATGGCGGATGGCCCCCGGTGCAAGAGGCGCAAACAAGCCAATCCCAGGAGGAAAAACGGTAAGAAGCGGCCCGAACCAAACTTTTCTGGGCCGCTCCGCGGCTCCAGACCTGGGGAGAAGGAGGGGGAAAGGGAAAAGCAACCGTGGCGGCGGCGGCGGCGGGCGCCCAGGGCTCGCGGGCGAGCCTCTCTCCGCGGCCGGCGCCGGAGCCCGGCGCGCGCGGCGACTGGACGGGGGGCGGGGGGGGGGGGGGAGTTGGGGAAGTGCCGGGCAAAGTGAGCGTCGGGCGCCGGGGGGCTGCGAGCGCTGGGGTCCGGCCGGGGCCCAGCGCCCCCACCCTCGCCGCCCTCTGCGCCCCCGCCCGCCCTCCCTCCGCCTCCGCCTCCAGCTCCACCAGCGCCCGGCCCGCCGGCTCTCCGGCCGGGCTGCGTGAGCGTCCGGCGAGGGCAGGGCGGGGGCCCGGGCGACGGGTCGCGCGGGATCCCCGGGGCGGGGGCGGGGCGGGGGTGGCAGAGGGACTGCGAGAGCGGGAGAGGGGCCCCGGGGCTGTGCCTCCGGCAAGGCTTAAAGTTTCTATGCCGGAGTCGCCCGGCCGCCTCTCAGTACGCCAAGTAACGGTCCGCGGGCAGCGGGGCCCGGCCGGGCGCGCCGGGACCCCGGGGTGGGAGGGACTCGGCCGGTCCCGCGCGGGGTCCGGCGAGGTCCACGCGGGCTCAGGGGCGGGTGGTTCCTCTCCAGCGGGCGCTGGCCCCGCGCCGGGGGCTGGCGGAGTCGCAGAGCGCAGGGAGACTTTTCTGGGCAGTTTCGACATGGTCAGGAGTCCGTTATCCAGGCTGAGTCAAGAAGGAGGAAGGAGGTGCGGGTGCAAGGGGGACACGCAGAGCAGAGATGGGAGATCAAAGGCGTGACAGCTTAGTAGGTCCACCTTAGAAAGAGTCAGAGAAAGAACAGAGTGAGAGAGGGAGACAGAGAGAGAGAGAGAGAGAGAGACCCCCTAGGTATTACCCCCAAACAAAATCGTGGGAATAAAAGAGAAAAGTGATTGGCAAGAGCGCAGAAGGCGCCTGGGGGAGGGGAGAGAGCTGGGGACCGGAGAGGGTGCCGGGGATAGCTGACGGAGGATACTGAGTTTAAAAAAAAAAAAAAAAAAACCAACCCCCCAAAACAAACAAGAGAACTAGCGCCAGCTCAGACTGGGAAAGGAAACTTCTCACTCCCCTCGCTCTCAGCCCGATCACCCGGCGCGGGGCCGCGTTGACGCTCCCGAACTGGACGCGGGGACGCGGCGCCGGCCCGGCCTCCGGCCTCCCGCAAGCCCAGCCCGCGCCTCGCGGGGACCACCGGGGTCCCCTTGGAGCAACTTTCCTCTAGGGAAGACAATTGTGTGCGCCCCCGGCCTGCCCCTGAGCTGCGCGGCGCGGTAGGGGGCTGCTGGGGGCGCAGTGAGGGGCGCTGGAAGGAGAAAACACAAAGACGAGGGAATTTTGATTAGAGACAAATGATGCTTCTCTCTGTCTCTGTCTCTCTGTCTCTCTCTAGGTTTCGTGTGTGTGTGTGTGTGTGTGTGCGCGCGTGTACGTGTGCGCGTGTGTGTCTTTTGCTTGTTGTGGTAGAGGTGTCGAGCCATATGGGGGAGTGACAGAGGAATTTTAGTCAGAAACTGTTCGTTATGTTATCCTGCCTTTTCCCTTTGTGCTGCCTTTGATCTATTTGCTTGGCTTAGTATTACAAAAAAACAAGTACAATAATATATTCCGAGCTGCTTCCCCAAGATCCAGTTCAGGCTGCCTCTTTTTAAGTCTCTTTCTCCCTCTCTCTCTCTTTCTCTCTCTCCCTCTCTCTCTTAATTTAATTTTTTCTTCACTCTAGTGTCTGGCATTATTTAAGGTGGTCCTTACACTGGAGACCTTCCCTTCCCCATCTCTGGGTAATTTAGTAGACACTAAAATTACACCTAGTGCCCCCCTCTCCTCTCTTGTGTTTCCTCTGTTCCTTTTATTAAATGTTGGTTATTGATTTTCTAAAATCAATGTCTATTGTGGGGCTTTTTTCCCCCCTTACAAGTATCTAAAGCACATTGCTGATCAACTGGATAACAAAAGCTTCGTGTCAAGGAGGCTTTTTTCTTTTTCTTATGTTAAACAGTCATTTTTTGAGAGAAAGGAAAATAAGATTTAAAGCAAGGTTCCCAGAAGTGTTCTTTTGCAGGAGAGACTATTTAGAATATTTGTTTCTTCTTGTCTGCCTCCTCCAACCCCCTTCGGGATTTTGCCACTGTTGACCAGCCTGGCCTCGGCAGTGAAGTCGGGCCAGAGCCCAGGTCTGGAAAAACAGAATGCTCCAGCCTTCCTGGGAGCCCTGGGGCGGGGGCTGGCAGAGGGGGAGGCCTACTGGGGGCTTCGCAGGTGGAACAGAGTGCCAGGGAGGTGCTCAGCCGTGGACACTGCTTGGTGCTCAGAAATGGACACCATTTCCCCTCCGCCCAGCCACTAACTTGGGAGAAGCCTCAACACTCCGAAGTGGAAAGTTGAATTGCACATTTTAAAGGCATTTAGCCCAGACCCTGCACATTTAACAGCAATAATTATTTCCCAATAGTCTGTGGGAAAACATGCTGTGTATTGGTTACTTGTCAGTATTTTGCTTTGGGTTTAATCTGACTGAGCAATGTCCTGGTTTTGAGAAGCAGGTAGAAGAGTTTTTTCCCCTCTTTTTTCATTTTCTTTCTCATCAAGCACATATCCAATGCCTTTCCCTTTGGGAATTGCTAGGATTTATCTGAACTGAGTGGATTTTTCTTCTTTCCTGGATTCATGGAAAAGATGTCACTTTTGAGCTTGTGTCTTTGCTGATAACACTAAATATGATGATGCTTATCAAAATCATATAGAAATTCCTGGAAAGGAATAATGGTACTACTAATCATAGAAGTAGAAGCTGCGTGGGGAAAAAAGAGAGAGAGAGAGATGGTCATCCAGGAAACTAGAATGGCACTTTATATAATTTTAATGAAGTCAACAGTGTATATATAGACTAAGGCGACAAGGAGATAAAACGTGTAAAGCAGTATGTGTGTGTTTGAAAGGCTGGTCAAGAACGTGGGTTAGAAGACGATGCTGTATGCGATTATTAAAAAGCAAAGGAGAAGGAAGCAGTTCAAGGAAAACAAATATACAAAGAGAGAAACAAGAATCTAAAATCCAGCCTTCAAGATTCTCAGGCTAGCAAGATGCCTGGCAAAGACAGTGCCAGCGCCAAGTTAATCCATAGCGGACAGTCTCCTTTCCCCCACATGGAAAGGATGAAATCTCTTCCCAGAAAATAAGATGTGCAGGAGGGAAGGGGGAGAGGGGTGAGGGGGAAGGAGGCAAAAAGCAAGTTGCCCGAAGACAAGAATGTGTGTCGGTTTCAAGAAAGTTCAGTCAGATGATCTTCGGTCGCCTGACTCACTTTGTAATACTTTCACTGAAGCTGGAGAGGAGGGGGAAAACCCAGCCCCCCTTTTCATTCCCCTGATTATACCCCACTATCTCCACACAGCCTTCGAGGCAGAAATGAGCACTTAGGAGCGGGAGAAGCCCGGCGGCTGCCTGCCACTGGGGCGGCCCGGTTGTAACTTGCAAAGTTTGTTGCTTTAGCCCCTGATTCGGGCTTGGGCTCCTGGGGATGCTCCGGCTACCCTCCTGCCTCCTGTGGAGCCTGGGAAGATGGGCCTTCCTCCCCAGCCCATCACCTCCCAGCATCAGCCTCTGAAAAAAAATCACACAGACACATTGCACGTTTTCACAGAAATCAAACCCGGAAACTGCTTGTTTCAGAAAAGGGAATGAAGTTGTCTTTTAAATGAACACTGAATTAGGAAGAGGAAATGGCAGAAAGAAAGAAAAGTTAAATTTGATTTTTCTTCAAAGTTTCAGCTAAAGGGTTAGGCATTGTATGGTAGAGTGGGGGAGGTTTTTAACCAATGCCTTTGGTCTCTGATTTTCAGTGGGAAAGAAAAGGGATAAAGTTGGATGTTTTCAGGGCTTTAGATCCTAGAGGAGAAACAATCAGATGAGCAGAAATGATTATCCCTGTTTAAGATAAGCCCTCACTCCCTTAACCACTTCCTGAAAGGGAGTGGAAGCGCTGGTGGTGGTGCTTAGAGGCGGTGGAGGACCGAAAAGTTGTTCCCTTTTCAGAGATGCTTAAAGGAAAAGGAAAAGAAATGCAAGCAGCCCCTTCTTCAGGATGTGGCTCCTGTCTCTCCTTTCCGAGAGGTGAAGTTGGCATGGGGCGGCCGTGAGTCAGAGCCCCTCAGTACACTCTGAGGCAGGGAAGTTTCCTTCGGATTGCAGTCGGTTCAGACTTGGTGATCCTTGCAAGTGTGGAAATCTTTTGCAAGTAGCTTTCTTATAAAGTTGATGAGGTTATAAGGAGGCTGTTTTGCTGACTCTCAAAGCACTCAGAGGCAGTTTATGTGGCAGGTACCAGCTCTGAGGGCGCTCCAAAGATATCGGTCTCCATCCTTTTCTCTCTGTGAAGAGCTTCTGCAAGTTTTGTCATGCTGCACACACACTAGGCTGGGGGCTATGTATCTAGACTGATCTATTTGTTTTATTTTGGTTTGTAAAAATTCAGGCAATTGGGGTAGAAACATGCCTTCCTTCGTAACAGAGCCAGCAGCCTGCTGGCATCCAAAGCGTGATTCTCCACCCGGGGTAAGGGTGGGCTAAGGATTTTAAACTTTACATTATTTCTCTGTTGCCACATAAAGATAAATTCACGTCTTCAAGCATTTATTTCCAAATACGAATAAAGCCAAGATGAACGTTCCCCAGTAAACTGCCATGTCATATGTTTCAGGTGCTTCCTCTCTTGCTTGCTTAATTTACTCAAAGTAAAGAAAATTCCAAGAGGTTATCAAAGACCCTAATGCCGTATTAAGAATCTTTCCTGGGAAAAATGTGTGTCTACCCTGAAGGTAGGAAAGGAGGGTGTTGCTAGCTCTCTAAGCAGTGCCGCGTTTATTCCAAGATGTGGGAGATTCTCTTCCTTACAGCAGTTTTTGTCATCTGCATTCTTCCAAGGCTTTTAAAGGTGCATTTTCTTCCGTGTGAAAGAGAACTCTTTGTCCTTTTCCTCTCCAGCACCGTGGCTTCCCAAGGTAGACACACTATTTTGTGCCTGTCACAGAGAGAGGGAGTGCAGGTTTGCAATGCTCACAGACAATTGATTGTCTGCCCTAATGTGTTTCATTTACATGTTTATAACGTCAATGGTGCTGGGGTGTCCACTGTACCATTCATTCCCGCATTCCCACAAGGGGGCAATTGTCTGAATGGCCAAGTCAGACACCTTTTTGATTGCTCTTTGGTTGTCTTTTTAGAGCAAAGAGATAAAGGAGGAAAATCTGTGATGCAGAAACACTAGTTGAAAATATACAGAATTAAATGTCACCACAAAAGCAGATGTTAACGTAAGCCCAAATATGCTTTTTAGGCAAGATGTGAAGGTTGAGAAAAATAATTCAGAGCAGAGGGAAGGATGATTTAAAACCAATAAATATAGCCCTATTCCCCCTCCCTATTTCTTTTCTTTCTTTAGCAATCAGAAGATGAAATGTGATTTTCCTTTTCACTTTTAAGCCTTGAAACATCTAGGCACCTCTTCATGACTTGTATGTTTGCTGTGATTTGTGAATTTGTATACATTTACATAGCTCTGTTTATGCCAATAGCATCAGCTTACCAGTTGGAAAAAATCTATTGAATGACTATTTGGGCTGTGGGGAGTGTAAACTTTTAAAAAGTAAGATCCAAGTATTTCTTCATCAAGCCTTTTTAAAAAGGCAAGCACTAATAATCAGCAGACTCTGTGGAAGTCTTTGCCTTAATAGCTACGTGCCGAATACTTTCATCGTGACAGTCGTGTCAGAGTGAGAGCTCTCAGGAAAAGTGTAACTCCTAGTCACAAAGTAAATAAAGAATTTCGTTTTAAGGTGTTCTGTACTGTTTTTATACTGTGTGTGTGTGTGTGTGTGTCTCATGTTTCCTCTGAGGGAGGTGAGAGGAAAAACCATCCACGCGTGTGTGTTTTGGCTTTTCTCTTCACGCAGTTCTCCCCTACATATTATGCATGTATGTAGCACACAGGAATACACCTGCTTTTTAAAAAAAAAAAGATTTCACAGTTCAGATGGTGCCTGGCTGGTTCATTTAGGTAATACAGCTATTAGAAGTTGGTCTGATTTCGCGTGTGGTCCATAAGGAGAGAAAATACTAACTCTTGTGGCATCTGGTGGGAGGTAAACACGGGGTGGGGGGGCGGAGGACTTTTATAATTTTGCAGGAAATTGGGGAGGAAAACAAAATCGCCAGTCTGTGAAAAGATTTTTGCCTCTCCGGGAAGACACACACAGTAGCTGCACCGTTAGCTGAACCCCTGACACGGCGGTCTTTTGAATGCCTTAGGTATGATTTCACTTTCGCTCACATCAATGCTGACCTGAATGCCTTTCATATCTGATCCGCTGTGTCTCTCCCAGTAAACATCCCCTGAGGGGAGAACAAAGAAAGGAGCTCTTCTTCTTCTTAATCACAATTCAGCCCTTTCACCGCCGGCAGGCTCCATTTGCATTCTGCCACAGAAAGCCAAGATGAAAAGAAAGAGAGAGAGAGAGAGAGAGAGAGAGAGAGAGAGGGTAGTAGCTGAGTAAAATAAGTGAGGTGTTTGTGGCTGTTTGTTGGGCTTTCCCTAGTTACCAGCCTTATATAGTTGATGCTTAACCAGGCCCTGTCCCTCCTGACAGGCATATAGTGTTACAAGATGGCATGTCTGTACTATTCATGGCCACCCGCTCAACACTTGAGGTAAAAAGTGTCAGAGAAGGATCAGATTCTCCCCCAGAAGCCTGTTAGACTTGGGTCAGGTGTGTGGACTTCCCACTCTGGAGTGCTGCCTAGTATTTGGCTCTTATTGTTTACCTTAAGGCCAGGGAGGCGCGGGCCCTGGGGGTGGAGGGGAGCTGGGGGGCGAGCTGGAGAGCTCAGGAGGGGAGAAGGGGGAGAGTCTCCAGAGGCCCTGGTCTGCTTTCAATGATGGGTGTCTGGCCCGGAGAAAAAGGGAGAAGTTGCTTACACCCAGCCTGAACGCACTGATACATCTTCAGGAAAACTGGAAAAGACTTTCCCATTTTTCCCCCTGACTTTTTATGATAATTCATATTTTCAAATGAAAGGGGAAAAAAGCCAAGAAAGAAACTCTCAAATGAGCCAAAAAGGAAAAAAAAAAATTCTCTGAAAAGAATTTTAGGGGGAAAAGTTGGTCTATTTTAAAAAGCTTTGAGGGCTGTAAAGTGCCACGTTTTTCACACCTTCTTCATACTTTTTTTTCAGATTTTTTTAGTATGTTTAACATTTGTGAGATGACAGCCTTTTTGTATCTCAAACTGGATGCTTCAAGATTTGTAGGGAGGGGTTGGTGGTATTCACGTTCTCTTGAGAGAGAAAGTTTATGCCTAAAGGGCTCCTTCTTACTGGGAACTGTTTAAACCCTTGCAGGCGAACCTGTCAGGTTTTACTCTGTTATTTGCCTCCATTTTCAACATGCAAAAGTAACATGCAGTTAATGGTATTTGAATGAGACCACAGCAAGAGCAGAAACCTCTCGTGACAACTTTTCAGCTACATTATCTTGCTCCTAAACTGTCTTGTCTTTTTTTTTTTTTTTTCCTTTCTGAAACCACTTTTAAGATACCAACAGTTTTTTCTTCAACAATTAGATTAAGCATATAATATGGGCACACACGCACACACACGCAACTTTGGATGTGCAGTCGCTTCAAACAGCAGAGTGAATAACTGGAAAGGGGGGGGGCTTTTGCGATAGTCATTGTGACAGATTTCACTTATAAGAGCAAAACTAGCAGAGATATTAGAAGTTGTACACGAGCATGTGACACAGATTCCTGGTTTTTTTTTTTTCTTTTTCCCAGAAGATTTACAGAATTTACAAAAAGAGATTATCCCTACACCTTCCACCCCTCCTATCCACCCCCATGACCCAAGCAATGAAGGATTTAGGCAGATTTACTTCAGTAAACACCTTTGGACACTTGGGGGAAAAGTGGGAGTCTGTTTGCAAAAGGAGGCTTTTGTTAAGTGAGGTACCGGGATAATGCTTCACCAGGCAGCTGGGATATGAACCTACCCAGCAATGCAGGAACACTCTTTAACTCTTTGAGTGCCTGGCCCTTTGCGCTCAGCAGATAAAATCCTGGCTTTCCAAAGACACTCAGAATTCTGGCTCTAGCAGTTTGTTATTCAGACAAGTCTTGTAGACATGAAAACTGTTCAAGCTTTTAAGACAATGTGGTTTAATTAGATGAGGTGGACTTACATTGCTCATAAGCCCTCCAAATGGTGGTTTATAATTGGCAAGGGAAAAGAAAAAAAGAAAGGAATCGAGGCAACACATTAAAAATTCCAGGAAATACTTTAGAAAAGTTATTTTCATTTCCAGCTTTTAAGATATTAGACTACGGTAGCTAGAGGGAATGAAGCAGCTGGGGCCTCTCTCCTTACTATAAAAGACACCAGAAGTTTGTGATGAAGAAAGGGGTTTCAGCTGGAAAAGGTGTAGAGACCAGCTCGGACAGTGACATTATCGCAACCCTCGCATCTCTTCAAGGGGGGAGTGTTGCCTATCTTTAGGAGCTTGGGAGGTCATGTGAACCTCAAGATTCAGGGCCTCAGGGAGGCTGTTACCAACTTGAGACTTTTCAGAGCAAGCAGAGAGACATTTCCAAGAGGAAGGAGTTAATGGTTATTTTTTGCTGGGCATAAGAATAACTTTTCAGGTGTTGCATTTGGGCTTAAATAAGATTGCCTTATTTAGTTTCGAAAAAGAGTGGAGGTGTCAATGTTCGAGCAGCCACGAATGTGTGAGAAAGTAAAGGGTATGAGACATGACAGAATTAAAGGTGTTTGCTATGTTGTTACACCGTGTGTCAGGCTGCAAGCTCCCTTTGTCACAGCCTCCTGGTGATTTGACAGCGCAGATCTACTTCCCTTCTAGGTGAGACAGCATTTTTCAACTGGAGTTATAAATATGGTACCCCCTTCGCTTTGCACCCAGTCTCCCAGATCCGTGAATCCTATTGGAAAGCATCTTGCCCTGAGACACAATGAACAAGTGCTGTATACAGGGGGCTGTGCGCTCGGGGGCCGGGCATCGCCAGCATCACAGTAGCTGGCATTGACTGTTGTTTGGCAGGAAGGTCTTTTGCCAAATCATTCAATAATTAAGTTTTATGTTTTTTGTATGAATGACCAAGCATGCAGTATTCCTTTTCAAATCAAAGGGAGGCTTAAAATTACTTTCTGAACACTTTCAGACCATGGTCAGGTCACAGTTTGGGGGCTGAATTAAAATGATCTCATTCATGATCTAATTGAGGTTGGCAAAACCTTAGCAGTAGCAGGAGTACATAAATATAAATCAAAGACCAAAATTTAGCAAATCATATCATTTGCTAGAAATCTGCTCATGAATTATTCTCCGATTGCCAACCCAGAAGTTAAACTTTGTCTCCCCTCCACAATGGTAACTGCGCATATATTTTCAGGCTCCTGACAGGAAAGTTAGAGAGGCTGAAAAGAGAAATGAGAAGGAAGATGATCAACGTCTCATCAGATATTGTGTGTTTGTGACCCAAGAAAGTATGAGAGCTAATAAAGCCATGTACATTACCGTGGAGGCTGCAGTCTGGGTTAGAAGTTATTTGGGGCTTCTGAAAACCAGACTTTGGAAGAGCAAGCAGCACATAAAGGCATGGGAGGGTAGCAAACATTTGAGAAAGATCTGATTGAACTTTGCTTTCTTTTTTCAATTGAGGAATGTAATCATCATAGTGATTCCTGATTTTTTTCAAACAAATTTAGTTCTATTACTGAGCTGAGTCGAGAGGATGAGATTTGAAGTAGTCGTTAGAATCAAAAGACAGTACACAAATGTTGGCGTACATATTTAAGGTGCTTTTCATTCTTTTTTATTTTTTTGAACATTACTATAAAATTAAAACTCCAGATAATTTTCCTTATAATCCATGGGATTAAATGCCATGTTCTATTATATGTAATCCATTTTTAGTTGTTCTTCATTTTTCTTGGTTGCCGTGTGTTATTTCAGCTTAAACCCACACACAGTCTAAACTGGAGGAGACCTAATTCTGAACTTCAGTATTTTGAAGTTAACATTTTTAAGTCCCACTTAAATGAAGATATTCTTTCAAGCAAACAGTAAACACAGAACTGGTCAGTTTAGCAAACTTTATCACAAGAGCAAATACATGAAGGTGTGTTTTTAAATCATGATGATAAAGGAGAAGCATTTTTAAATAATCTCAGATGATGGAGGTGAATAACTGCATTCTTTTGGGAACAGGTAATTGACATTAATGATTTCCTGTGACAAAAAGGCAAAACATATCCTAACATAAAAAAGTATAATGGATTCCTCCTTAACATTGCTAATATAGCAATATAGTGATTTTTGTTCTTTATATACTGTTAAGTATTTCCTTTTATAATCAACTCTGGGAAAGAAAGGTACTCCTGACAAGGTAATAGACACCCCCCTCCCCAAAATAAGTAATCAATAACAGATCGACAGATTAAGATATCATGCTATTTAAGATCTGAGATTTTTTTCGCTCTCTTAAATGAATGAGTAAGTTTAAAGGGATCTAGTGTCCAAGTGATCTACAAATGTAGTAGATAGCTTTCACTGTTTTTAATTTTAAATTGTGTTATATATCTAAGTAACTGTAATCAAGGAAACTTTGCATTTTGCCTATTCTTGGAGGTACCTAAGTTTCTATTTTAGACACAAAGCACATCAGTGGAAGTGTTTCACATCATGAGATTTCTCAGTTTTAAGAGGTGAGGTTTATATATAAAGAACTCAGTAAACCGTGTTTTCATAATAAATAAGCCCATTAAAAGGGGAGAATCTCTAAGCAAAATGGTTGTCCTCTAAAGATTTTCCATCACCTTTGCTCTGCTGATGGGAATTTGAAAACTAAGTACAGCCTATGTGCACACACACACAGATGCACCCTAGGGCCCCAACTCCAGGACTTTTTCTCTTTAACTACAATTTTATAGCTTGTGAGTGAGATACATTTAAGCAAAAATAGTAGAGGTGAAGAATTAATGCAGACTCCTGTTTAGTAG